>NC_056623.2:116770232-117095857 GCF_002870075.4 Lactuca sativa
GGTTTCTGAATATATATAGAACGCCCAAATCTGACTTCGTATGATGAAGTTATGATTTTTTGAAGTTTCGACTGGGCAGTATGCAGCCCTAATACTCGATTTGAGATCGAGCGGTTTTTAGCCGAAACAATCTAAACGAGAATCGAAGATCTCGTTTTTAGTAGTGAAATGATGAAAAGATAGGCGAGAACAGACGTCGGACGAAGAAGTTATGAATTTATAACGAAGTTTTTCTGTCCCGACATCCTAAAAATAGTTAATAAAAATAAATCAAACTTAGCCGACGGAGTCTAAGCGAAAGTTGTAGAGCGTAGTCTCAACTACGCGTGGATATAAAGAACGTCGAAAACGGAGTTCGTATGAAGGAGATATGAATTTTCAAAGTTTATTAAATATTTAATATTTAAATTTTAATTCAAATTTTTGATATCCGAAGAGGAGTCAGCAGACTCATCCGAAGTACGCCCAGCGTACCACTCGAGTGCTCCGGAGTCGTAAGAGATGACGTAGAGGGCCGGATGACGCAAGGGATGACGGCAACCGAGGCAGTACGCCCCGCGTAACCCCGAAGTTACGCCCAGCGTAACCCCGAGGATCAGCCTATAAAGGGGATGCGAAGACAGCCGATTTTCTTTTACAAACCCTTCCATTTTCTCTCATATATTGCCTCGATTTGCGTGCCGTTTATACCCCGAAGCCCCGGTAATATTCCCGAGCCCCGAAGCAAGATCCGAAACCCCGAGGATCCCGAAGAGCGTTATTCCCGAGCCGAAGCTCTGCCCGCGAGGAGCCCGGTTTTTGTGAAGATCTTCCAGATCTACGGAGAGACACTACTTCTGCAAGCCATAATGCTGCCTGATCATCTTCTGATCAAGTGAGTGTGTAGTCATTTTTATCCCAACGCAATATTATGAAGTATCTTATATAAAAATATGTGCTATGTGTATATATTTTGCTGTTATATGTGTGAATGTATATTCACTCTATTCTATCTCATAGATCTGATTTATTCTCTATGAATTATGTGTTATGTGTGTATGCCTCATCTGTTATGTGGAATATGTGTTGATTAAAGTATGCTATACAGGGTTTTTAAACAATGTATAAAAATGTATATTTTTATCTACTAATATGTTGGGCAGAACATGGGTAGATAATTGGTGTGAAATAAACTGATGAGAGGCCTCGGTGTTATTGGTGTTATTCTAGTCATTTAGCAGAGTATGGATGACGACCACAGACTATTCTAGACTGTCCTGTGGAACACTAGCAGGCTCATTACCTGTAGGTGTTGAGAATGACGTGTTCACCGGTGTACTCTATCCCCCACATGGTTGCCTTTAGGACACGTATTGTTGAGGAAGCCCCTCTGCAGTAATGTCCATCCCGATGAAAATCCTGAATTAGGTTCCTTATAATAGATGTTATTTTAGGGAAGTAAAGTGAGGATAACGGGAATGGGTAATCGGGTTTATTGTGGATTGTTGAAATTAAATATAATTATTGTGGGTTGAAAACCCTATATGCTCACCAGGCTCCCAAGCCTGACCCACTCAGTTTATTTGTATTACAAGAAGTGGCGCAAGAGCTTAAGATGGGCGAATCATCAAGTTGTTTTGTTTACAAGTCTGTATATGTATATATTTTGTTGAATGACTTGTAATGCTATCGTTTATGCTTTATGATCTGTATCGGAACATGACATCCCGACTTTTGATTATAAAATGAAATCATATTTCTTTATGAAATGTTTTGATAAATATCTATTTTACCATGTTTTGTTTTTGGGAACAAATTCTGCATCTCTTTTAAAATTAAGAGGAATTACTCTGAAAATGTTTAAAAAGCATAAATGAAATCGGTCTTTTCTGGCCGAGATTTTGGGGATGTCACAGTTGGTATCAGAGCATTAGTTTAAGCGAACTAGGAATTTGTAGGATTTCTAGACTTAAACTTAGTATGCTAAGTGGAGATTGTGAGATGTGTGTCTGATAAATTTTAGACACGAGCACTAGTTTATTTTAGGAAGGTTGCCTAAAATGCTTTTATGTGCTAAATGTTATATGTTGTCATATATGATATTATTTGTTCGGATCTACGGTTTGTTGCCAACCGGATCTGAAGGTTTATGTGTTTAGAATTCTAAGCGTATGTATACGATATTAGAACTAGCATGTAATCGTTTAGAGTACTAAGGATAAATTGAAATCTTATCGTGAAAGAGGATCTAATTTCACCTTATTCGGTGTATAGATCAAAAATTGTGAGAACAAGAAGCGGAGTTGGGAATGCTGATGAAAACAGGGATCAACCGCCTGTAAATCAACAAGTACCAGTTGTAGCTGCTGCACCTGAGCCGATAACAATGGTTGGTGTACAAATGATGATTCAAACGATGTTGGATCATCAGATGGAAGAAACAAGACGCCTGCTTAGGCAGAATCGTCAAGAATCGTCAATTCAAGTAGAAGAGCTCGAGGAGAATGGAGGGCAGTCTGAAGGAGAAAACTTTAGTGGGATCATTGGTCAAGACAACCCACTTGTGGTTAGGCACAATAACCAGGATGGAGGAAATGATGGTCGTGGGTGCAAGTACAAGGATTTCATGGCGTCCAAACCACCATGTCTATCCGAAAGCCCGACGCCGGTGCAAGTTATGGACTGGGTCTCCGAAATGGAGACTATGTTTGAAAGTTGCGAATGCAGCAACAGGCAGAAGACCGCTCTTCCGATGCCTTTGCTAAAATCTAGGGTATTGAGTTGGTGGAAGCTGTTAGCCAACTCTATGCCCAAGGGAGAAGCAAGCAAAATGTCTTGGGAAGACTTTGTTGAACAACTAAAATTGCAATACTGCTCCGAGCAGGACCTTTTGGAAATCAGTAATGAGTTTCATAATTTGAAGAAGGGGAAATTGAGCGTTACTGAATACGCTGCAAGTTTCACAGAAAAGATGAAGTTTATCCCATATTTGGTACCTACAGAACTCTCTAAGGTCAACAAGTTTGCCCTTGGACTACCAGCGGACTATGGTCCAATGGTTAAGCAAGCAACCACAT
Organism: Lactuca sativa; assembly: GCF_002870075.4. Classification (NCBI taxonomy): domain Eukaryota; kingdom Viridiplantae; phylum Streptophyta; class Magnoliopsida; order Asterales; family Asteraceae; genus Lactuca; species Lactuca sativa. The sequence continues at coordinate 116,773,289 of NC_056623.2, forward strand.
TGAAAGTCGCCATCTGGGCTGCTAGAAACGTTGAGACCCAGATCAGGGAAAAAGGTCTGGAAAGGTCAGAGGTTGGTGAGAAAAGGAAAATCGATGGATTTTCAGGGTCTAGCAAGAAAAGTAAATTCTCGAAATCTGGTTCGAGAGGAAGTGGAGGAAAGATAGAGGCGAAGTGGTGCGACAAGTGCAAAAAGAAGCATCATGGGAAGTGTGGCGGGGAAACCACATGCTTCAAATGTGGAAAGCCAGGGCATTATGCCAACGACTGCACCCTCACCAAGAATGTTTGTTATGGTTGTGGTGAGGAAGGGCACATCTCAAGAGATTGTCCGAAGAAGAAGGAGGCAACAAAACCCAACATTCCGCCAAAGCCGAAGGCGAGGGCATTCCAGATGACACTGGAAGCTGCCAAGGATGAAGCTGCTATCGCTTCAGGTACCTTTCTCGTTAACAAATTGCCTGCCCAAATTTTATTTGATTCTGGAGCCAACTACTCCTTTATATCGCATGAATTTGGTAGAAAACTAGCTTTGCCTGTTGATAGACTAGATAATGCTTTATTAGTCGAAGTTGTTAGTGGCAAGTTTGTACCTGTTAGCCATCGTGTGAAAAACATCTTAATTGATCTGAATGGGAATAAGTTCCACGAGGAATTATTGCCTATCGAACTTAATGGTTTCGGCATCGTATTGGGAATGGATTGGCTTAGCGCCAATGATGCTGAAATTTTATGCAAAAAGAAAATAGTGAAAGTAAACCCGGCTGGAAAGGAATCGTTTATGGTGTACGGAGATAAACGCAGGGTAAATTCTGGAATCATTTCCCTAAAGAAAGCCAGAAAATGTTTGACCAAGGGGTGTACATCATACTTAGCATTCGTGATCGATGCTAAGAAGGAAAAGAAGGTGATGCAGAATACTCTTGTTGTGTGTGATTATCCGGAAGTATTTCCCGAAGATCTTCCTGGATTACCGCCTGATCGGCAAGTAGAATTCCGTATTGACTTGTTGCCCGGAACAACGCCGATAGCAAAAGCACCTTATCGATTAGCCCCGACGGAGATGTAGGAGCTGATGATGCAACTTCAGGAGTTATTGGACAAAGGTTTCATTAGACCTAGTTCATCACCCTGGGGAGCTCCGGTGTTATTCGTGAAAAAGAAAGATGGAAGTATGAGAATGTGCATTGATTACCGAGAGCTGAATAAGGCAACAATAAAGAATAGATATCCGTTGCCGAGGATTGATGACCTATTTGATCAGCTGCAAGGTTCAAGTTATTTTTCAAAGATCGACCTGAGGTCAGGATATCATCAGCTAAAAGTAAGAGAGCAGGATATAGAGAAGACTGCATTCAGAACGCGATATGGACACTATGAGTTCTTGGTTATGTCGTTTGGACTAACCAATGCTCCAGCAGCATTCATGGATTTAATGAAAAAAGTTTGTAATCCGTTCCTTGATAAATCTGTGATAGTGTTCATAGATGACATTCTGATTTATTCAAAAAGCCAAGAAGAGCATAACAGACACTTGCGAGAAGTGTTGGGAAGAAGGAGAAGCTGTATGCGAAGTTCTCCAAATGTGATTTTTGGATTCGTGAAGTCCAATTCTTGGGTCACGTGGTCAACCAAGAAGGGATAATGGTTGATCCAGCAAAGATCGAAGCTGTGATGAAGTGGGAACAACCGAAAAGTCCCACGGAGATTCGAAGCTTTTTAGGATTAGCCGGATATTACCGAAGATTTATCCAAGGCTTTTCTTCGATCGCTAGTCCATTAACAGGTTTGACCCACAAAGGGGCTACTTATGCTTGGAATGATAAGCATAGAGAAGCATTCGAGAAGCTAAAGAAGAAACTATGCGAGGCACCGATACTTTCTCTACCCGATGGAGTTGAAGACTTTGCTGTTTATAGCGATGCGTCTGGTGTTGGATTGGGTTGTGTTTTGACCCAAAGAAATAAGGTGATCGCATATGCGTCTCGAAAATTAAAAGAGCATGAAAAGAACTACCCGACGCATGATTTGAAGTTGCAGCGGTGGTTTTCGCACTGAAAATATGGAGGCATTACCTCTATGGCACGAAGTGCAAACTTTTCACTGATCATAAGAGTCTCCAATATCTCTTTAGTCAGAAAGAATTGAATATGAGGCAACGACACTGGCTAGAATTACTTAAAGACTACGACTGTGAGATACTTTACCATCCCGGTAAGGCTAATGTTGTTGTTGATGCTCTCAGTCGGAAAGTCAATCTTGAAAAGAGAAGGCCAAGAGCATTGAGAATTGAAGTTCTCTCGACTATTTTGGAAAGTATAAAGAAAGCTCAAAGCGAAGCTTCTGAGAAGAATGACCGAAAGGAGGAACATTTGGGCAAAACGTTGGTGTTCGGTGTAAATAGTCATGGACTGAAGGTGTTCCAAGATCGGATTTGGATACCTAAGATAGGAGGAGTCAGAGATCTTCTGATGGAAGAATCTCACAAAACCATGTACTCGATTCATCCCGGTAGCACAAAAATGTATAGGGACCTGAAACCCTATTATTGATGGCCGACGATGAAGCTCGACATTGCGAAGTATGTGGCGGAGTGTATGACCTGTGCAAGAGTCAAGGCACAACATCAGAAACCATACGAGAGTTTAAAACCATTACCTGTTCCTATGGGTAAGTGGGAAGACATTGCTATGGATTTTGTCACTAAACTGCCCAGAACAAAAAGTGGTCACGACATGATTTGGGTGGTCGTTGATCGATTCACTAAGAGAGCGTATTTCATAGCAGCCAATGAGAAATGGTCTATGGAAAAGCTTGCGAATTCCTACGTGAAGGAAATTGTGAGGCTTCACGGTGTTCTGTTAACGATTGTGTCGGATCGTGATAGCCGTTTCACCTCGAGGTTTTGGAAAAGTCTACAAGAGGAAATGGGTACCAAGTTGTGCTTAAGTACAGCTTACCATCCACAGACTGATGGCCAGAGTGAAAGAACAATACAAACACTTGAAGATATGCTGAGAGCATGTACCTTAGAATTCCTAGGTAACTGGGATGAACATTTACCTTTGGTAGAATTTTCCTACAATAATAGTTTCCACTCGAGCATAAGGATGGCACCTTATCAAGCATTGTATGGACAGAAGTGTCGTATGCCGTCTTGTTGGCTTGAGGCTGGGGAAAAGTAGTTTATGGGACCGGAGATAATCCATCAAACTGCTGAAAAGTTGAAAATAATTAGGGAAAGAATGTTAGCCGCTCAGGACCGTCAAAAGAGCTATGCTGACAAAAAGCGAAGGCCGATGACTTTTGAAGTTGGAGATTCGGTTTTGCTTAAAGTCTCGCCATGGAAGGGACTTATAAGATTTGGTAAAAGGGGAAAATTAAGTCCAAGGTTTATTGGACCGTTTAAAGTTCTTCAGAGAATTGGGAACCAATCTTACAAGCTCGAACTACCAGAAGAACTGAATGGAATTCATAACACTTTTCATGTGTGTTATTTGAGGAAGTTCACGGGAGATGTTCCCGACATAATTCCACTTTTGGAGTTAAGAATCGATGAAAACAAGAGGTTGATTGAGCAACCGGAGGCAATTGTTGACCGAAAGACTATAAAATTGCGACGTAAGATGGTTGAGTTAGTGCTTGTCCGATGGAAACACACGAATGGGCCAAATCTCACCTGGGAGACGGAGAGTGACATGATGAGTCGTTATCCGCATTTGTTTGTTGATGTGTGATTCTGGGGACGGAATCATCCTAAGGTGGGGAGAATTGTAACGCCCGTGTTTCTGGGCTTGCCATTTTTAGCAATGTAATAGTCTAGGTTAACCTTTGTAACCCCAATTTGAAATAATAAAAAAAATGTATTATATGTGATTTATGTGTGTTTTCTTAATTATTATAATTTAATGAATTAAGAATAAAATGAGCATCAAAATTTAAGTGTAAAATAAACTCGATATCTTTGCATAAAGTTGTAGTGGCCGAAACGAAGTTTCCGAATATATATAGAACGCCCAAATCTGACTTCGTATGAGGAAGTTATGATTTTCTGAAGTTTCGACTGGGCAGTATGCAGCCCGAATACTCGATTTGAGATCGAGCGGTTTTTAACCGAAAATATCTAAACGAGAATCGAAGATCTCGTTGTTAGTAGTGAAACGATGAAAAGATAGGCGAGAACGGACGTCGGATGAAGAAGTTATGAATTTATAACGAAGTTTTTATGTCCCGGCCTCCTAAAAATAATTAATTAAAATAAATCAAAATTAGCCGACGGAGTCTAAATGAAAGTTGTACAGCGTAGTCTCACCTACGTGTGGATATAAAGAACGTCGAAAATGGAGTTCGTATGAAGGAGATATGAATTTTCAAATCTATTAAATATTTAATATTTAAATTTAAATTCAAATTTTCGATGTTATCCGAAGAGGAGTCAGCAGACTCATCCGAAGTACGCCCATCGTACCACTCGAGTGCTCCGGAGTCGTAAGTGATGACGTAGAGGCCCGGATGACGCAAGGGATGACGGCAACCGAGGCAGTACGCCCCACGTAACCCCGAAGTTACACCCAATGTAATCCCGAGGATCAGCCTATAAAAGGGGATGCGAAGACAGCCGATTTTCTTTTACAAACCCTTCCATTTTCTCTCATATATTGCCTGGATTTGCGTGTCGTTTATACCCCGACGCCTTGGTAATATTCCCGAGGCCCAAAGCAAGATCTGATTTATTCTCTATGAATTATGTGTTATGTGTGTATGCCTCATCTGTTATGTAGAACACGTTTTTAAACAATGTATAAAAATTTATATTTTTATCTACTAATATGTTGGGTAGAACATGGGTAGATAATTGGTGTGAAATAAACAGATGAGAGGCCTCGGTGTTATTGGTGTTATTCTAGTCATTCAACAGAGTATGGATGACGACCACAGACTATTCTAGACTGTCCTGTGGAACACTTTCAGGCTCATTACCTGTAGGTGTTGTGAACGACGTGTTCACCGGTGTACTCTATCCCCCACATGGTTGCCTTTAGGACGCGTATTGTCGAGGAAGCCCCTTTACAGTAATGTCCGTCCCGATGAAAATCCTGAATTAGGTTCCTTATAATAGATGTTATTTTAGGGACGTAAAGTGAGGATAACGGGAATGGGTAATCGGGTTTATTGTGGATTGTTGAAATTAAATATAATTATTGTGGGTTGAAAACCCTATACGCTCACCAGGCTCCCAAACCTGACCCACTCAATTTATTTGTATTACAGGAAGTGGCGCAAGAGCTTAAGATGGGCGAATCATCAAGTTGTTTTGTTTACAAGTCTGTATATGTATATATTTTGTTGAATGACTTGTAATGCTATCGTTTATGCTTTATGATCTGTATCGGAACATGACATCCCGACTTTTGATTATGAAATGAAATCATATTTCTTTATTAAATGTTTTGATAAATATCTATTTTATCATGTTTTGTTTTTGGGAACAAATTCCGCATCTCTTTTAAAATTAAGAGGTATTACTCTGAAAATGTTTAAAAAGCATAAATGAAGTCGGTCTTTTCTGGCCGAGATTTTGGGGATGTCACACCCCGTCCCTTTCCAGATTTTCCCATAACGACAGAATCAGTCCCTCCTTTCATCTTTTCTTTAAATTTTTGCCCCAATTTTACCATTTAAACCCTGCCGCTAAAACCTTTACAAATTAAGTCCAAATTTGACAAAGCAACCCCTCATCAAAAAATCCTTTTTATATTTGGTCCTAAATTACTCTTTAGCCCTTAGCATTCCAAATTCTTTTCAATTTGAGTCCAATAATTTACTGAATAGTCCCTTCTTCACAATTATTTATAAAATCAACTTGAAACTTACACTTTTAACCAATGAATAAGCCAATAATAAATTTTGGCTCCCAAAACCAACGCCCTACTAAATATTATGGAGTTTAAGGCCAGGATTCGTTTATTAATCTTTATATATTTATTTACATAATGAACGAGGTGTTACAAACCACTAACAACATCATAAATATTAGGTCATCCTCAACTTCTTCACCTATAACTTCCAACTCTTCCCTTTTTTCTATAAAGACCGCCTACAAAAGAATAATAATTTAAAAAGATGTCATAGTTATGAATAACATGAAGTCTACAGTATAAAACTTTTGCATTGAAATGAATGTTACATGAATTTTTCTATCCTTTTCATTTGTAAATGTGACTTCTTCATGATTCTTTGTATGGGTATACAAGAACAATTCACTATATAGTGGATCACGTCCTAATTTCCTCTTCTGCATAAATACCATAAAAATGTAAAATATATATATACACATAAACATAAAAATACAAATTTTGAGAAACCATTAAAAGAAACTTACCAAATCAGAAGCAACCTTCTAATGAGAAGCGGATCCAGCATTATGGGTGGGTTGTGGTATTCCATCAGCCATCCCATTATTCCTATTGATCTTGTTCTGATCAGATTTTTGCTTGTATTCATATGTATTCCATTTTCCTTACCAGGAGTTCTGGACTTTTAGTGTAATATGAGGTGGTTTCCTACTAGCTGGGTTTCTTTTTTTGTTCCACATGTTGTAGAGATATTGTCCATAACTTCATGTCGCTTTACTTTCTCAAGCTTTCCTCACTTGTGTGTCTTTTGCTTCATCCCAACAATAGTTTTATACACATAAGTTTAAATGTAAATGTTTATCAAACAATAATTTAAAAAATATAATTAACTACCTTGAACTCCAACCAATATAATTCTTTCATTTTGTTGCTTACTTTTCCCCAAACATACCCTTTTACATCTACTCTTTACAGAAATGGTATATATATATATATATATATATATATATATATATATATATATATATATATATCATATACTTATAAAGGAGACATTTTTCCTATCACCTCATGCATTTAAAACCCCCACACAAATTTTCAAGCACCTCATGTATTTAAAACCTCCTCACCTTTTCACCTTTAAAGTAATTAATCACATATCATGAAAGCTTTATAACTTATATAATATGTTTAACAAGCAACTAATGGATAGTCTACTATAAAAATGTCATTCTCTTTGAGTAGACACACAGATACAAATCACATACAATATTCACAAAGAAAACAAGTTTAAAGATTTTGTGTTCGTTTGAGGGCGTTGGACTAGTTTTCAAGCCATGTTATTATGTTAAAGTTTTTTAATTTGTAAGTTTTTTATATATTAATTCTTTTTTATTGGTTTAAGTATTTTTTTTAAGACAATCATTGTAAGTTGTGGTTGAAAATTTAATGTAATTTAGATTAGATTCATGCTAACGATCATATGTTATGGAAAGTGATATATATATATATATATATATATATATATATATATATATATATATATATAATATTTAATTAAATATTGTATGTATGTGTTGCTTCAAAGTAATAATTAATAAAAAATAATGGTTATGCAATATTATCCATAGTATCCATGTAAGTCTCTTTCAAATGCAAATTATATATCTTATCACTTTATATTTTAGTATATGTTTAACACTTTAATTATAATAATAAGTGTCTTTTAAAAGTTTTTTTTCGTTTGTTAATAATAAGAAGTGGTTTTAAAACTAATGAACCATAATTATAAATTACAAAAATCATGGATATGTCATATTATCCATGCAAGTCTCTTTTGAAATGAAAATTATATATCGTATCAGTTTATTATTTAGTGTATATTTCACATTTCAATAGTAACATCAATTTATAAATTACATAATGTTAACAACAAATAATTGTATTTTAAATGAACATCATTATTGAAATTAGAAAATAATCGCATAAGTAAAAAATTTAAATTAATCAATCATAAAAATTGTTTAAAATAATATTAAATAGATAATGATGAGGATCCAAACTAGAATCCCTCTCTTGGTTTACACCCAATGAACTCAAAAGAGTAGAAACAAATATAAACTAGGAGGGATGAACTCACGAAAAGTTCTTCCACAATGAGAGAGAAAGAAGGTGGCGAATACTCAAGCCAAAAAATGAGCAAGGAGGAATGAATCCCTATGGCCCTATTTATAGCCTTGGATACCTCCTAGGGTTTTATCCTTCCACCCATGTGGGATGGGATATGCTATGAACGAAATTCCCTTTATCCAAAGGGAATTTTTGTGCAACCCCCTTCCTTCTAGGGTTCTGGAATGTTCCCTGATCAATCAACTATTGATTAATTCACATTCAACCTTCTATTAATTAAACTGTTAATTAATTCCCAAATTGTTTTCCAATTAGTTTCTAATTAATTATTAAACCATAATAATTAATAAGCTAATTACTCCTATTATATATTCTACTCAATTTTGAGTTTTAAGGGCAACCCAAGAGGACCCTGCTATTATTAGAAATATCACCAACTAGTTAATGATCTTGGACACACTTCCAACACTAAGTCCGTTCGACACACGAGAATTGAAGGATTCCTAATCCTCATTACGTTCCAATGTTCACCTTGCTGGCGACCGGTGCTTACCAAAGCTAGACACAATGAATAACCCTGCTCAAATAGCACACTTCCTGAAATCCATCTAACACTTCTTGTATCCCAACTACATCAATGACTTCAAACGCTTAAAAGCGACATCACCCTCAGATCTCGGAGTCCAACGAACGGATAGTCCAACCAAAACCTTAGTGATAACTCTATCTTCCCCCGACAATCCCGATGGCTCTTCCAAAGCATAAATACTAAGGCTACTGAAAACTAGCCATACTCCCTCGTTCACGCCCTTGAACTAACCCCGAGAATGTCTGAGCAGGTACACTCACTGCTCCTCCCTGATCATCAGACAGTCGACCTCCTTGTCGTCCACACAATGAAAAAGTAACAGGCTTGCTCCCTATGGCCAATCCATGATGACGTAACTAATCCTGCTACACCTATAGCAACCCAAATCACTGAACAAATTCTGACAATGACTCAGAGCAATCATGGAACACGCGGAATCCGCTCTATAAGATACATCCACCCGAAGATCCATCGAAGATTCCTCGACATGCTGTATGGCATCTGACAACCCTTGCTAACCCTGACAATAGCAGAAAACCAACCCGAGATCCAACTCATCGCAATTCCCTAAGCGATACAAATACCCGGTATTCACCAGAAATGGCCAAAGATAGCATATCCACGAACATCTGAAGGGTTCCTGACCACCTCCTCCTGTGGTACCCCGACCACCCAGAGAACATAATGTAGCACCTCATTTCGATCCCAATGACAGTCCAAACCCTTGGAACGAAACTTCATCGCACAGTTTCTACAAGTGTTGCATTGGATCCGACCCTGCTGGCCTCTCAAAAGCTGATCCAAACTCTTGGGTCTCCGCTCGAGACCCTCCAATAAATTCGCCTGACCTTAACTTCTCTCATGAGGTACTCCTAATCAATATTCCTCCCTCGACTCTGAGATCCATATCATTCAGGGTCTCGCACCTTGATCCACTTACTAGCTCAATCGTCACGAGTATACTGTAATAGCTGGAGCAATCTCTACTCTAAACCGGGCTACCAACTATCCCTGAGACTTGGTCTTCAAACCCGAATGTGAAAAAGATTGCACAAGCAAACCTTTCCGTCTGATATAAGAGATCCAAGGCGAACCCAAAATCCTGGCAGTCCTTCCACTAACCGGCTCACCACCGGTGCTAGGACCAAACCCTGTCCCATCCCTGCATGCTCATCCTCATTCTGCAAAGCAGCTATTCCCAGATCAAGGCATAATCAAGAATTCTCCTTCCCATAAGCTTCTTAGATTCTCCAAGACTTTCACCGATTCGAGTATGGATCCAGTGCTTTCAGTAGTATGGGCCCAATACTACCTTCCACACCTATCCATACTTCCTCAGCAATCCTCTTGAATCCTCTAAGTCACTTACTTCACCGGTATACTAAATGTTTGCTAAACAGCAAAACGATCTCTATCATAGCACCTCCTAGGCTCCCCTAGGTTCCCAACTTCACCGAATCGCCCCACTAAACTCACTGGAGCATATCCTAGGCTTTCCTAGGTTCCCGCACTCACCCAATCCTCAGCTGCTGAAAGATTCCTAGTAATCTCAACTAGCTACCTTATGAATATATCCACATGCAACAAAGATCAGATAATACTTTGAGTAATAGACTCATCCCTAGAATGGTAAGACTCAAACGATAGCTACGCAATAGGGTCAAATATATCACTCTGAGATTATCCAGCCTGTGCCACATATGACTCAGCATATTTACTTAATAGCTAGCTCACATTACTAAGAGTCCCACAAAGCACAAAGCGAGCAGCGTTCAGACAATGGAAAATCTAACCAGCATACACTAGACAAGTCATTCTATCCATACATACATCGCGAAACCAGGTAACAGCTGTCGCTAACCTCATCCTAGGCTTACCCTAGGGTAATCTCCGACCTGTAAACTATCATAGAACATTAAGCCCATATACCAAAACCCATGCTGTCCACATCCACCCTCGTTGTCGGCTGCCTTTTACATGAAAATTATACATAGAACAGGAACAAATAGACTGTTGAATAATAGAATCTACCCTAAGGCCACAGGAAATAAGGTCAAATCAATAATTCTAAGGCTATAAGTGTTGGGTTTTGAGCATTCTAACACTCCTAAGTGTACATGCAACCCTAAATACCTTGGATCTATGTTTTCTCTATTATACATGCAAATAAGAACTTCCAAGGTATTATCCTAATCTAGCATACAAAAATAATGAGTGTAACAAGATAGAATACATACCTCTTTGATGTAGAAAGTCTTCATGAAGCTTGAGTGCCTAGCCCCAATAGTGTGGAAGCCTCAAATGGAATCACAATCACCAAAACACTTGGAATAACTTGAGAGAATTCTACAACTCATGAAATCGGCTAGCCCTTTCACTTCACACTCTAGTGGCCGATTTTGGTCAAGAATAAGATGCTTATATAGTTAGGGTTACACCATGTAAACCCTGATTGACATGGCCTTTCATTTCCATTATCCATGGGTACAAATACACCATGGAGCATCCATGGACCATCCTATGGGTTTTAGCCCAACTTGATTATCCATGGAGCATTAGCCCACTATACAAGTATGGATGATTTACACAATCAACCCATATATTTAATTAGTCTTCTTTTGATCACTTAATTAATCCTAGATTAATTCTTGATCAATACTAATTAAATAATCTTATTATTCTTATTATTAATATACTAGAACTTATAATATATTAATAACCATAAGTGTCTTATTTCTCTCATTATAGTCTATCCAAGTGCATGATGGTATGCAACCCAAATGGACCATGCCGGGTCGGGTCAAGTCTTACCAAATATAGTTATGGACTTAGACATTAATCCAACAGTCTCCCACTTGGATAAGTCTAAAACTATTATTGCGTATGACTTCAGGAACCAACTGGCAATCGTAGCTCTCAAAAGCTTCTGTCGAACTCTGACCTTGTAGATGAACTCTGACCTTTGTCAGTGACTTGTCCATTAGATAAGGGATCATATATTCCTCCATTCTAGATATCATATGGACTGAGACATGGATTATAATCATTCTCTCTGTCCATTTGTTGTTTCCTGATTTTCGATTTATGACGACTGACTAATTGAACAAATCAAATCAGTCCTGGCCCGGCCGAGCACTTCCATTTGTCATCATCAAATCATCGAGGGGCCCACAGATATCGCTTTTATCCCGAAGGTAAAAGGAACGGATAAACTTCGACTCATATGGCTTGTTCTACTACTTGTTGAATCATACACAAAGGCACGTTTTATAACACCGAGTTACCGTATGCGTTTACGTGCAATCAATGTACTATCAACTTATAGTAACAACTCATATCTCTAGGTTTGAAGAATATAAGATATTATCGTCTCATGATCACTCGTGATAAAATCCATGAAGTGATTCCAATGAGCGTGGGTTGAATCCAATACTCAGAACTTATGAGCACTCATGAGTGTTGTAGCCCTTTGTCCAACACCTTAGACCTCTACAAGCCAACCCATGACAGTCTTAATTCATATCTACTTCCAACATATGACCGACTGTGGATGGTTTGAATAACTTAGTCATTCCGGAAGAATAACCCAGTTTATTCGGGAAGTCAAAACATGCAAAATGAAACACAATAATAATTGAATCCAATATGGTATCAACCCTTTGAACATAAATAAAACACCTTTTATTTATCACCATATGATTACACATTATTCATTGTATACTGTTTCAGCTATCAACTTTATTCTTGAATTTAAAACAATAGTTGTCCCATGCTCCAAGCATGTACATTATGTTTTCTTAAACATTAGTCATGCCATACACCAAGTATGCATACTATGTTTGTCTATGACCTTTACTTTGTGAACTAGATCAATTGAACATAACTTCAATGATTCTCTTTTCACACTCCCAAATCCTTACTGCAAATGCAAGAATTCCAAATTCATGCCATTTACTGAAATCTGTTAGATTTTAAACTTATATGCATTGATCCTCTTGTAACGATTATGCACAAACTCACAAATACTTGGCAACAATCATTACAGAGTATTCCAAAGGAGATCAACTCCTTGTAAATATCCTTCTTGCATTAAGTTTCCTTAATCTTACACAGATTGAAAATTCTAACTTTGAAACATTTCCAGATTCCATTTTGACTATCATTTCTGAACAAGAGTTGCCTCCTTACAGATTATGTCGATATGGTCCTTCCAGAATTATCACTATACTTCCAATTGTCCTTGAGTAACCAATCTTTGGTAAACCTTAGATTGTCCTCGACAATTGTTTAATCCTTTTAGTCATACCCAGTTCTAAACCTTTTCCCTTCTTAATGCCCCAGGCATTTGGAAAATTTTAGAACGGATGATTATAGCACATGTAATCGATCCTATATCCAAAGCATATGGGACACGATTCATGATGTCTCACATAAAGACTAAACCAGTCTTTTGTTATAATATGTCCATTTCTATTTGCCAAGTTCTCATAATTCAGATTATGAAAAGGGATGCCGTAATCATAATCGAATTTTAGAACGCAAATAATGGACCCATATACAGAATTTCCTTATGTTGAGCCATTCCAACATGAAATTCATATATATATCCTTGACTAAATGATTAAAACCTCACGATCTAAGCTTATAGATTTGAGATGAAGTATAATTTCCTCTCCCTTAATTATAGCAAAACAACCTTTTTCCCAATTGAAACCTTTTGTTTTCTATAATTAACATTGCTAGCTTGCAATACTTATCATAATTATCATGCTCCCACTAACATGATGATTATTAGCATAACACTTATGCTCCCACTAGCTTTGACATGTTCTCAGAAATCACCTGGACTTCTAGAAATCAATACTTCATTGACTTTCTTACCAAAGTTCAGATTTCTGATGCTAGATTGTTTTGATAAAACTTTATCAAAATCATACACCTTCCCTTAGATAGCACACTTGTGTGTCTAAACAATTATGAAGAGGTATGCCGTAATCATAATGGTTAGACCTTTGTGCCACTTCTCACAAGTCCAGGTTAGTGTGCCGGTAAACCACACACGCTCCACTAACGACTTTGAGAATGCAAATGTCACAGTTGCTATCTAGCTAAAATCTACTTAGTGAAAGTGTTTCCTCACCATCATTTTCATGAATCGGAGAGAAACCTTAGAACACTTAGATTTAATGGTGTATGTGTTCTTATCCATGTGAATTTTCAAAATCATAGTCACAAGACAAGGATAATGACAAATCCAAACTCATATGGACTGAACTCAATCTTAATTTCTTGCCACCTGGCAGCTCAAGGGCCTACCATTGCTTCCAAGTTGTTATGCAACACATTGAGAACTCTAAGAACTCATATGCAAAGCCACCTTTAACTGGAATGCGCACAGAATATGTCAACACGATAGGTTATGAACCTCAAGTTGTGTGCTAGTGAAGAACTTCAGGTTCCATTCTTGATTAGTTCTTGAGACTTTCAAGACCTTTCAGACTCCCACTGTTCTCTTGACATATAAGACTCCCTTGTCAAACATCCAAGAGATAGTGCGGATTCTAATCAAGACAAACACTTCACACAATTGGCCTAAGTTGGTCTTTGTTTTATCCAAAACATCACAACTTACCAATTTCAAATGTACTAGAGTAGAAAACTTTTACTCTTACATTTGACAAGTGTTTTAAACCTTCTTTTTAGACATGTCACTCAAGTTACAAACTTGGAGTATGACTCTAAGACTTGTATTGGAACGAAGTATGACTCATCTTCTTGATTTAACCATTTCAACAATTCAAGATCCCTCTTCTTAGTCATAAGAATGCACTAAGATTTCCTTAGAGAACTAATTGTGCTATGGTTTCTTAATCATTAAGATGATCACAAAATTGATACTAAAGTACTCTCCCATCTTTTCAGATTTGAGAAACTTTTATCCTTCTGCCTTATTTGATTCTTCTTATTCGCTTTGCCATACATTGGGACCTTTTCCAATGTCTCAGAGTTACACTTAAGCTTGTAAGTATAATCATATTTACTGAGCTTTAGTAAACTATGACGAATAGTCTTATCAATCTTTTGTGGTGGACTTAATCAGTGCACAAGAATGTGTACTCGATCCCTTAGTCCTTCACTTGACTCACACATCCACGTGAACGAGTAATTAGTCTTAATTTTTTCAAAACTTGAAAGTTCTCATTCATCATGCTATATAATTTGCACGATTCCAAGTTTCGGTCCAATTGAAACTTGGGTGATGAGAATCTTTCCTTATTTGGTAAATTTTGACATTACCACAAACAAAAGAATTAATTTCATATTTCCACTCTTGCTCTTAATGGAATCAAATAAGCAACAATTTTTCCTCAAATGCCATTGTAAGGATATTTTAAAATAAATAAAATCAAAAATTTTCTTTTATTTTAAAACTTTGCGGAAAACTATCCTTACAATCCATATGAAAACTTGTTGTTATCTATTCCTAAGCAATATCTCATAATTCCTAAGAAGTAGCTCAAGAATCCGATTTTTCAAACTATGCGATAGAAATCCATCTATGCGATCAGATTCAACATATTCTTTCTTTAAGTTTCTTCACTTTTCTTTGATTCTTAAAACATCACCATGTGACCCAGTCACATCATGTATCAAGAATCTCAGAATAGAAACTTAACAGAGTTAGATAGTGGACTTTACCTGAAGTAGAGTCAAACTTATTGACTTTAACATCCTTAGGCAGCTTCGCAACCAATGCCCCTTTCTTTGGCAATATAAACATATGGACCCTTTGATAATGGTACACGGGACTATCACAGACTTAGCTTTCTCTTTACCATTTGGTCAACCGAGTTGACTATGGCCGATCCCTTTCCATTGGGAAGAGAATGCTTTTCTGGATTTCCTGTGTCACTATTGTCAATGTCCATCAAGTTTTAAGGAAGTTGATCTTAACAAATAGGTAAGATCATTAAGGGTCTTGTCATAGTCTGTTTCATAGGTGTCCCAAAGGAACTCACTGTGTGACTTAGAAAGTGATTGAACCACCAACTTTCTCAAGACTTTGACACCCAACTCTCCCGGCTAGTCAATATGTGACTACATCTCCAAGATGTGTTCACACCTAGACCTTGCCTTGCCAATAGGGCTTGAGTGACCTTAAACCTTTTTAAGAACATGTGGGTTAGGGAGAATAGTTGGAGGAGGTGAAAGAAGTATGATTTCCAAGGAACATCATCTTCATTTAGGAAACCTTGTTTCAAGAGATTTGGGAAGATCATAGGTGTCTAAACCAGACATCTTTTGGGAGATATTCAAGATAGTTGATTTAAAGTCCTTAATATGGCACCCAATATGAAATATTAAGGCTAGGACCCAACAAACTATTTGAAGGTAGGTGAATGACGATTCACCAATTTCCACCAAGATAAACGAAATGTATTATTAGGTTTTAATTGGTTTTGAAACTCCTAGATCTTTGAGATTCATTGAACTGTTCAAAGGCATGTTTCAATCTCGAGTGTGCCCTTCAGGTTTTGTGACTGGGATGCCGAGGATCACAAAACAAGGTGTGAAGTAACCATGCAAATCACTTGGTACCCTTAATAAATTACCCCTCAATCGATGTGCCGGTTAACCACACACGCTCCATCGATAGTATGATAAATATTAAGTCACCCTTTACCTACCTTGTTAAGTCCAAGTTAGTGTGCCGGTTAACCACACACGCTCCACTAACGACTTAGACAAAGTGTAAAGTGTAATTTCATGGGTTAGCACCTTATTCACATTTTTCCTAAGTAACTAAGATTGGGTATTATTAAGAGTTTAGTTACTTAGTATTATCATTAATACTTTTAATGAAGTAGAATTATAGTCTTGTCAAACCCGTTCCGCTAACGACCCTCCACCAGTCAAGCAAGCGGTGGGTGAGAGTGGACACCCATTAAGTTGCCATTTTATAGGCAACAACCTTATACCCACCTTATAGACCGGCTTCGTGAATGAGGCGTACTAGCGGTAAGACTGACTTTACTCTTATACATATATATATTATTAACTTATAATATTATAAAGTATAAGGGTTGAATTTTAACTTTTAAAATTCTAAGGGCTAACTTGGAATTAAAGTATTCATAAGGAGCACTTTTCAAATTCCAAAACTTGAGGGCAAGTTTTGAAACTATTCAAAAGTAATTAATTCCATAACTTATGTGTTTAAAGTAGTTTTAATCCAAAAACTCTTCAAGTTCCATAACTTGAGGACAAGTTATGGAAGACTTTAAACTAATAAAAGAAGTAACTTTTTTCTTAATTTTATAACTTATGGATTTAATTATGGTTACATATTTTTCTTTAATGAAGTGACTCTTGAACTTCCATAACTTGAGGACAAGTTTGGAGTCATAAAAAATTATTCAATGACACAAGACTCTTCATTTTGTAACCATTGCCAACTTTTATGAGTTTTATGAAACTTAAATGTGACTTTTCATATAACTTGAGGACAAGTTACACAAACACTTTTTAGAATCAACTCTTAGATTAATTTGGATTGAAACAATAATTTCACACAACTTTCCTATTAATCTAAGCAACTCATAAGAACAAGATAATTCAAATCAAACTTTTTCATGTAATTAGTCTAAACCTTAAACTAATACAAAACATGAATCTATTGACAATTATCTTTGAAAATGGATTAGCATGAACATTACCACATCAAAAAACACGTTTATAAGTTCAAAAACAACTTAGGGTAATGTTCCTAGTCCATTTCTAGCCAAAAAACTCGAAAATATGCTGTCTGGGGGTCCAACTCGTCGAGTGCATGAACCAACTCGGCGAGTTGGATCGAATTGATCACATTTTAGGCATGGACTCGCCGAGTCCTCTAATGGACTCGCCGAGTCTGATGATCAGACAGCACCAAATTCGTTTTTTCAGCTTCTATTGCAGGTATAACAAGAAAACAAGCCTAGGCTCTGATACCACTGTTGGGTTTTGAGCATTCTAACACTCCTAAGTGTACATGCAACCCTAAATACCTTGGATCTATGTTTTCTCTATTATACATGCAAATAAGAACTTCCAAGGTATTATCCTAATCTAGCATACAAAAACAATGAGTGTAACAAGATAGAATACATACCTCTTTGATGTAGAAAGTCTTCATGAAGCTTGAGTGCCTAGCCCCAAGCCTCAAATGGAATCACAATCACCAAAACACTTGGAATAACTTGAGAGAATTCTACAACTCATGAAATCGGCTAGCCCTTTCACTTCACACTCTAGTGGCCGATTTTGGTCAAGAATAAGAAGCTTATATAGTTAGGGTTACACCATGTAAACCCTAATTGACATGGCCTTTCATTTCCATTATCCATGGGTACAAATACACCATGGAGCATCCATGGACCATCCTATGGGTTTTAGCCCAACTTGATTATCCATGGAGCATTAGCCCACTATACAAGTATGGATGATTTACACAATCAACCCATATATTTAATTAGTCTTCTTTTGATCACTTAATTAATCCTAGATTAATTCTTGATCAATACTAATTAAATAATCTTATTATTCTTATTATTAATATACTAGAACTTATAATATATTAATAACCATAAGTGTCTTATTTCTCTCATTATAGTCTATCCAAGTGCATGATGGTATGCAACCCAAATGGACCATGCCGGGTCGGGTCAAGTCTTACCAATTATAGTTATGGACTTAGACATTAATCCATCAATAAGATCCTAACCATATACAATTTTCAAAACATACACATTGCAGTTACAAATACCAGTTATCATTCTCATTCCTACATGACATCCAATATCTTCATGGCTACAAGCACCACATATCAGGCCAACCTATTGCAGACTACTCAACATTAGCATGCAAGTCTACCAACTCATACAACATATACATGCATCTCCTCTAGCTCGGATGATTTCATGCACCACACCCTTTCTAGTCTTCGAAATTCTTCACTTAAAACATTTTTCTTTTGAAAGCTTTACAGATCCCCAGTCTGAGTTCAGACACACCCGAAAATATGTCCGAATCTCTCAAACCAAGGCTCTAATACCAACTTGTAACGACCAAAAAATCAAGGGTAAAAATTTCATTTTTAATATAGCTAAAACATTGATACCATTTATTCTAAACAATTCAAATCATCATTAAGTAAAACATTTATCAGAGTTCATCCCAAAATCATTCATTGCGGAAATCATAGGTGTGTGCACCACGATCAATCTGAGCCCTTCCTTTCACAAAACGATGATACCTAAAACCACAGACAAAACCTGTAAGCACGAAGCTTAGTGAGTTTCCCAGAGCATACCATACACACAAACCACATATCACATATCATGTTGCTATAAAAGCTACCTGTATCACATTTCCCTGCTAGCTATAAATGCTACATATAACACATAAGCTATGCATACAAAAACCTATAAGGATGTCATGGGCTACCCTACATGGTCTTTACCTAGGACTGCCATGGGCCCCCACATGGTCTTTACCTAGGACTGCCATGGGCTACCCCACATGGTCTTACATCCAATGTCATGGGCTACCCCACATGGTCAACTTCCCGGTCTGCCTCTACAAAACAATATACCCAATTAGCAATTGGGTCCCAAACCATAATCCTTAATCCACGCATGGGGTAAAATGACCATTCTACCCCTGGCCCGGTATGATCCAAACTTAGGCCCAATTCCAAAACAAAAGCCCAACACTAGGTAGGCTTTCCATGCCCACTAGTGGCTCATTAATGGCCAAATTTGCCAAATTGGGCCCAAATCCTCTAATGGGATTTACCCTAAGCCTGAACATCTCCTTGGCACACATTATCTGACTTTTGTTGGCCTACTAAGGCCCAAAGAACCAAAATCCCTTGCATGGCCCAAACCGAGGCCTAAAACAGCCCAAACCTATATTTGATGAGTATGTTGGGCGTATTCCTATGTAAGCTAAGCGTACAAGCCAAATGGTGAGTACGCTGGGCATACATGTATGTACGCTCAACGTAATCCCCCTGTTAAGCCACCTTCCCATTAAGTGCTTAATACTATACTCCAGAAGGTACAATTACATATCCAAGCCCTTATTGACGTCTTAAACCATAAAGTTACTTACTTGATGGCTTTGCATGACCCACATAAGCTCAAACTCCAAAAATGACAATCTACTTCCATGGAAATGGCCTTAACTCATGCATGAACCCATTAGGACATCAAAGGTGGCAACTTTCTGCCTTAGGGACTCATTTCGAACTGAGAGTAGCAACTCCAAGTCCTAGAAATTGGATTGAACCACAAAGCTTCAACCTTTGGACCAAAATGGTCCCAAAACTCAATCTAAGAGATCTAAGGAGATAATTATCAAGTTCATGACTTTATACCTTGAAAAGATCTGTATAGAAGTAACAATCCCATATCTAGACTTTCTCTTTTGCACCAACACCTTGCCTTGACCTTTGCTTCCTTTAAGAGTGGATCCAAATCACCAAAATGCCCTTCACCAAGCCTTTCAAGCTCCAAGAACTCTCAAAGAGGATTAGGGTTTCGTCAAAAGTGTCTAAGGGTGAGAAGGAGGTTGACCCTTAAGGGTATAATGTTCTTTATATAGTGGCACATAGGGGTGTAAACGAGCCAAACTACTCGCGAGCTACTCGGGACCGGCTCGTTAAAAGCTCAACTCGAAACCAGTTTTAAACGAGCCTGAGCCGAGCTTGAGCTTAATATTAAGCTCGTTTAATAAACGAGCTCGGGCTCGAGCCTATGTAACTAAGCTCGATTAGGCTCGCGAGCCTAAACGAGCCTTTATATAATATAATTTATTATTAGTTTCATATATTCAAATAAAAACATATTTGGGAAATTATTGATTTCGGGTATTAGTAAACGAGCTTGAGTCGAGCTTAAACTTATTTAGGCACATCAAACGAAAAACGAGCCGAGCCCGAGCCCGAGCCGAGCTTGTATAATTCTTTACGAGCTCGAGCCGAGCTCAGTAAAAGAAAGCTCAAATCGAGCCGAGCTCGAGCTCGAGCCTCGTATAACTTAAACGAGCTCGAGCCGAGTCTGGCCAGGCTCGGGCTCGGCTCAGCTCGTTTGCACCCCTAGTGGCACACCCTAAAAATTAGGGTTTAAAGACTATGGGCGTACATCTCATATGTCGGTGTACGTCTCCAACACCCGCGACTCCTCATCCCCTCTACGTTGGGCGTACTCATGCTGGCCACCTTCCTTGCCACTTTTCTCTATTAAGGACCAATAATGCCAATACCCTCAAGGTACTATAATGTCTTCATTCTAAGTCCGTTTCCTACGAACTTTATATCCACGAAAAGGTGATGAGAAACCCTACGCTCCCAGATCCACACCCGAGCCCTACAACCTTCCGAGTAAGACCGAGACCCATAAAAGACTGAATCTTCAAATTACACTTATACCATTGGCCTCCGAAGACACAATTGAACACTTTCAAAACCGAGTGTTACAGAGACCAACAAAACAACAAAAACATATTGTATGAAAAAAAAAAAAAAAAGGTTAGTGACTCAGCATGGAATTTATCCCAAACTATAGAAAAACAATAATAAAATAATAAAGAATATTAAATAACTTAATCTTTGGTTTATAAAAGTAAAAGAAAACAACAATTATATCAACAACAATTATATCAACAACTGTAATATTAAAATAAAACAAAAGCTAATAATCATAAGTTTAATTTAAATGTAGCTTTTCTAAATCTTCCCATGCTAAATCCTTGTTCGTCTTACGATTCTTGTTAAATAACTTCACTTAATTTATTTCATTATATCACGAATTATTTCTAAAATTTAAAATTTGTTAAGACTTTTTATTATTTATATCAATTACTTAAGAATCAATATCATTGTTTATATACTTTTTATTTAAGTATTTAAGTATTTAAAATATTTTATATATTGAGATATTTAAAAATCTATATAGTATTTACATAATTTTTAATTTTTTTTATGCATCTATATTCAGAAAGTTCATCAACATAAATAACAATATTTTATTTCCACTAATTCCAAACATAAATAGATTATCTAAACATCAACTTTACCCGGATATCACTACTCTCCACCAGCATGCAACCTACCCGCTTCCCTCTACGACCACTACCTAATTCTTTTCTTATTTTAGTTGAAAGTTTCTGTTGTCACATTTTTCTTAAAAGTTTTTATCGTCACCTTTGAACATATCTAAGTCAAGGCTGATATTATATGTTTAGTAAATTTTGTATGAATAGTGATTATTATTTTTAATAATATATATTTGAGAGTCTAATTCAAACATTTCACATATTTGTGTATATCAACCTTATACGGAACAACAACAAATTATCAATTAGGGCATGTTAGAAACTTAGAATGAGTATAAAGAGAAAGTAGGAGTGATAAGCTCCAAAAAGTAGAGAAGACCAGAATTTTTGATGATATATTTACATGCGTGGGTGGGCGGTGGGGTCGCAAGCCTTTCTCGTCTTTAAGCAACCTGCTCCCGTAAAGTTGGCCTTTAATTCTAGTCTTTTTGTAGACACCAAAAAAGTGGTTGTATTTCTTTTGTTTTACTTGTATTTTTTTAATGAAAAGTAAATCAGTAAATTTGTAACAACTTGTGATTAACGTTAATTTTATTTTAAAAACTGCAATAATTAATAAAGATTATATATATATATATATATATATATATATATATATATATATATATATATATATATATATATATATATATATATATATATATAGTTTGGTTCAAATGAAAAAGTAGATTTATTGTTAGAATAATGGACATTACAAGAAAAATCATATATTGCCAAGGAAGAGTGTTATGAAAAGTATTTTTGTAGTTATTCTACAACGGATTGTGTTATGGAACGACATTTCATAATTAATTTGTTACCTCATTTTCTACATAATTAATTTTCGATAGAGAACATGAGAATTGCTAGAGAAACTATTACTGAGTCAAAATCCGTTGGTATATTGCTACCGACATTTTGATGGAAAAAACCATTCTTTGCAAAGTTGCAATGAACTTTTTTACGAAAATAGTTTCCGTTGTAATTCTGTTATGAAATTAAATACCGTGGTTAATCTGCAACGAAATTTTTCGACGTAGTAAAATTTTATAGTTTTTTTGTTATGGAAGTAGAATTCATAGTTACTACATACGGAATTGTGTGCTAGGAATTTTTATTTAAAAAAACCTAGCTAATTTGTTAGGAATTAATATTTTGTAAAGTATTTTACATTATAATGCCATATTTTGGAATTTATTTTGCATAAAGCAGACCTTCCAACACATATATTCGCAAATCCACAAGCAGAAGAAGAGAAATTAGGGTGTGAGATTTTGTGGATGTGGAGATCCGGTTGGAATGTGGATGGCTTGGACACGAAAGAATCCTGATCGGGGGTTCATTGGTTGCACAAACTACAATGATGAAGACATAAATTGCATATTTTTTTTGTTGGATTGACCCAAAACTCTCGAACAAGTGGTATAGAGAGAAGATGTATGAATTGAGAGCTCAAGTCAATGGTGAACATGTTATTTTAGGTGGTCCCGTGATGCTCCTGTCAATTTTCATGTCAATGAAGCCCTGCTTCAAGTTAATATTCAAGATACTAATGAACATGGTAATGGTCATCGAGTTGAAGGTTGTCAAGTTGGAAATATCAAGTTTATGCTGGTTTGTTTGGTTTGTTTCTTTGTTGGGATGTTTTATGCTTAATCTTTCCATTTATGTAATTGAATTATTAAAGACTGGAATGCTAACGGAGGAAAATTGTTATTATGATCAATGTAATTGATAATCTATGGTTTGAATGATATGTATTTGAAATGATAATATATTTTGTTTGTTTTACGGTTGAATTTTTTATACGTATTTACTACTACATGAAAGAGGAAACATTTGTTTTTATTTACTATATTTTATTTGGAATAAGTTTATACCATTCCAAAATAAAGAAACTGCATTACAACTTACAAGTGGATTTCATTGGATATTTAATGAAAATATGGTACATATAAATATCTCAAAACACATGTCTCTTTGTATTAAATGTTTGATATGTACCAAAGAATGAGAAAACTACATTTAATTCTCTCCAAGGGCACTAATACATAATATCATATTTACTAATTCACATACAAAAACTAAATATTTGACTATGTAATCATCCTTAAAGAAACAATATAAGATTTACTCAATATCTTCTTCCCCCTCCTCCCCTTCCTTTTCTTTTACTTCATTGCTCGATGTACTATACTCATAACTATCCTCACTTTCAGGAATACCATCATTGTCGTCATCTTGAAATTCACCTTCTTCATCAATGCAATTATCAACATCTGATCGTTGCTTGACATATCTTGATCATCATAGTTGTTTCTATATGTAGTTGGTGTAATGATTTCATTTGATACAACATCATCCTCTTGGAAAGCAACATCTTTTTTATTATCATTTTCACATACATTAGTCCAACCACGAGGTTTAACTTTCAATACAGTCAATCAGTCAGAGTTGTTTTTTTTTTCAAACTTGGGTACATAACGTAACACACCTGAGTGGCTTGCATGGGCAAAACAAAGGACTTGAATTTTTTGTATTTTCTTTTGACAACCAAGTGATATTGTTTGTGAACCTTAGCTCTTACTTTAGGTGTTGGATCATACCAATGACATTTAAAAAAATGTGCTTTTCATTGGGTAACTAGGATACGCGACTTCTAAAATTTCCACTGTCTGACCATAATAATAACATCCTTGGATACTAATAAGACATCCGCTATTCATTGTTGATTTGTTCAAAGCGTAAGCTTCTATGTGAAACTTGTAACCATTAACATATTATACGTTATATAATTTGATTATACTCAATGACACTCTGGAAATGTCAAATATATATACTTGTTCTTTATCTTGGTATTATGTGCTTATATGATAAATGGTGAAGAACTTATTGTTGGGTTTTGAGCAATCTAACACTTCCTAAGTGTGCATGCAACCCTAATAAACCTTGGATCTACGTTTGTCTAAATACATGCAAAATAATAATTTTCAAAGGTTTATAACCTATCTAACATGGCATGGGGTACTTTTAAACATAAAAGAATTAGATGAGATTACATACCTTTTGATGAGTTTGATTCCTTTGGAGTTTGAGAGCCAAGCACCAATAGTGTGAATGCCTCAAATGGAAATCACAAATCACCACAAACACTTGGAAAACTTTAGAGAGTGTACACACACTTGTATTTTTCAGCCACACACACAAAACCACACTAGTGGCTATTTCATGCAACATAAGCATGCTTATATAGTGTGCATGGTTAGGGTGAAAACCTAATAACCCATGACCTTTCCTTTTCCAAGGATCCATGGGTTAAAAGCTCCATGGATCATCCATGGACATCCATATAAGCCTAGCCCATTAACGAATGAGTGTTAGCCCACACCATATAAAACAATAGCCCACAATTTAATTAGTCTTCCTTTTAATCTCTAAATTAATTCATAATTAATTTAAGACTAAGACTAATTAAATAACTTCATATTAATATATTATAACTTACAATATATTAATAAACATATGTGTATAACTCTCATAAAATTATCCATAAATAGTTCGGGTGAAGTGCAACCCAAATGGACCATGCCGAGTCGGGTCAAGTATGTACCAAATAAGTTATGGACTTAGACACCTTATCCAACAGACTCCCACTTGGATAAGTCTAATAACTATATTTGCGTATGTTACTTCAGGAACCAACCAGCAATCGTAGCTCTTGAAAACTCTGTTGAACTATGAAGCGCCATTTTAGATAAGTGATCATATACTCCTCTGTTCTCATGATATTAGCTGGACAAATACATGGAACAACGTCGTACTTATTGTCCAGCAGTTTGTTTCCCGATTTTCGATTTGTTTGACAAAGAACTTAATCGAACACATCAATTAAGTTCTGACCGGCCGGTACATAGGTCACAACAAAATCATCGAGGGGCCCAAATATCGCTTCTATTTCTAGAAGGAACAGATAAACTGCGACTCATATGCTTGTTCTACTACTTGTTGAATTGTACACAAAGGCACGATTTATAACATCAAGTTACTGATGCGTTTACGTGCAATCAATGCACAACCAACTCATAGGTAACAACTCATATCTCTAGGTTTGAAGATTTATATGATATTACCGTTTCACGATCACTCGAGATAAATTCCATGAAGTGATACAAGTGAGCGTGGGTTTATTCCAATACTCATAACTTATGAGCACTCATGAATGTTGTAGCAGCCATTGCTATGACTAAACCCATTTAGCCATCTACAAACTTGATTCATGACATTCTTGATTCATACCTACTTCCAACATATGAACGACTGTGGAGTGTTTAAATAACTAAGTCATTCGGAAAGAATAACCTAGCTATTTTGGAAGTCAAAACATGCAAAGTGAAACACAATAATAATCGAATCCAATATGGTCTCAGAACCCTTTTGAATATAAATAGAACCACCTTTTATTTATCACCATATTGATTACACATTATTCATTGTATAATGTTTCAAACAATCAACTTAAGACTTGAATAAAAACAATAGTCGTCCCATGCTCCTAGCATGTACACTTTGTTTTTCTAAACAATAGTTATGCCATACTCCAAGTATGCACACTATGTTTGTCTATGATCCTTACATTGTGATGTAGATCAATTGAACATGATTCCAATGATACTCATTTCACAATCCCAAATCCTTATTGTAAATGTGAGAATCCCCGATTCCTATCATTTACCAAAAAATCTGTTAGATTTTAAACTTTTATGCAATGTTCCTCTTGTAATGATTATACACAAAGTCACCAAAACCTTGTCACCAGTCATTACAGAGTATTCCAAAGAAGGTCAACTTCTATGGAACGGAAGTCTCATATTCAAAGTACATTGCTTTGAACATCCTTCTTGCATTAAGGTTTTCTAATCTTACATAGATTGAATAACTTCCACCTATGGAGACATTTCCATAGTCCCATTTTGACTATCACTTCCGAACAAGAGTTCCATCTTTTCAGAATATGTCAATATGGTCCTTTCCGACAACTTACATCATACTCCCAACTTTCCCTGAGCAACCAATCTTTGGCAAACCTCAGATTGTCCTCGGCAATTGCTTAATCACTTTAGTCATATCCAGTTCTAGACTTTTCCCTTCTCAATGCCTTAAACATTTGGAAAATTTAGAAAAGATGAATATTATAGCACATGCAATCGATCCTATATCCGAAGCATATGGGACACGATTCATGATGTTTGACATAAAGACATGATACTAGACAATTCTTTTGCTACAATATATTTTATTTGCCATGTTTTCAAAATTTAACTATGAAGAGGGATGTCGTAATCATAATCGAATTTTGAAAACGCAATATATATAGAATTTCTTCAAGTTGAACCATTCCAACATAAAATTCATATATATATATATATATATATATATATATATATATATTCTTGACTAAAGATGATTAAAATCTCAATCTAAGCTTTAGAATTGAAACGAAGTCTAATTTCCTCTCCCTTAATTATAGCAAAACAACTTTTCAACCCCTGCAACTTCACGAATTGAAACTTTGTTTTGTATAATTAACATTGCTAACTTGCAACACTAAACGTAATAATCATGCTCCCACTAACGTGATGATTATCAGCATAACACTTATGCTCCCATTAGCTCTGACATATTTCCAGAAATCTGCTGGACTTCTGAAATTTAGATTCATACACCCTTTCTTAGATAGCTCACATGTATGTCTAAACAATTTTCAGAACTATGAAAAGGGATACCGTAATCATAGTCTTAATTGTTTAGACGGTTGCCATTTCTCACAAGTCCATGTTAGTGTGCCGGTGAACCACACGCGCTCCACTAACGACTTTTGAAAATGCAAATAACACAATTGATATCTACGTAAAATCTTCTTAGTGAAAGCGTTTCCTCACCATCATTTTCATGAATCGGAGAGAAACCTTATGACACTTAGATTTTATAGTGTATGAGTTCCTATCCATGTGAATTTGTCAAAACCATAATCACAATATAAGGTTAGTAACAAATTCAGCCTTACATGGATTAAACTTGTTCAATTTTAGTTTCTTGTCACCTTGGTAGCACAAGGCCCACCAATGCTTCCAAGTTGAACTCTGATAACTCACATGCAAATTCAACTTATTTGAAGTAGGTACAGAAATAAGAATTATGTCAACACGATAGGTTGCAAACCTTAAGTCGTGTGCTAGTGATAAGTTACAGGTTTTACTCTTGATTAAATCTTGAAACTTTTTCAGGATCTTTAAGGCTCCCACTGTCCCCTTGACATATAAGTTTCCCCAGTCAAGAACCATTCCTTGACAAAACAAATATTCAAGGGATAGTACAGATTCTTATCAAGACTAACACTTTACACAATTGGTCTTAGTTGGTCTTTGTCTCACCCAAGACATCACAACTTACCAATCTCAAATGTACAAGAGTAGAAAACATTTTACTCTTACATTTGACTAGTGTTAATAAATCTTCCTTTATGTCACTCAAAGTTACAATCTTGGAGTATGACTCTAAGAATTGTTTTGGAACGAAGTATGACTCGTCTTCTTGATTTTAACCAATCCAACAATTCATGACCTCTCTTCTTAGCCATAACAATGCACTAAGACGTCCTTAGAGTATCAATTTGTGATATGGTTTCATAATCATTAAGATGATCATGAAATACGATACTAAAGTACTCTCCCATCCTTTCAGATTTGAGAAACTTTTATCTTTCTGCCTAATTTGATTCTTCTCATTTGTTCTGTCATACATTGTAACCTTTCCAATGTTACAGAATTATACTTAACCTCATAAGTATAATCATATTTACTAATCTTTAGTAAATCATGACAAATCAATCTTTGTGGTGGACCTTGACCAGCGCACACCCAGTGTACCTAATTCCTTAGTCCTCCAACTGACTCACATATACATGTGATCAAAGAATTAGTCTTAATTTTCAAAGATGAAAATTCTCATTCATCATACAATACAACTTGTATGATTCCAAGTTTCTATCCAATTGAAACTTGGGTGATGAAAAACTTTCTTCATTTGGTAAATTCAGACACTACCACAAATGAAAGAATCAAATCCACTTTCCAATATTGCTATTACTGGAAACATATAAGCAACAATTTTCCACAGATGCCATTGTAAGGATATTTTTAAAATAAATAAAATTAAAACCCTTTTTTTCTTTTATTTTAAAACTTTGCGGAAAACTTATCCTTACAATCCACATGAAAACCTTGTTGTTATCTATTCATAAGCAATATATTATAACTCTTAAGCAACAGCTCAAAATTCTGATTACCGAACCATGCGATCGAAACCCACCTTTACAATCAGAATCAACATATACTTACTTTAAGCTTCCTATCTTTTCTTTGATTCTTAAAAACATCAGCATGTGACCCATTCACATTATGTAATAAGAATCTCCAAATAGGAACTTAATAGAGTTAGATAGTGGACTTTACCTGAAGTAGAGTCAAACCTCTTGACTTGATCAACCTTATGACCTTTCAGGTCAATAGGGCAGCTTCGCAACCAATGCCCCTTCCTTTGGCAACAAAACACATGGACCCTTTGGTAATGGCACATGGGACTATCTCAGACTTAGCCTTTCTCTTTACCATTTGGTCAACCGAGTTGACTATAGCCAGTCCCATTCCATTGGGAAGAGAAATCTTTTTCTAGATATCCAATGCTACCATTGTCAATGTCCATTTAAGACTTGAGAAGTTGTTCTTTTAATCAAATTTGCTTTACTAGTGTTCCAAATCATTGCTGATTCCATAACACCAAGCAAATAGATAACATCATTAAGGGTCATGTCATAGTCTGTCTCATAGTAGTCCCAAAGAGACTCACTATGTTACTAAGAAACTGATTGAACATCCAACTTTCACGAGACTTTGACACTCAACTCTCCCGGCTTGTCAATATGTGACTTTATCTCCAAGATGTGAGCACACATACACTATGCTTCCCAATAGGGATTGAGTGACTTTAAACTTTTCAAGAACTTGTGGGTGAGGGAGAATAATTGGAGGAGGTGGAGGAAGTGAAGCATGATGTTGAGGGACACCATCTTCAAGAGATTTGGGAAGATCATAGTTGTCTGAACCAGACATCTATGATGGGAGAAAATCAAGTTAGTTGATTCAAAGTCCTTAATATAACACCCAATATGAAATATTAAGGCTAGGACCCAACACAATATTTTATAATTCGGAAGAGGGATGTCGTAATCCAAGCTATAAAATATTTGAAGGTAGGCGAATGACGATTTACCAATTTCCACCATGAAAAACGAAATAATTTATTAGGTTTTAATTGGATTTGAAATTCCTAGATCTTTTGAGATTCATTGAACTTTTCAATGGCATATTTCAATCTCGAGTGTGCCCTCTCAAAATTTGTGACTGGGATGTCGAGGATCACAAAACAAGGTGTGAATAACCATACCAATTCACTTGGTACCCTTAATATTATCACCTAATCAATGTGCCGGTTAACCACACACGCTCCATTGATCTATGACAAACATTAAGTCACCCTTCGTGATCCTTATTAGTCCAAGTTAGTGTGCCGGTTAACCACACACGCTCCACCAACGACTTGGTAAGGTACAAAGTGTGAATTCCATGGGCTAGCACCAAATTCACATTTTTCCTAAAGTAACTAAGATTGGGAATTAAGTAAAATATATTTAGTTACTTTATAATAATCATTATACTTTTAATGAGAATTTAAAGTCATTATCCTACCCGTTCGGCTAACGACCCTCCACCGATCAAGCAAGTGGTGGGTGAGAGTGGACACCCATTAAGTTGCCATTTTATAGGCAACAACCTTATACCCACCTTATAGACCGGCTTCGTGAATGAGGCCTACTAACGGTAAAATGACTTGTTCCTATACATATATATATAATAATTAACCATTAATGTTATAAATAGTATAAGTGTTGAATTTTAACTTTTAAAACTTCTAGGGTATGGAATTAAAGTTTGTGTGAGACTTTACAAGTTCCAAAACTTGAGGGCAAGTTTTGAACAATTCATAAACTTTTGGATATTCATAACTTATGAGTTTTAATTAAGTGTTTAAAACTTTTAATGAAGAGTCTCTTGGAAATTCATAACTTGAGGACAAGTTATGAAGTCCAGATAAGCATTTATTAGAAAAACTCTTCAAAAGTGTAACTTATGACTTCTTAAAAAAAACATTTAAAAGAAAAAACTTTTGGAATTCCATAACTTGAGGAAAAATTATGAATTCCATTAAAACACATTAAGATCAAGAATTAACTAACAAACAATTTGCAAATAATTCCTATGATCTAACAAAACTCATATGAACATGAACATCCACATCAACAATTTCAAGAATCATATGAACACATATAAACTTGAAATTTTGATTATAACTTTGAAATTAGTCCACCATCATAATTACCACATTAAAACAGGTTTTATAAGATCAAAACAGTTTAAGGTAATGATTCTAGACCAATTCCAGCACCAAAACTCGAAAATCTACACTCAGACCTGCCAACTCGTCGAGTGCATGAACTGACTCGACGAGTTGGTTGAATCTACACATGGACTCAGCGAGTACCATGAATGGACTCGGCGAGTCTGCTGTGCAGAATGCAGTTTTTCGACATTTTTCAGCAATTTGTATCAAGTATTCAAGAAAACAACCCTAGGCTCTGATACCACTGTTGGGTTTTGAGCAATCTAACACTTCCTAAGTGTGCATGCAACCCTAATAAACCTTGGATCTATGTTTGTCTAAATACATGCAAAATAATAATTTTCCAAGGTTTATAACCTATCTAACATGGCATGGGGTACTTTTAAACATAAAAGAATTAGATGAGATTACATACCTTTTGATGAGTTTGATTCCTTTGGAGTTTGAGAGCCAAGCACCAATAGTGTGAATGCCTCAAATGGAAATCACAAATCACCACAAACACTTGGAAAACTTTAGAGAGTGTACACACACTTGTATTTTTTGGCCACACACACAAAACCACACTAGTGGCTATTTCATGCAACATAAGCATGCTTATATAGTGTGCATGGTTAGGGTGAAACCCTAATAACCCATGACCTTTCCTTTTCCAAGGATTCATGGGTTAAAAGCTCCATGGATCATCCATGGACTTCCATATAAGCCTAGCCCATTAACAAATGAGTGTTAGCCCACACCATATAAAACAATAGCCCACAATTTAATTAGTCTTCCTTTTAATCTCTAAATTAATTCATAATTAATTTAAGACTAAGACTAATTAAATAACTTCATATTAATATATTATAACTTACAATATATTAATAAACATATGTGTATAACTCTCATAAAATTATCCATAAATAGTTCGGGTGAAGTGCAACCCAAATGGACCATGCCGGGTCGGGTCAAGTATGTACCAAATAAGTTATGGACTTAGACACCTTATCCAACACTTATTATAACCATAACAAACAATAATAAAACTAAAAAAATAAAAAAAATTAATACCCACATAGTTTTGAAACCATGATGCAAAGTTATTTTCCACTTCAGCTACAAGCTCATATGATCCACATCCCCAAAAGATCTTTCAAGTGATCTTCAAATTTGTTGTATTACCATTTAAATTACATTTTAAAAGTTACTATGATGTAATAATCAAAAGAATGTTAATGTTATTTGGAGCAATTAAACAACATATGACTATATTATCTTAAAAGTGATATATATATATATATATATATATATATATATATATATATATATATATATATATATATATATATATATATATTACCCGATGTAATGTTTTATCTTATCTTTGTTAAGGAGTATGTAATAATAGGAAGCATTAAATTACTCATCATATAACATTCTAGTTTTTAGTTTTACATAATTACGACTAGGATATGAAAATATATCTAAAGTTTCGTTGTCATCATCATTAGATTGCTCATCTCCTCCTCCATCATCATTTCGAGGAAACTTTCTGTTACGTGTGGATACACCATTCTCGAAATAATAAGATCAAAATATCGATGCTTCATGAAGCAAGTACGCATTAACAATGGACCCTTCCACTCAAGATTTATTTTTCACATACTTTGAAACTGGTTGAGATATCTATAGTAAACTAGATGCAAATTAACTTAGCGTTACAACTTACAAAAATTGCAACATACATTTTGATGTATCAGACAGACCTTTCAAATGAATACATCCAACAATATTGGTGTAACATCCCAAGTCTAGGTATATTCAATAAAACCCTGATCTTGAGCTTTTGTTCATTTTTTACCCTTAATTGATTAAAGGGTGGTGAGCGAGTACGCGGTGCGTACTTGAGAGTACGCTTAGCGTACTCGTTTTCGTGTTAGTAAAGCGGATGGCCACCTAGTACGTTGGGCGTACTAGGCACAAAATGAAACCCTAATTGTGAGCAAGCTCCCTATTTAAAGGACATGATGGCCTTATTTCTGGCCACCATTCCCAGACACCAAAACCTCTAAACCCTAATTCTTCGTCCTTGTAGCTGGAGAGTGCATTTAGGAGCTTGTGAGTGCATCTTTGTGATCTTGAGGAGGAGAAAGAGCTTGGAAGAGAATAATTGAGAGCCCAAGAGTTTGGATCTTAGCTTAGCTACGTGAAAGGCTTACTAAACAAGTATAAAGCTTCAAGCTTTCTTATCCTTTTCTTTGGTTCATTCATTTGGTGTATTTAGGGTTTTAGTCCAAAAAGTTGGAGACTTTATGAGTAAATGAGCTCCAAAGGCCTTGATCTACCTTTTTTCAGTGTATATTGTGATTTAGAGTAATAAAAATCCCATCTTGGACGTTATGAGTGAGCCATTCATGAGATGTGAGCTTCTTATAGAAAGGGGTTGTGTGTTTGAGTGTCGGTGACCTTTCCAGCCATGCAAAGGCTTAAAGTCACTGACTTTATGGATTAAGGGAAATTAGAGTAACTAGATCTGAAACATGAGTCCATGTCTTAATGGATTAAGACCAAAATCATGAGGAGTGTGAAACTGGGGCGTACACGCAGCGTAGGGGTCGAACACCCCGATTCTATATAGCAGTCGAGTACGCCCAACGTAGGGTGGTGGAACGCGCAGCGTACTCCATGTTGTTGACTTTTAGGGTTTGGTCAAGTTGTGAACTATTGAGCCTATAGAGGGGTAAAATTGCCTTTTACCCTTCTGTGAGTGTAGAAGGGTGAGTCTAGCTTCTTGAGGACCAATATTAATTAGGGATAATTATTTTGTGATAGGCGGAGGCTAGACCAGTGGATAGAGTTCGAGATTTCTGAGTGCGAGGTTTTCACTTCCTAGCTTACGAGGTGAGTCTTCTCACTATACTTACCTTGTGTGGTAACTTTATGTGTGACCAGAGGGTCTTATGTGTATGAGCTGTGTTTTGAGATATCCTGCTATTTGTTTTGTGATATGCTTATTGTGCATTATATTGACCTGCTGAGTTAAGGGACCGGAGGGTCTATCTGAGTTGTGGGACCGGAGGGTCCCACTGAGACACATTGATTAGAGGGTATTATTGAGTTATAGCCTCGAGTGGCTAATGTGTTGTGTGTGGTATTTTAGGGAACTCACTAAGCTATATGCTTACCGTGTTATGTGTTATGTGTTTCAGGTAGTTCCAAGGATCGCGGCAAGGCACCAGCATGATTGTACACACTGGCGGGAGATTGTTTTTATGATTCTGGAATTGTGTTTCATTTGTTTCCATTTGAGACTTATGTGATTTTGAGAATTATGAAACAAGTTTTACTGTGTTTGAAAAAGAAAATTTTGTTTGAAAATTTATGTCGTTACAATTGGACGAGACCGACTATCATCGCTTCGTATGGAAAAGTACCGGTGAATGTCCCATGGAGTTAAAAATACCAGGGACACAGATGGTCTCTAATTTACATAGAATTATTGCGATCTCGGCTTCAGTCCTTTCCATTTCTCGTGTAGTGATTAATGTTGCAGTTAAAGTTTTGAAGAAAAGAGTCAACTCTGCTAATGATTCCCACACATATTTTGGCAACATGTCATGAAATGAAGTTGGAATCAATCTTTGAATAAAAAGCATGAAAATCATGGCTTTTCATTCCGCATGGTCTACAATTGGTCAAATCGACACACCTCCCCAAATTAAAAACATAACCATTGGGGAAACTCAATTTTTCGAATCATTCACATATGGAATTCTTTTGATTCTTGTCTAGAGCATAGTACTCTATTTACTCTTCTTTGATTCCTTTTCTCTTCCTATAATAGAGTTTCAGATCTTTTCTCGCAACTAAATTGTCCTTTGTCTTTGCTTTGACATCCATTACTATGTAAAAAAAGTTCTCAAATACATTTTTCTGAATATGCATAACATCAAAGTTATGTCTAAAGATATTTGTTTTCCAATATGGTAAATTCCAAAAGTATGCTTTTCTTTTTCCAACCATCATTTCCACATGCTTTGTTTACATCATCAACATTTTGTTCATTCACCTTTAAAAACCTAATTTTTAAATTTCCGTTAAAGTTTCTTTACCATTCTTAGTTGGAGGATAACTTTCTTTCTCTACATGATTCCTCTTAAACTTATTCTTATGCTTTCTACATGGGTGATTAGCTTGGAGGAATCTTCTATGACAGTCAAACCATGACATCTTGTTACCATTCTGTAGCCTAAATGCTTGTGTATATTTCTCGTAATGTGGACATGTTAGGTTACCTATTGTAGACCATCCTAAAAATATTGCATAAGCTAGAAAATCACTAATTGTACACATTAAATCTGCACATAATTGAAAACTTTGTTTTAAAGATATATCATATGTTAATAAACCTTCTTCCCATAACTGCTCCAATATGCAACAACTGATTGCAGAAATAAATCTATTTGATTATTAGGGTTTGTAGGTCCTTGCATAGCTTCAATAAAAAAACATGTAAGGCTCTTTAATGCACATAGAAGGTGATAAAATATAAGGTGTTATAATAATAGGTCAAGACGAGTATTATTTTTCAAATGAGGCATGTGGCGCAAACCCATCTATACATAGGCCTAATCTAACATTACCTATTTCGGCTGCAAATGAAGGATGAATTCTGTTAATGTGCTTCCAAGATTCAGAATCAGATGGATGACACATTATACTAAAATCATGCCCATGATCCTTAGAGTGACATCACATGGAAGCGGTTGTGGCTTGTGAAGCATACAGTCTCTTTAACCTTGGAGTAAAAGGAAAGTAATGTATTCTCTTAAAGGGTACACGTGAGCATATGGACAAATTTTTTGATGGTTTGTACCTATCTGCATTGCAAAGTTTGCACTGGTAAAGGTCTTTGTCTGCGCTCCAATATATCATACATCCAGATAGACAACAATCAATCACCTCCACGAGCAAACTTAATGCCTATATTAACTTTTTGCTCTAGTATAGACTCCCTACCATATTATTCTCCTCTGCTAACCCATCATTCATCAATTGGCAAATACCATCATAATATTGTTGAGGTATGCAATACTTTGA
Organism: Lactuca sativa; assembly: GCF_002870075.4. Taxonomy (NCBI): domain Eukaryota; kingdom Viridiplantae; phylum Streptophyta; class Magnoliopsida; order Asterales; family Asteraceae; genus Lactuca; species Lactuca sativa. The sequence continues at coordinate 116,809,596 of NC_056623.2, forward strand.
TATTATATTCAGTAGTCTAGCTACAACAAACAGTTGTGTGCCCTTTTTACATCCAGGCCACAACTATTTATCGACTGCCTCTAGCATATAAAAAAAATTACCTTTTGCATTTGGCAATATTCATGATCTTCTGAACTTTCGTAAGACAGGGCTAGTCAATTAAAGAATAGTAGGATAATTATTTGTCACGACAATAAAAAGATATTTTTAATAGAATATTATTTAGGGAAATAATCTAAACAAAAGTCATAGTAGTAGTTAAATAGAAAACACGCACATAGAGAATGTCTAAATCTAACTTCGCATGAGGTAGTTATAATATTTCAATGTTTCAGCGTAGCAGTATATGATTTAGAAACCAAAATTGAAATTGGTTGATTGTTAGGAAAAAAAATGTAAATAGGAGTTGAAGGTCTCATCAATACCTATACGTCGATATAAAGACATTCGATATTGTATATCATATGAAATAGTTATGAATTTTTAACGGACTTTAACAATCTAAGCCTATTAAAAATATAACTTTAAGAATACAGTCAAAATTTGCCGACGGAGTCTAAGTGAAAGTTGTAGATCTTATCGGTAGGTACGTGCTCATAAAAGAACGTTAAAATTAGAGTTCCTATGAAGAAGTTACAAAATTTTGAAGTTTTGCAAGATGCACCGCATGCAAATAGTGCATAGTGTGCATGTTTCTAGAAGGGCCATGTCGCACCATGCAGAATCGAACAAGTGTCAGCTTCTGGCAGGGCCAAAAATGATAGGGTGTCGTGCACAACATGTCTGGTGCATCATACACTTCCAAAAATCATGCTATAAATACCCCCATTTACTCCTTTCATTTCCCACACCTCCCATTGTCCCCCCCTCTCTCTCAATCTCTCTCTCTCTCTCTCTCTCAGTCATTATTTTGTTCGATTCTAGCCATATTTTTCCCTTAGTTTTAATTATCTGGCAAAACCATGAGGGCCTTAAGAGCTTGACATTTAGTAGCTAGCAGGCTAGAGTTCTGCCAAAACAATTTTTGGACATTGGTCTAGGAAATTTGTATAAGTTAAATTACACTCAACCTAATCATAGTGTAATTTATATTTATATTCAAAATTGTTATCATGAATCTATAAATATGATATATCAGTGATTCTAAGTCATTATACTAATTGATCTACTTATAGGGATGATGTCTAGGCTGGATTTAGTGATGTGTTTAAAGTGAGATTTCCAAACAGTATACTCTTTATATCAAACGGACCTAACCTCTGATATGATCCTACCTAGTTGTTCCTTGCTTGATAGATCTTGATGTAGACATTAGCATTAGTTATGAATCTAGACTACCATTAGTCACCAGGAATGTAGGACTAAGACTTAGTAATGTGAACCTAGGTCTCGTTAGAGGAAAATATAAAGCACCAAGGTGAAGCTCTACCGAAATCACCAGTCATTCACCTAAGTCAGGTAAGTGCATAGTTACTTTTAGCTTACACATAGATATGAAATATTTAGATAATTAAATGTTATATGTGCAAAATGATTATGTGTTAGATGAAATAGTATAAATATGGTTTTTTATATGTTATATTGTATATGTATTTGCTTACCTATAATATATTGGGTAGTAATGAGTAATGAGAGATGAAAAAAAATAAAGAGGGAGATGGATGATGGGAGATGAAAATAATAAAAAGCCTTAACTTACTAGTACTACTGTACTAGGCGATGTAGTCATATAACAGAGTATGGATGACAACCACTAGAGTAATTGATGACAGTCCGTGGAACACCTGCAGCAATGGACTTCGTGCCCATTTGATGTACTCTGCTTCATACTGACATGTATTGCAGATAAATCCCTGTAGCAATACTATTAGCAACAATGATTAAAATAATCCTTAGTACAAATCCTTAGGAATGAAATTTTAAGGAAACCTACTGACATGTATTGCGAAGAAATTGCTATAACAGTACCCTCATCAACGATGGCTAAGATGACCCTTAGGATATATCCTTAGGGAAGAATAAATAGGAAAATAGGGATGGGTAATCGGGTTAATTGTTTGATAATTAGACATACTAACTATATTATTATGGGTTGAAACCCTACGTATTTACCACATTTTTCCAACCTGACCCACTCAGCTTCTTTGTGTCACAGGTAGCAATACAAGGGTACATGAATGATGAGAGATTTAAGGAGATGTAGACTGATAGTCTAAGATACTGTAAGGCTTGTTTATGCTTATGTTTTGTATCAGTTATTGCATCCCAAGCATTTATAAATCAATGAAAAACATTTCTTCGAAAATGTTTTTACGGAACCATATTCCGTATTTATAAATAAACTTTGTTTTAAATAAGTATAAATAAAAAGTTTTAAAATGGCCATAAAAATTGGGATGTCACAGTTGGTATCAGAGCATTAGTTTAAGCGAACTAGGAATTTAGAGGATTTCTAGTCTTAAACTTAGAATGCTAAGCGATGATCGTGATATGTGTATCTATTATACTTTAGGTAATATACATGAATTGACACAAGAACTAGTTCACTTTAGGAAAAGATTCCTTATTTGTTGTTATATGCTAAATGATTTATGGAATGCTTTAGGTTACCTATCTAAAATTGTTGCTATTAGGTTTAAGGTTTGTTACCGACCTAGGATTAGGAAATTTTATGTGTTCTGGTTTCTAAACATTTAATTATGGTATTAGAACTAGCCCATAACTTTTCGGAGTGATAAGAAGAATTATGCGTCTAAACCTCCCGTGTCTATATGAGTACCTCAATATACTAAACGCTGCTTTAGTGTATAGAACGTCATGGTGAATACATGAAGGGGATTAGGTAACTGTAATGGAAACCGACATCCTAATCCTGAGTGAAAAATGGGTCGTGCACCAATCGACGCACTTGTACCCGAACCTATCACAATGGCGGTGCTACAAGCAATGTTAGATTGTCAGATAGAAGAAATAAAATGACTACTTCAGGAAAATAAGGACGAACTTACTGCAGCAGTGGTATAATCTGACTTAAAAAAAGAAGAAATTAGAAGAAGGAAACTATAGTAGGGTCATTAGACAGGCTGAACCACAAAGGAGTAGATAGAATAATACCAAAAAAGAGTTTGATAGAGATGGACGCAAGTATGGAGACTTTATGGCATCCCAACCGCCAAGCCTTTCCGGAAGGCCAATGCTAGTGGCAGTAATGGACTTGATTTACAAAATCGATATGGTATTTGAGAGTTACGATTGTAGCAACAAACGGAAGACAATCTTCATAGCCAAACAACTACAGGCTGTTGTTTTAAGGTGTTGGAAATGAGTGGTTCTCACTGTGCCAAAGGGAGAAGCATGGAAGATGTCATTGGAGAAATTCCTTGTACGGTGGTAAAGGGAATACTACTCAGAAAGAGACTTGTCGAAAATAAGAAAGGAATTCCAGAATTTGAAGAAAGGAGACATGAGCGTTAGTGAGTACATGACAACCTTTACTGAGAAAATGAAGCAAGTTTCTCACTTAGTTCCTAAAACCTCTGAGATAGAGAGTTTTGATAATGGAATACCAATGGATTTTTGTCCAATGGTGAAATTAGTAACTACTTTAGAAGCAGTCATTTGAATTGCTAAATCTCTTGAAAATATGATCAAAGGAAGAATCACCACCTAAGCTGAAGTTGGGGAGAAGTGAATGAATGAAAGATCCTCAGAATCCAAAAAAAAGATGTGTTTTTTAAAATATCACCCGAACAACGAGATATCTAGGGATAACAATGAAGCCAAGTGGTGAGACAAGTGCAGAAGGAAACACTTTGGAGGATGCATTAAAGAAGTGAGCTACTTCAAGTGTGGGAAGTTTAGTCATTATGCTAATGAATGTAGTGTTGGATTAGAGGTCTAAGCTCATAACTATTATTGGTATGTACTTGACCTGAGAATAGCATGGTCCATTTGGGTTGCATATCACCAGGACAATTTGTTAGGATGGACTCTTGAGAGAAGGTTATATATGATATATTAATATATTATAAGTTATAATATATTGATATGAAATCATATGTTTTAATTAGTATTGATCAAGAATTAATTTGGAATTAATTTAGTGATCAAAGGAGACTAATTTATATCTATGGGGACTAATTATGGTAATTAGTTATATTTATATGTGTTGCGCCTATGATCCATGTTGGACCAAGTCTATGCATGGATACATAAGAGGTTGGGAGTAACACTCTAAAACTTCAAGCCAATTTAAACTTTTCAAAAACAACCCAATTTCATTAAGTTATTACAAAAAGGTTTTCAATACATTTATTATGAATTTCCCAGAAACCACATCGTAAACACATAAAAACTCGAGGAGCGGTACGATCATGCCTTTGCCTTGCCACGGTCTCCTGAAGTACCTGAAACATTTAAACCACAACTGTAAGCCCGAAATCTTTGTGAGATGCCCCCAAAATACCAACCACATATACCATACGCATAACATATCATAAAAGAACAGAACAACCATGCACTTCGGGTCTACTGTGTGACTGGTCCACCGTACTGGGCCTTCAGTCCACCTGGTCCACCCTCCGAGTCTAGCCATATACATCGAGTCTACAGTGTGATTGGTCCGCCCGCACCGGGCCTTCATTCCACCTGGTTAACTCTCTGAGTCTACAGTATGACTGGTCCGCCTGCACCGAGCCTTCGATCCACCTGGTCCACTCTCTGAGTCTACAGTATGACTGGTCCGCCCGCACCTGGCCTTCAGTCTCCCTGGTCCACTCTCCGAGCCTCGGCATGTCTGGTCCGCCCTCGTGGGGCCTACATCCTATCCGGACCACTCGCTGGGCCTTCGGGATAACCGGTCTGCCCTGGGTATGTTGGCCTACAACACAAAGCAGGACCCGCCTAAACCCATCCTCAGTCCAACAACCATGTGCACATAAACATACAATCATATAACAATTCGCATCCAATCAAACTGATCTAGCAGATCACATAACATAACATCATCCTAACCAGGATACCGACCTAAACGGTCACTAGCATAGCATCATCCTATATACCAGGATACCGACCTTAACCAGGCCTCTAACATAGCATCATCCTAACTACCAGGATGCAAACATAGCAAAGCAATAACATAACAACGATACCCAGATTACAATCCAATAAAGGGTCGGCCTTGGTTCCTTAGACCCTGTTGATATAGTAAGGATAACTTACCTCGTAACTGCTGACTGAAAAGGATAAGATCACGCTGCTCCGACCTCCGACACGAACTCCACCAATAATCAATACCAAAAGACTGAACTCAATAAATACCCATAATTACCCAAATACCCCTAGAAGTCAACTCTTGGTTAAAGTAAAAGTCCACAGTCAAAGTCAACCCTCCTGACTGACTCTACTCGCCGAGTCAACCCGCTGACTCGTCGATTCCCCATGCTCTAAAACTCCCAAAACATGACTTAACTCGCCAAGTCGCCCCAAGACTCGCCGAGTCCCACAACTCTGAGTCTAACCGTACTCAACTCACTGAGTCATCCCTTGACTCACCGATTCACAGCTTAACCAGAAAAGGTTAGGACCTCACGACCAGACTCGCCGAGTCCAAGAACAGACTCGCCGAGTCCAAGGCCATCTTCAACCAACTCGCCGAGTTGTTCTTCCAACTCGTCGAGTTGCTTCCTATCTTCATGCAACTCGCCGAGTACACCCATGTGAGTCACCGATTACCACTAGCTCTTAACACATACAGAGGCTTTCCAAGCCATGCAGGGTCTCAAATCCATAGATCTACTCTTATACAAGCCATCCATCACGTAAAGTAGCAAACTTTACGTGAATCCAAGGAGATCTAAGCATAATACACTCTTGGCTAAGGTTTGGGACTAAAAGGCTTCATCAACAGCTCTTGAACAGGGACTTTTTACTCTTTTGGATCATCACTACTCTAGATCTAAGGTAGCAACCTCAGATCCAACCTCTAAACTCAAGATAGCACTAGATAAATTCCCAAAAATACCACAAATGATAGATCTAGATGGATAACAGCTCAAGCAACGAATCCTTACCTCTAAAGAAGACTCCAACAGAAGAATAAGCCAAAATCTTGCAAATCCCCTTGCTCCAAACCTCTTAATCTTCAAAGATTTCTTCAACCAACACTCCTTCAAGACCCAAATGCTCTCTAATTCTCTCACACACGAAAAATTAGGTTTATGGACTTCAAGGGGGAGCAAAGAGGCTGGGGAGAGGGTATTATGTTCTTTATATAGGGCTCAACCCCCGGAAATAGGGTTTTCTCCACACAACACCAACTCGCCGAGTCCAGCCACCGACTCGCCGAGTTGGCCAGTTAACACGTGACCATAATTGCGACCCTACTCGCCGAGTCCACCCATAGACTCGCCGAGTTGACCATCCACATTTTCATTTTGAACCCTGAACTTGCACTCCTGAACTCGGGATGTTACATTGGTCCATATGAACCATGGATCATAACACCCAGGGGTATGGATTTGGGTTAAACCCATGACCCTTGGAATCCTACATATAAATATGTCCATTCATAGCCAGAAATGAAGAGACTTGTACTTGGAGTTCATGGAGGTGTTTTTGGTGTGGAAGGAATTCTCTCTCAAGTTACACCTTTGTTCGTGATGTGTTATGACTTCATTTGAGGCTTCCACACTATTGAGGCTAAGCTCTTAAGACCAAATACATCAAGAATTCAAGCTACATAAAAGGTATGTTACTCTAACTAGTATCTTATATGGTATACGTCAATTACATGCTAGTTATAGGCTTAATACCTTGGAAACATCATTGCATGTATATTTAGTGAAAACATAAACCCAAGGTATTTAGGGTTGCATGTGTACCATAGGATGTTGTAGTATGCAAAACCCAACAGTGGTATCAGAGCCATGGGTTGTTTACAAATTATACTTGATGCTACTTGCTAGAAAAAGCTGAAAAAATCGATTCTTTTTTTGCTATCTGGACAGGGGACTCAACGAGTCCATTGAGCGGCTCAACGAGTCCATGTGTAAACTTATCCAACTCCTTGAGTTGATTCTTGAAATCAGCGAGTTGGAGCCCCTGACAGAATATATTTGAGTATTTTTTAGCCTTGTTTGGATTAGAATCATTACCACAAAATGTTTTTGTTCATAAAATTTGAATTTGTTGTTATGGTAATGTTGATTCTCTTCTAATTATTAGATAATTGTCATAATTTCAAGTTTTGTATTAGTTTATATGAATATTCAAATTTCTTTAAGATTGATGATATGAATTATGTTGTTCTTATGAGTTAGTTTAGATTAATAGAAAAATTATGTGATAATTGTTTTCGATCCAAATTAATCTAAAAGTTGTTCATAATATGTGTTTTTGTAACTTATCCTCAAGTTATATGAAAAGTCTTATTTATGAATTTTAAAACTCATAAAATTTCCATAAGTTATGAAAATGAAGAGTCTCTGAAACGACCCAAAAATACGACCCAAAAATTTTGTTTTTAATATAATCAAAACTGCAATCAGAGCATCATATAATAAAACCACACGTGATGTATTCCAAAACACGATAAAATACTGTGCGGAAAAACTATGTCATACTACATCAGATCAAACATCTAATCAATCCCAGGCTAAATCTGAGGCGGTGGTGTGTGCGATGCCATCATCCAGAGCTCCTCCCTTTGCTTGCGGAACTACCTGAAACCAAAACTGAAACTGTAAGAACGAAGCTTAGTGAGCTCCCCCAAATTACCACATACCATACAATAATATATCAAGCACATACGGGGCCTTGCCCCCTCCATCGGACCGAAGTCCGAAGCTGACTGACCGGGATCTTATCCCCTACATCGGACCGAAGTCCGAAGCTGACATCGGGCCGAAGTCCGAAGCTAACCGGGACCTTGTCCCCTACATCGAACCGAAGTCCGAAGCTGACATCGGGCCGAAGTCCGAAGCTAACCGAGACCTTGTCCCCTACATCGAACCGAAGTCCGAAGCTGACATCGGGCCGAAGTCCGAAGCTAACCGGGACCTTGTCCCCTACATCGAACCGAAGTCCGAAGCTGACATCGGACCGAAGTCCAAAGCTGACTGATCATAGCATAACATATTCCTAACATGAACACACATAATCTTGTCTGAGCCACAAAGGCATCAAACATGCTAACTACTGCATCACATAACATCCGGATATTACTGCTAGCTAAACGGGCCGGCATGGTGGCCTTAGACCCGTTTCCACTGAAAAGGGAACTCACCTCGAAAACTGGCGGCTGAGTGTGTGTGCCTGAAAGCTACCGGCTGCTGCTTCCGAGACTCCTCGGCTACAAGTCCATGAACACACTCAATCAAATACTAAACACTGCACTTGGGGTAAAACGACTCTTTTACCCTTGGTCAAAGTCAACTTACTGATGGGGCTGACTCGCCGAGTTGGGCCACCCAACTCGCCGAGTCCTACTCTCACTTCTCAACTCTACATGCTGCTACTCGTCGAGTGTGGCATCGACTCGACGAGTACCCTCTTGATCCAAGAACTCAGATGATCTTCATCCGACTCGCCGAGTCAGATGAACAGACTCGACGAGTTGTTCTTAATCCTCAAGGAGATTGCCTTGGACTCGCCGAGTTGTATGAACAAACTCGCCGAGTCCCTCCATTACTGAGTCTACTCTTAACACGCTGAGTCCACTCCCTAACTCACCTCGTACACTCGACACTGAAGAAACTGAAGAACTCGGGACTCGCGACCTGACTCGTCGAGTCGTTCCTCCGACTCGCCGAGTCGCCGCCATGCAACATATTTTTACTCGATTTCTCTTGAATCCAACACATGCAAAAGATAGATCTAGGTCCATTAAGCTGTTTTACCACGTAAAGTTTCCAACTTTACGTGCACAACCACATGAATGAGGGAAATAAGACTAAAATATGCACAAAAAGGGTAGATCCATGGCTAATAAGCAATGTAACTCCAAAAAGACAGTGGATCTGGACTCTTCAACACCCCAACACTCAGATCCAAAGGTATTTCGGCTCAATAACACAATCAAGCAAGCATGAAGCTTGGAACAAGCATCAAATAGCCCTTAAAAGAGCTCTAATGGAAGTTTAAGCATGAAACCAGAAGGGAACTCCGAAAATACCTCAATAAGTTCACCCTTGACCTTGGATCTTGGCACTAGAACACGTTTCCTTGCTTCCTTCTTCTTCTCCTTCTTCACTCCTTCACAAAATGGGACAAGATCACATATAAGCTCACAAGAGGAAGGTTTAGGGTTTCTCACAGTGCTCTCAGGGGGAAAGTGACGAGATGGAGGCTATAATGGGGTTTAAATAGTGAGCAAACCCGGGGAGTTAGGGTTTCACCCAGACGGACGGACTCGCCGAGTCCAGGATATGGACTCGCCGAGTCGCCGGCTCCCGCGTGCACAAGATGCGCGACCCGACTCGGCGAGTCAGGCTAGAACTCGCCGAGTCCCTCTTGAAAACTTAGCCCAAAACAAATTAATTAACATACCGGAAACGGGTCGTTACAATTCTCCCCCACTTGTTTCAGACTTCGTCCTCGAAGTCTGCTACGGCTGGATCTGCGAATAACTCCGGGTAGTGCGTTCTCATTTCTTCTTCAGCCTCCCATGTCCACTCAGACCCCTTCCGATGCTGCCACTGCACCTTTACCAGCTGAATTACCTTGTTCCTCAAGGTCTTGGTCTTCCGTTCCAAAATTGCTATCGGCTTCTCGATATAATTCAAGCCGCTATCGACCTGGATATCCTCCAAGGGAACGACCGCTGTCTCGTCCACTAGACACTTCCTCAACTGCGACACGTGGAAGGTGCTGTGTATCAAACTGAGCTCCTCAGGAAGATCTAACCGGTAAGCAACCCGACCCACCCGGGCCACAACCCTGAAAGGACCAATAAATCTGGGGCCCGATTTGCCCCTCTTCCGGAATCTGATGACACCTTTCCAAGGTGAGACTTTCAGAAGAACCATGTCTCCTACCTGGAACTCCAAGTCTGAACGCCTCTTGTCGGCGTAGCTCTTCTGCCGACTCTGCGCAGTCTGCAGTCTACTACGGACCTGCTGGATCAGTTCCGTCGTCTTGAGCACCACTTCAGTGCTCCCCATAACCCGCTGACCGACCTCGCCCCAACAAATCGGGGTCCTGCACTTCCTGCCATATAACATCTCAAAAGGAGGTCGATCAATGCCCGCATGATAGCTATTGTTATACGAGAATTCCGCTAAGGGGAGATACGTATCCCAACAGCCCCCAAAATCCAGAACGCATGCCCTAAGCATGTCCTCGAGAGTCTGAATCGTCCTCTCGCTCTGCCCGTCAGTCTGAGGATGAAAAGCGGTGCTGAAATGGAGACGAGTACCCATCTCGTCGTGAAACCGCTTCCAGAATCTGGACGTGAAGCGAACATCTCGGTCCGACACTACCGATACCGGCACTCCATGACGTGCCACAATCTCTCGCACATAGATATCGGCTAACCTTTCTGCCGATATACTCTCCTGGATCGGGATAAAATGGGCACTCTTCGTCAACCGATCCACCACTACCCATATCGAATCTACTCCACGTGCGGTCCTGGGAAGTTTGGTGATAAAATCCATGGTGATGTCCTCCCATTTCCACACGGGAATATCCAACGGCTGCATCTTGCCGTGAGGTCTCTGGTGCTCCGCCTTGACCTTTCGGCAGGTCAGGCACCTCTCAACGTACCAAGCGACGTCCCGCTTCATGCAGGGCCACCAATAATCAGGTCGAAGATCCCGATACATCTTCGTCGCCCCTGGATGGATAGAAAATCGAGACTTATGAGCCTCGTCCATCAATACCTGCCGTACCCCACCCCAGTACGGTACCCACACCCTACCATGAAGCGTCATCAAACCCCGACTGTCGTAGTCGAACGAAGCTACTCGACCCACTATCCTCTCGCACTTCTGCCTCTCCTCCTTGAGACCCTCCATCTGAGCCTCCTTAATCCGCTCCAACAAAGGAGTGATTACCGTCATCCTCATACACAAATCCCTGATAGGGGCCGCCGACACCTTGCGGCTCAGGGCATCGGCCACCACGTTGGCCTTCCCTGGATGATACAGGATCTCACAGTCATAGTCCTTTAGCACGTCCAACCATCTCCTCTGTCTCATATTCAAACTAGGCTGATCCATAAGGTATCGCAAACTCTTGTGGTCCGTGTAGATAGTACAGCGGACCCCATACAGATAATGTCTCCAAATCTTGAGGGCAAATACAACTGCCCCCAGCTCCAAGTCATGGGTAGGATAATTAGCCTCGTGAGGCTTCAACTGTCTCGAGGCATAAGCCACCACGTGGCCTCGCTGCATCAACACTGCTCCCATACCTGTGATCGAAGCATCACAATAGACCACGAAATCCTCAACACCCTCTGGCAAGGTGAGGATCGGAGCCTCGCACAATCTCTGCCTGAGAGTCTCGAACGCCGCCTGCTGCTCAGGCCCCCAACGAAAAACTACCGACTTCTTGGTTAGTCGGGTGAGCGGCACTGCTATCTTGGAGAAATCCTGAATAAACCTCCGATAGTACCCTGCCAATCCTAGGAAGCTCCGAATCTCAGATGGAGACCTCGGGACCTCCCACTGCATCACGGCCTCAATCTTGGCCGGGTCAACCAAAATACCCTTCTGATTAACGAGATGCCCAAGAAACTGCACCTCGCGTAACCAGAACTCGCACTTGGAGAACTTAGCGAACAGTCTCTCCCTCCTCAAAGTCTCCAACACCTCCCGCAGATGCCCCTCGTGCTGTCCCTGCATCTTGGAATACACCAAGATGTCATCGATGAACACTATCACTGACCGATCCAGCATCGGTCTGCACACGCGGTTCATGAGATCCATGAACGCGGCTGGGGCATTGGTGAGCCCAAATGGCATCACCACAAACTCATAATGGCCATACCGGGTCCTGAAAGCAGTCTTCTGAACATCCTCATCCCTGACCCTCATCTGGTGGTAACCGGAGCGTAGGTCGATCTTGGAGAACCAAGACGCTCCCTGGAGCTGATCAAACAAGTCATCTATCCTCGGAAGTGGGTAACGGTTCTTCACCGTTACCTTGTTCAACTCCCGGTAATCAATACACATCCGATGCGACCCGTCTTTCTTCCTCACAAATAAGATCGGCGCTCCCCAAGGCGAACTGCTTGGTCGAATGAAACCCTTGTCTAACAGCTCCTGAAGCTGTGTAGACAACTCCTGCATCTCAGGGGGAGCAAGTCGATATGGTGCTTTGGCTATCGGAGCCGTACCAGGAACCAGATCGATCCTGAACTCAACCTGCCTCTCAGGAGGTATCCCCGGCAAATCCTCGGGAAACACATCCGGGTAATCTCGAACAATAGGAACATCATCGATCGTTGTCTTGCCCTTATCCCGGGCATCCAAGACGTAGGCTACATAACCGGCGCAACCCTGCTGAACGTAGCGCCTCGCCCTAGCGGCAGAGCAGAAGGTCGATCCTCGCTGGGGCCTCTCGCCCTGAACCACTATCTCTCCCCCACTGGGAGTGCGAACCCTCACTAGCTGAAGCTCACAATCAATCACCGCCCCATTGGGGCTTAGCCAATCCATTCCCACAATAACTTTATTCCCGCGCAGGGGAATCGGAACCAAATCCACTGAAAACTGCCCCTCAAATATCTGAAGGGAACACCTTCTATATACTTTGTCGACCCTCACGGTCCTATCATCTGCTATCTCAACCTCTAATGGACAATCCAGTTCCCCTGGAGCTCTGCTAAATCTCTTGCTGAGCGCAAGCGATACAAGTGATCGGGTGGCCCCCGAGTCAAACAATACCAAAGCAGGGATGCCGTTCACCGAGAACGACCCTAAATAAAGCGTACCATCAAATAATATTCAAACGATATATTAATAATTAAGAGATGAAAGAAATATACATACCCGTCACCACATCAGGAGTCGCTCGCGCCTCCTCTGCTGTCATCTGAAATGCCCTGCTCTTCGCCACCGGCGCATCAGCTCGGCCCTGACGGCCATCTGTGATCCTCAAAGTAGCAGGGGCGGGTGCATGCACCTTCCCTGCTGCAGCTAAACTGGGACACTGGGACTTTTTATGTCCCCTCTGATTGCACTGAAAGCAATTCAGGTCTGACGCAGCAACGACAGCAGCAGGAGCCGTACAATCCCTACTCAAATGTCCAACCCGACCGCACTTGAAGCAGCCGGAACTCCCTGCCTTGCACGCTCCCTCGTGCATCTTCCCACACCTACCACATCGACCGTAGCTCGGCTGTCCCCTGGACCTATGATCCGAAACCCTGGGCTTTTTGCCCGAACCACCCGAACCCGAAACCGCCTCCGGTTTCCTCTTCTTCTCCATCTCGAGATCAATCTCCCTCTCTCTGGCTCTAGCAATCATATCGTCCAGTGTTTTGCAACTGGACCGGCTCACAAACATACGAATGTCGCTCCGCAACATCTCGTGATAACGGGCCTTCTTCATCTCCTCGTCTGCTGCATACTGAGGAACAAGAAGGGCCCGCTCCCTGAACTTGGCGGTGATCTCCGCCACTGTCTCGGTAGTCTGGGTCAGATCCTGGAACTCCCTGGCTAACTGTTGTACCTCAATGACCGGTGCGAACTCCGCTCTGAACCTGGTAGAAAAATCAGCCCAGGTCATGGCATCCAATGCCGCATCGTCCCCGATGGTATGCCCTACCTCCTCCCACCAGTCACGTGCCCTGTCCTTCAGGAGACAGGACGCCAATCTGACCTTGTCCTCCTCGGGACATCTGCTAGAACGGAATGCGTTGGCCACATCCGCCAACCACCTGGTACTCGCTATGGGGTCCCGTGCCCCGTGGTAGTCAGGAGCCCCGCACGCCCTGAACTCCCTGAAAGTGAGTGTGCGCGACCCCATCACGGCCGCCATCTCAGTACGGAAGGTACTCAGTCTCTCATCCATCATCTCCAAAATGCCCTCCTTGATCGAACCGAAGATCACAGGAGTCTGCTCAAGTATGATGCGAGTAATCTCAGAAGAAAGGAACTCTCTGGTCTGCTCATCCATCTGTCCGACCTCCGGGTCGGATCCCGATCCTGATCCCCCTCCGGCATCTGAACTGCCGGCTGCTGGCCTCGGGCGCAAAACTACCATTCTGAAACACCACATAACACATCAGAACACTGGAATATTTCAAGGGGTCATGAAACGACTACTAGCTTCCTGGTTTAATCTTGGCCTTCCTTGATTCGAGTACGGATCCTCTGCTTCCAGTAGTATGGGCCCCTACTACCTTCCACATCTATCCGTACTTTCCTCAAGAACCGCCTCGACTTCCCCAAGTCACTTCTACCGCTGCTATCCTCTGCTATTCTCGTCCTAGGCTTGCCCTAGGGAAACTCGAGCTCAATACGACTGGTCCTCAGCTGCTGTAGGTCTCCTTGCACTGCCAGTTGGCCATCACCTGAACACCATCACATGTGATGAGGGTCGGATAATCCTTCAAGTAAAAGATCCGTCCCTACAACGGTTGGACTCAAACAAGAGCTGCGCAGTAGGGCCAGTTCCAGCACTCTGGGATTATTCAAACCTGATTACATGTGGTGTGACGTGTCCACCTAATGGCTAACTCCCATTACTCGGAATCCCACTAAGCACAAAGCAAGCAGCATTCGGACAAGGGAAACAGACTCACGCAAGCTATTCTTACAACAAGAAATTGCACTAGCATAGGATGCTAAGCTCACACTATCAGGCATAACCTAAACAGGCTATCCTACTGCTGTCTACTCAATTCTAGCATGCAATATTCATAGAGCTGTAACACATAAGCAGGCACATAAGGCATTCTCCTACACCCTTAGCCCTATCCTAGCATGCTGTTCTACTAAACTGAAATTGAACAAATAACTTGTATGGGTAATTTGGGAGTACTTACTTGAGCTCGGTTGACCGCATGCACACACTTCTATCTTAAAACAATTCTTTTCCTTCTAAGTGTTTTCAAAATTCTTTTGTAAAAACATTTTATTAAAGATCTTTTATTTCCCCTTAGTTTGAGTTCAGATACACCCGAGAGTGTATCCGAATCCCTCAAACCAGGGCTCTGATACCAACTTGAAACGACCCAAAAATACGACCCAAAAATTTTGTTTTTAATATAATCAAAACTGCAATCAGAGCATCATATAATAAAACCACACGTGATGTATTCCAAAACACGATAAAATACTGTGCGGAAAAACTATGTCATACTACATCAGATCAAACATCTAATCAATCCCAGGCTAAATCTGAGGCGGTGGTGTGTGCGATGCCGTCATCCAGAGCTCCTCCCTTTGCTTGCGGAACTACCTGAAACCAAAACTGAAACTGTAAGCACGAAGCTTAGTGAGCTCCCCCAAATTACCACATACCATACAATAATATATCAAGCACATACGGGGCCTTGCCCCCTCCATCGGACCGAAGTCCGAAGCTGACTGACCGGGATCTTATCCCCTACATCGGACCGAAGTCCGAAGCTGACATCGGGCCGAAGTCCGAAGCTAACCGGGACCTTGTCCCCTACATCGAACCGAAGTCCGAAGCTGACATCGGGCCGAAGTCCGAAGCTAACCGGGACCTTGTCCCCTACATCGAACCGAAGTCCGAAGCTGACATCGGGCCGAAGTCCGAAGCTAACCGGGACCTTGTCCCCTACATCGAACCGAAGTCCGAAGCTGACATCGGACCGAAGTCCAAAGCTGACTGATCATAGCATAACATATTCCTAACATGAACACACATAATCTTGTCTGAGCCACAAAGGCATCAAACATGCTAACTACTGCATCACATAACATCCGGATATTACTGCTAGCTAAACGGGCCGGCATGGTGGCCTTAGACCCGTTTCCACTGAAAAGGGAACTCACCTCGAAAACTGGCGGCTGAGTGTGTGTGCCTGAAAGCTACCGGCTGCTGCTTCCGAGACTCCTCGGCTACAAGTCCATGAACACACTCAATCAAATACTAAACACTGCACTTGGGGTAAAACGACTCTTTTACCCTTGGTCAAAGTCAACTTACTGATGGGGCTGACTCGCCGAGTTGGGCCACCCAACTCGCCGAGTCCTACTCTCACTTCTCAACTCTACATGCTGCTACTCGTCGAGTGTGGCATCGACTCGACGAGTACCCTCTTGATCCAAGAACTCAGATGATCTTCATCCGACTCGCCGAGTCAGATGAACAGACTCGACGAGTTGTTCTTAATCCTCAAGGAGATTGCCTTGGACTCGCCGAGTTGTATGAACAAACTCGCCGAGTCCCTCCATTACTGAGTCTACTCTTAACTCGCTGAGTCCACTCCCTAACTCACCTCGTACACTCGACACTGAAGAAACTGAAGAACTCGGGACTCGCGACCTGACTCGTCGAGTCGTTCCTCCGACTCGCCGAGTCGCCGCCATGCAACATATTTTTACTCGATTTCTCTTGAATCCAACACATGCAAAAGATAGATCTAGGTCCATTAAGCTGTTTTACCACGTAAAGTTTCCAACTTTACGTGCACAACCACATGAATGAGGGAAATAAGAC
This sequence comes from Lactuca sativa, assembly GCF_002870075.4. Taxonomy (NCBI): domain Eukaryota; kingdom Viridiplantae; phylum Streptophyta; class Magnoliopsida; order Asterales; family Asteraceae; genus Lactuca; species Lactuca sativa. The sequence continues at coordinate 116,826,237 of NC_056623.2, forward strand.
TAAAATATGCACAAAAAGGGTAGATCCATGGCTAATAAGCAATGTAACTCCAAAAAGACAGTGGATCTGGACTCTTCAACACCCCAACACTCAGATCCAAAGGTATTTCGGCTCAATAACACAATCAAGCAAGCATGAAGCTTGGAACAAGCATCAAATAGCCCTTAAAAGAGCTCTAATGGAAGTTTAAGCATGAAACCAGAAGGGAACTCCGAAAATACCTCAATAAGTTCACCCTTGACCTTGGATCTTGGCACTAGAACACGTTTCCTTGCTTCCTTCTTCTTCTCCTTCTTCACTCCTTCACAAAATGGGACAAGATCACATATAAGCTCACAAGAGGAAGGTTTAGGGTTTCTCACAGTGCTCTCAGGGGGAAAGTGACGAGATGGAGGCTATAATGGGGTTTAAATAGTGAGCAAACCCGGGGAGTTAGGGTTTCACCCAGACGGACGGACTCGCCGAGTCCAGGATATGGACTCGCCGAGTCGCCGGCTCCCGCGTGCACAAGATGCGCGACCCGACTCGGCGAGTCAGGCTAGAACTCGCCGAGTCCCTCTTGAAAACTTAGCCCAAAACAAATTAATTAACATACCGGAAACGGGTCGTTACAGTCTCGTTTTTAAATGTTTTTAAAGTCTTCCATAACTTATCCTCAAGTTATGGAACTTGAAGAGTTTTTCATTAAACTACTTTAAACTCATAGGTTATGGAAACCAAAAGTTTTTGAATTGTTCAAAACTTGCCCTCAAGTTTTGGAATTTGTAAAGTTATCCCCCATGTGTACTTTAATTCCAATCCCTAGAATTTTAAAAGTTTAAAATTCAACCCTTATACTATTATAATATTATAGTTTTAATATATATATATATATATATATATATATATATATATATATATATATATATATATATAAGAGTAAGTTAGTCTTACCGTTAGTAGGCCTCATTTATAAAGTCGGTCTATAAGGTTACCGCCTATAAAATGACAGTTTAATGGGTGTCCATTCGCACGCACCGCTTCCTTGACTGGTGGAGGGTCATTAGCTGAACAGGTAGGACACGACATTAATTCTCCCTTCATTAAAAGTATAATGATAAATACTAAGTAACTAAACACTTATAAATTCCCAATCTTAGTTACTTAGGAAAATGTGAATATGGTGCTAACCCATGAAATTGCACTTTGCACCTTGTTAAGTTGTTAGTGGAGCGTGTGTGGTTAATTGGCAAACTAATCTGGGACTGAAAATGTGTGGCAAAGGGTAACTTGATGTTAACCATAGATCAATGGAGCGTGTGTGGTTAACCGGCACATTGCTTAGGTGGTTGTAACATCAAGTGTACCAAGTTAATTTGCATGATTTTTTACTCCTTGTTTGTGATCCTCGACTTCTCAGTCACAAAATTGAAGGGCACAATCTAGATTTAAACACACCATTGAATAGTTCAATGAATCTCAAAAGATCTAGGAGTTTCAATTCATTTAAAACCTAATGTTAAATTTCATTTTTCGTGGTGGAAATTGGTAAATCGTCATTTACCTACCATTAAATATTTTGTAGCTTGAATTAAGGCATTCCTCTTCAAAGTTATAAAATATTGTGTTGGGTCCTAGCCTTAATATTTCATATTGGGTGTTATATTAAGGACTTAAATCAACTTCCTTGAGTTTCTCCCTCATAAGGATGGAGTGATGGAATCATTTGATCGTAGGAGAAATGATAAATACGAGTTTTGTCTCTTCGGGAAGATGACAAAATCACCTTTCACTGGAACATGTGAAAGAGGTGAAGGGTTATTATACCTCATCCATACAGTTGTATGTGGCCCATTCAGATCCACAACAAGATATGCTAATCAATACTATGTGATATTTACGGATGATTATAGCAGATATGGTTATATCTACTTGATCAAACATAAATCAGAAACTTTTGAAAAGTTCAAGGAGTTTAAGCACGAAGTCAAGAATCAATTGGTCAGGAAGATAAAGATTCTCATATCTAATAAAGGTGGTGAGTATCTTAGTATCGAGTTCAACGACTATCTCAATGAATGTGGAATTGTTTCACAATGGACTCCTCCCACAACACCACAATTTAATGGTATGGCTGAGAGGCGTAATCGAATCTTCTTAGATATGGTTCGTTCCATGATGATTCAAGCTTATCTTCCTATTCATTTATGGGGTATGCCCTCGAGACAGTTTCCCATATATTGAATCTCGTCTCAACAAAGAAGGTTGCCAAAACACCTCATGGAATGTGTACAAGGAAGGCTCCCTAGCTCGTACATACCAAGGTCTGTGGTTGTGAGGCTACCCATAAAATTCCTTTGGATACTTGTTCTATAGACATAGTGAGAACATGGTCTTTGTAGCTCGAAGAGGAGTCTTTTGCGAGAGAAGTCTCATATTCAAAGAAGACAGTAGGAGTGCTATTGATCTTGAAGAAATTCAAGAGTCATCCAATGAAATAACCTCTAATAACACTAGAACTTAATTTAAGGAAGAAATTCCAGTTGAGCTAGTTGAAAAATCATTACCCCTTCGTTAAACCAATAAGGTTATCTACATTAGTCGGCCAGAGGGTTTTGTACATTCCAAGTTTCTTGATCGAGTGTGTAAGCTTGAGATCCATTTATGGATGGAAACAAGCATCTCAAGCTAGAATCTTTTATTGAATGAGAAAGTCAAAGAGTTTAGGTTCTCTAGAAGCGAAGATGAGTCTTATCTATATGTCAAAGCTAGTGAGAGTATAGTGACTTTTATAGTGTTGTATGTTGATGACATACTCCTTATACGAAGCAATGTTCCAACTTTGTAAGAAGTTAAGTCTTAGCTTGGGAAGTGTTATACTATGAAAGATTTAGGAGAAGCATCCTATATTCTTGGAATAAGAATTCATCGTGATTGAAAGAATCGTCTTATTCGTCTTAGCCATAGTACATATTTGGATAAAATACTAAACTGTTTTAGTATGGAGAATTCAAAGAATGGAGAATTACCTATTCATAGTAGTATCAAGTTGAGTAAGACTCAAAGTACCTGTACTGATGAAGAGATAGATAACATGAGTCGAGTCGCATATGCTTCAGCTATAGGATCGATCATGTATGCAGTGACATGTACTCGCCCTAATGTATCTTATGCTTTGAGCATGGTTAGTCGATTTCAGGGAAATCATGGCAGAGCCCATTGGATTGCGGTGAAGAATATTCTTAATTATTTGCAAAGAACAAAAGACATGTTCCTAGTTCTTAGTGGTAGTGATACGTTAAGAATGACTGGTTATAGCGACACCGTCTTTCAAACAGACTTAGACAACTTTTGTTCACAGTCTGGTTGTGTATTCTTATTAAATGGGTGAATGAATACTTGGAAAATTTCTAAGTGAGACACGATGGACGATTCCACCTGTGAGTCAGAGTACATTGTAGAGATAGAAGCATCGAAGGAAGCGGCTTGGCTAAAGAAATTTATTGGAGATTTTGAAGTCGTTCCAACTATTCAGGAACCAATGGAACTGTTATCTGATAATGAAGATGCGGTTACTTTGACAAAAGAACCAAAGGATCATGGTAGATCCAAACATATCGATAGAAGGTACCATTATATTCGACGTTGGCTAGAAGTAGGACACCTTCTGGTGAAGAAAGTATCGTCATAAGATAATGTTGCACATCCTTTCACAAAAGTTTTGAGCAAAGTCAAACACTACCAGAATGCTACGAGCATTAGGCTAGGAGATGACATTAGTTTAGTAGTTAGGTGATATTTTGAAATTTATTACAAAATAAATACAATTGTTTTGGTGAATGAATAATATAGAATTATTTATGAGTATCATATTGCCTTTTTCAATTACTTATTCTTGTGTTTCTTTTTGCATGTTTATACTTCCTGAGTAATTTGAATTATTCGAACTTGACAGTTGTTCATACTTTTAGAAATAAGTAGTGAATTAAGACTATCATGAATTGATTGTAGATTGTCGATTAAGGTTAAGACATTGCAATTAGAGTTGCTATAACATTCATGAGTACTTTGAAACATAAATTTAAGTACTGGATAAACCCACACTTAGATATTACTTCATGGATCTAGTCACAAGTAATTCTAAGACAATAATATCTACTATTCTTAGGAAAAGATATATATTTTGTAGTTTACGAATCAGTTGTGCATTGGTTTACCCAAAAGCATCTCATAACTGGGTGTTATAAAGACTAATTCCTTGGATGATTTGTTTAGTAAATTTTATGACTATATAGTCAAAGTAGTTCGTTCCTTTTGCCCTAACAGGAAAAGTGGTATCTTTGGGCCCCTCGATGATTTGATGTTGACTATATACAATGTTGGGCCCAGTTAGGACTAATTGATCTACTCAATGGAAGTCCAATAAAGTCTTTACAAATCAGCAGATCGAGAAACAAAATATTAGACAATGAGATTGATTTTAATCAATGTCTCATGTCCATATGGTATCTTGAAGAACGAAGGAATAGCTAATCACTTATCTTAGGGTCGATAGCTGATATGAATCAGAGTTTGGCTTTGGAAAGCATAATTTTCTATTTACTCAAGGTCTATACTTGCAAATGTAGTTACATGCTTATCTAAGTCGGAGACTATTGATTTAGGTGTCTAAGCCAATAACTAAATTGGTATATTCTTGAAATAAAAGCAAAGTCCTTTTTAGGTTTCCCTTAGAACTAGCAACGAAGAAAAATTATATTTGGAGAGAGAGGATAATTTAATAATACATGATATGATTAGTATGTTAATTATAAATGGTAATTATTAATTTAGAATTAATTAGAAATTAATTGGAATTATTTTTTGGATTAAATTAAATTAACTGGAAATACAGGGACTAAAGGTGACATTGTTTAAAATTTGAGCAATGAAGAGTTCAAGAACCTCCCTCACAGGGACGGTTTTTGTAGAGCTTCCTAAGGCTTCTAGGAAGCCTTGGAGGATAATAAAGGATTTGGATGACTGATTATTTTGAGATATTACTATTATATTCAATTGAGTATTATCCAAGGATTTCTTATCACATATAAATAGGACCTTAAGGATCATATTTTCAGCCATGCTTTCTTATTCTTCTAATAGCTAAAATTCCTTACTACTCTTTTCTCTCTCTCTCTCTCTCTCTCTCTCTCTCTCTCTCTCTCTCTCCTATTTTGTTCTTATTGCTACGGTTTGGGTACAAACCATTAGAGGCATCATCTCTTTGATGCTAGTCTTTCTAAGATTCATAACTTTAAGGATTTTTTTGACGTGTTTGCAATAACAAATCAAAAGGTAAGTACCCTAAAATATGTAATTTTTAATTTACACTAGGTTTAGGTTAGTTTACTTGTTCATTGTATGTTGCTATCAAGGTGTATAACATAGATCATTCATAGGATGCATGTACCCTATTAATTGGTAATTGTTTTCTGCATTGTCCATATTTGCTATCTATAAAACCTTCATGCATAAAGTTCATTCCTTGGTCTTTGTTCTTCTTATTTCAATTTTGAGTTCATTTTGGATGATTTTGGTCCTTTCCATGGATTCTCTTGGAGTTTGAGGAACTCCAGAGCTTATTATGGCTCTCAAATTTTCATTAGATTTTTTAGAATGAAAAAAGAGTCATGTTTGGGGCTGTCTTGTGTTCTTGAGCAAGTTTTTGACATATTAAGAAATTAATGGAATTAGGGTTGTAGATCTTGCTTTGGGGTGATGTACTAATGGATAAAGTTAGAAACTTTATCCATTAAGTCAATGAGAATTATTAGATATGAAGATTTCGGATTAGATTTGTAAGGATTAAGCTCTTAATGAGGAATTATGAAATAGGTCGATGATAAGTGATGGATTAGGTATCTAAGCCCATAAATATAATTGGTATAAACTTGAATTGATAGTAGCACAATCCTTTTGGGCCGCCTCAAACCTGGCAATTGAATAGGATAACTTTTAGAGAGAGAAGAATGATTTACAAATTTATTACTTGGTTAATAAACTAATTAGAAATTAAAGTAAGTGATTTATTAATGTATTATGGAAATAATATATTAATTAGAAATCCTGTTGTTTAGCTAATATTTAATAAGAAATTAATTTGGAATTAATTTTGGGGTTAAAGGAGCTAATTAAAAATGTAGAGACTAAAGGTGACAATGTTCAATAGTTAAACATTGGGCAATTGTAGAACCTCTCTAAAGAGGGGGGACGAAATCTAGAGTGTTCATAAGGTTTCCTTGGGCTCTAAGGGTGTCTTGGATGCCTTAGGGAGGAAGTTAAGGGATTAGGTTTATGTTGGATATATCTGCCTTATCCAATACCTTCCTACCGCCTATACAAACCTTCATTAGGGCTGAATTTCGTCCATGTATTCATTCTAAGAGCCTTAGATGAATTTTTTGCTCCTTCCCTCTCTCCCCCTCTCTATAGTTTTCATTGGTTGCTAGGGTTGTTTGTGAACCATTAGAGGCACGACACATGTAGCGCTTGCTACCAAAAGTCTTTCAAGCAAGGATTCAAGATTGTTTACAATAACAATCTTAAAGGTATGATGTCTAACCCTAGTTCTTGTGAATTTCGAAAATCATAGTTACCTTCTAGGGTTTCTAGTTTTGTGTTCAATGCTTGTATGTCTAATAGAGAAAACATAGATCCAATATATTAGGGTTGCATGCACACATAGGAATTGTTTGCTATGCTCAAATCCCATTAGTGGTATCAGAGATTTTGGTTTTGTTTTCACTTAGATTTATGCAATTGATTGAATCTGACAAAATTAGGGTTTATGGCAATTAAATCCTAAGCCTTATGATTTTCACAAATTAGGGTTTCATAACCCTGGTGTTCGAAAATTTGTAAAGGGTTCCTTAACCCATTCCTTTGGCCTCCAAAATTTTGACATCTAAGGTTTCCTAACCCTAGTGTTTTTGAAAACAAGGCAAGAATTGAAAGGCTTGCCTCCTCTCCCCCCCACCCCCCCCCCCCCCCAACTCAAAGATTTCGAAAATCAAGGGAATAGATAGGGTTGTTATATTTGGTAATTCTCTTCTTAATTGTTTAACTAGATAATTATAGAATCTTATATATCACTTCCATCTTTCGAGATTTAGGTGATAAGGGATTATGTTAATTTAATTTGTTTAATTTAATAGATAATCCTTAATTGATTCAATAAATTAATTAAAGTTTTAATTAAAAGATAATTATTAAATCAAAGTTTTTGAATTTTAAAATTTAAATTAAAGTTGTTTTAATTTTCGAAATTTTAAATAGGTTTAAAAAACCCTAGTATTTTGAAATATTTAAAATACATCCTTATGGATATTATTATTAATTTAGTTAATTTATTAATGGATAATCAATAAATCTATAATTGGTTTAAATTTAATTAAATTAATAGTTTAATTTATTAAAATATTAAACTATTTGAATTTTAAAATATTTAAAATTCACCTTATACTATATATAATTAAGAGCTTAAAATATATTATACGTATAAAAAAAAGTCAATCGAATCGCTTGTACACCTCATTCACGAAGCCATAATACAAGGAGAGTTTAAGGAAGCAGCCTATACAATGACCGTCATTGCGTATACATTATTACCCACCGCTCTCTTGTGTGGTGGAGGGTCTTTAGCTGAACAGGTTCGATAGAACAATTAATCCTCATTAAAAGTATAATGATAAAAAATAATTAAACTATTTTCTGAAATCTCACTCTTAGTTACTTTAGAAAAATGTGAATTTGATGCTAATCCATGAAATTGCACATTGCACATTATTGGTCGTTAGTGGAGCGTGTGTAGTTAACCGGCACACTAATATGCGACTAATATTGATAGCAATGGGTGTCTCATAAATTATCATTGAATTAATGGAGCACATATGATTTACCGGCACGTTAATTTCAGATGATAAATGACATCAAAAGTACCAAGCTAATTTGCATGGTTATTCACATCTCGTTTGTGATCCTCGGCATCCCTATCACAAAGTGAGAGCATAATTGAGATTAAATATGTCATTGAATAGTTCAATGAATCTCAAAAGATCTAGGAGTTTCATAAGATTGAAATTGGTAAATGCTTTACCTACCTAAAATAGATTAAAATTTGATTATGACATCCATCTTCAGAATTCGAATTGAAAATATGGATCCTAGCCTTAATTTAATTTATTTTGGGTTAATAATTAAGGATTAAAATCAACTAACTTGAATCTCTATTCTCCCTTTATAGATGTCAAGTTCAGACAACAATGGTCTTCCTCGTTCTTCTGGAAATGTTTTTCCTTCTCTATCTGAAGATGATTTTCCACATGTTGATCAAGGTGAAAGAATGCTCCCTTCTTCAAGCAATAGTGGAACTGGAAATCATGTTTCTCGAACTCTTTCTCCACCTCCTCCAGTGACTCTCCCTAAGTCATGTCTTCTTCAAGTTTAAAAGTACGAAACTACTCAAGCCCTATTGGCATGTAAACATCAAGATGAAAAGTCTGTATGTGCACATATTCGGAAAATAAAATCGCACATTGACAGATTGGGGATGTTGGGTGTCGTTTTCCCAAGGGAGATGACCATTGACTTGGTTCTAGTTTCGCTTCCTGAATCATATAGTAAGTTCATTTTTGAACGTCCTTATGGATATTATTATTAATGTAAATTAGTGATTAAAGGATAATTAATAAATCCATAATTGGTTTAAATTTAATTAAATTAATTGTTTAATTTATTAAAAGATTAAACCATTGTAATTTTAAAATATTTAAAATTCACCTTATACTATATATAACTAAGAGCTTAATATATATTATACGTATAAGAAAAGTCAGTTGAATCGCTAGTACACCTCATTCATGAAAGTCATACTAAAATGAGAGTTTAAGGAAGCAGCCTATACAATGACCGTCATTGTGTATACATTATTACCCACCGCTCTCTTGTGTAGTGGAGGATCGTTAGCCGAACGGGTTCGATAGGAAAATTAATCCTCATTAAAAGTATAATGATAAAAAGTAACTAAACTATTTTCTAAAATCTCACTCTTAGTTACTTTAGGAAAAATGGGAATTTGATGCTAATCCATGAAATTGAACATTGCACCGTATTGGTCGTTAGTGGAGTGTGCGTAGTTAACCGATACACTAATATGCGACTAATATTGTTGGCAATAGGTGTCTCATAAATTATCATTGAATTAATGGAGCGCATGTGGTTAACCGACATGTTAATTTCATATGATAAATGGCATCGAGAGTACCAAGCTAATTTGCATGGTTATTCACATCTCATTTGTGATCCTCGGCATCCCAGTTACAAAGTGAGAGCATAATAGAGATTAACACACCATTAAATAATTCAATTAATCTCAAAAGATCAAGGAGTTTCATAAGATTGAAATTGGTAAATGCTTTACCTACCTAAAATAGATTTGAATTTGATTATGGCATTCCTCTTCAGAATTCGAATCGAAAATATGGATCCTAGCCTTAATTTAATTTTTTTTTGGGTTAATACTTAAGGATTAAAATCAACTAACTTGAATTCTCTATTCTCCCTTTACAGATGTCAAGTTCAGACAACAATGGCCTTCTTCGTTCTTTTGAAAATGTTTTTCCTTATCTATCTGAAGATGATCTTCCACATGTTGATCAAGGTGAAATAATGTTCCTTTCTTCAAGCAATGGTGGAACTGGAAATCATGCTTCTCCAACTCTTCTTCCACCTCCTCCAGTAACTCTCCCCAAGTCATGTCTTCTTCAAGTTTAAAAGTACGAAACTACTCAAGCCCTATTGTCATGTAAACATCAAGATGGAAAGTATGTATGTGTGCATGTTCTGAAAACGAAATCGCACATTGACAGATTGGGGATGTTGGGTGTCGTTTTCCGAAGGGAGCTAGCCATTGACTTGATTCTAGTTTTGCTTCCTGAATCATATAGTTAGTTGATTAAAGACTACTATATGAAAGCCCACAAGGTGACCCTAATTGATCTAACATATATGTTGATTGCTACTGAAGCATAAATGCTTCAGAGCACAAGTCAAGCAAAAATGTTTGAAGGATGTGTCTCCAAAATATCCTTGGACATTAACAATGGCAACATTGCTTTTCGAGAAAAGGTTTCTATTCCCAATGGAAAGGGATTAGCCAAGGTCAAACCGTTTGACCATATGGTAAAGAGAAAGGCTAATTCTGAGATAGTTGCATGTGCTAATCCCAAAAGCTCCATGTGTTTCTATTGCCAATTGATGGGGCATTGGATGCAAATCTGCCCAGACTACCTGAAAGATCTTAGAGATAGTAAAGTCAAGTTGTGTGACTCTACTTCAGGTACATCCACTAAATAACTTCATTATTTTATTAAGTTCCTATTCATAGATTCTTAACACATGATGTGATAGTAACATTTTGATGTTTTGTAGAATCTAAGAGAAAGAAGGAAGCTTAAGAAGAGTAAGTTGAATATGATCGTGAGAGTTGGATTTCGGTCGCATAGCTTGATGATCATATTTATGGGCTTAGGAGTTATGATATATTGCTTAGGAAATATCTAGAAACATATTTTCATATATTTTGTATTGTAAAGACAAATTTTTTTTGCTCATTATCAATAAAGTGAATTTTTATTCTGTTTACTTTATGTTTCCTTATAGTGACATTTATAAAAATTGGTGGTTACATTTCTATTATTAGCAATGTTAAATGTAGATTGATTCTTAATTATATCTTTGTGGTAATGTCATGATTAACCAAGTGAAAAGGAATTCTCATCACCCAAGTTTCAGTTGGATAGAAACTTGGAGTCATACAACTCGAATTGTGTGATGTATGAGAATCTTGATCTTTGGAAGATTAAGACTACTTCGTTGATCACATGTTTTATGTGAGTCAAAGTGAAGGATAAATATGCACTGGTCAGATCCACCGCAAAGGATGATAAGTCTATTTGTCATGATTTACTGATGGTTCAGTTAATATGGTTATTCTTATCGGATTAAGTGTAATTTTGATTCTTTGAAAACTTTTAAAGAGTGGCAGAACGAATACGAAGAATCTATTAGGCAGAAAGATAAAGATTTCTCCAATCGGAAAGCAAATGAGAGTACTTTAATATCGTGTTTTGTGATCATCTTAATGATTGTGGAACCACGTCACAATTGATCCTCGAAGAACATCTTAGTGAAAATGCTTCGACTAAGAAGAGGAATGAAATATTGTTGAAATGGTTTAATAGAGAGATGAGTCATACTTCATTTCCAATCAAGTTTTAGAGTCATACTCTAGTAACTACAAATCGTATCTTGAAGCTTATTTCAAACTAAGTAGGTTTATAACACCTCATGAAATGAGGAGTAGAAATGTTTTCTTACTCTAGCACATTTGGAATTGGTAGTTGTGATGATTTGCTTAAAACAAAGGATAAACTAAGACCAATTCAGTGAAGTGTTTTTCTTGTCGAAATCTACACTAACTTTTGAATATTTGTTTTTGCATGTCGAGGAATTTTCCTTAACAAAAAAACTTATATTTCAAGAAGTCAGTGGGACGCTTTTTGGTATTAAAGAGTTTCATGAGTCAATAAAGAATAAACCTTTTAGTTATCACTAGCACACGACATGACGTTGATAACCTATCATGCTATGTTGACATATTCTTGTTTCTGTGCACCTTCCAATTGAGTTGGCAATGCTTATGAGTTATATGGTTCTCATGTGACTGCAAAAGGCAGAGAACGTCCGTCGGTGATTGTACATTGGTCAATGGAAGTGAGCTGCTTTACAACTTGGAAGCGTTGGTAGGCCCTTGTGCTACCAGAAGGCGAGAAATTAAGAATTAGCAAAGTTCAGTCCATGAAACCTAAATTTGATTTTGGTTTTGTCCACAAACTTATCTTATGATTGTAGGTTGGAAATGACAAATTTGCATGGATAGGAACACATACACCATAAAATCTATGTGGCAAAAGGTTTCGCTCTAATTCATGAAAATGATTATGACGAAACACATTTGCTAGTAGATTTTAAATCTGCTTAATATCGTTAAGGTTAGCAGTTGTGATAATTACGTTCTCAAATTTTGCAATATGATTACGACATCCATTTTCATAGTTCGAATCATGATAAATGGAAAGAAATAGTTTGAACATTCAGGACCTATAGCTATAAGTTCTAAAAGGGTTTAAACATACACATATGCTATCTAATGAAGGTGTATTAGCTTGAGAAGTCTAGATGAAGACTTATAAAAAATCTGAACATTATTAAGAAAGTCAATAGTATTGATTTCTTTAAGTCCAATTGTTTTCTGGATACATGTCATTGCTGGTTGGAGCATAATTGTTATACTAGTGAGAGCATAATTGTTATGCTAAGTGTTGCAAGTTGACAATACTATTTGTAGGAAACAAAGTTTACAAATTTGCAAGTTGCAAAGTTTGGAAATTGTTTCGCTATAAAAATATTTAGGGGAGAAAGAGCTTATACCTCATTTCAAAACTAAAAGTTTAGATTGAAGTTTTAATATATGTGAATATTATGTTGAAATGATTCAACAAAGGAGATTCGATATATATGGAAATATTATAGCAAGAGACTGTCAGTTCTTTATGTAAGACATTATGTATCGGATCCCATATGCTTCATATATAGGATCAATTACATATGCTATAATATTCACTTTCTCTGATTTTTCCAAATGCCTAGGTCAATGAGAGGGAAAAAGGACTAGAACAAGATGTGACTAAAGTTGTTAAACAACTGTCAAGAACAGTCAAAGGCTTACCAAAATATTGGTTACTTATGGATAGTTCGAAGTATAGTATTTGGATGGACCATATTGACATAATTATGAGTGGAGGTGATTCTTGTTCAAAATTGATGGTCATATGGGAATATGAAAATATTTTCATAATAGGAGTTGATTATTGAAATCTACATGTGAGTTAGAAGCCTTAACGCAAGGAAGGTGTTCAATGAGTTAACTTGAATTTGATACTTCATTACCATGAAATTGTTTTAGTAACAAAGTTTCAATGGAGCATTTTGTGTCATCGTTGACTATGTCTCGGTGAGTTTGATGCCACGTCATCACAAAAGGATATTTCATGCAAGGTTAGACTCTAACACATTTAGTGGTAATAAGAATTTTGAATTCTTACACTTTTAATAGGGATTTGGAATTGTGATATCAGCATCATTGGAATTATGTCCAATTGATCTATTCACAAAGGAAGGACCATAGAGAAACATAGTATACATGTTTATAACAAGATATGACTGATGTTTAATTCAAGTGTTTAGTTGATTAATCGAAACATTATACAATTAATAAAGTCTAATTAATATGGTGATTAAATAATAAGTGTTTTATTTATATTCAATAGTTTTGAGACCATAATTAATTAGGTTATTATTGTGTTTCACTTCACATGTTTTACTTCCCGAATAATTGGATTATTCAAACATCCACGGTTGATCATACTTTTGGAAGTAAGTAGTGAATTAAGACTGTCATGAATCATACTGTATATTGTCTAAGGGGTTAGACATAACAATAGTTTGTTACAGTATTCATGAGTACTTTTGAAATAGGGGCTTAATTATTAGATTAACCCACGCTTAAAAATTACCTCATGGATTTTATCACGAGTAATTTTGAGACGATAATATCATATATTCTTGAAACAGAGATATATGAATTGTTGTTTACGAGTTGGCTGTGAATTGATAATACGTAAATGCATTAATAACTCGATGTTATAAAACGTGTTGTTGTGTGTGATTTGATGAGTAAATAGTACAAGCATATAAGTCAAACTTTATCCATTCCTTTTTCCCTAATGGGAAAAGCGATATATGTGGCCCCCTCGATGATTTGATGATGACATCTAAAGCGCTTGGCCAAGCCTTGACTGAATTGATGTGTTCAATTAGTAGTCTGTTATCAGTCATCATAAATCAGAAATCAGAAAGAAAATCTTGGATAGAGAGATTGATTATAATCCATATCTCATGTTTATATGATATATTGTAGAACGGAGGAATACTTGATCACTTATCTTAGGATATGTCACTAACTGGGTCAGTGTTCGACAATGACTTTTGGTAGCCACAATTTGCTGATCAATTTGGTAGTTATACTGGCAGTTATAGTTATTAGGCTTATCCAAGTGGGAGACTGTTGGATTAGGTGTCTAAGCCCATAACTATAATTGGTATAAACTTGAATTTATAGTAGCACAACCCTGTTCGGTTGCAATTGAATAGGATAACTTTTAGAGAGAGAAGAACGATTTATTAATTTGTTATTTGGTTAATAAATTAATTAGAAATCAAAATAAATGATTTATTAATGTATTATGGAAATAATATATTAATTAGAAATCAGATTGTTTAATTAATATTTAATCAGAAATTAATTTAAAATTAATTTTAGGGTTAAAGGAATTAATTAAAAATGCAGGGACTATAGGTGACAATGTTCAATAGTTGATCACTTTGCAATTCTAGAAGCTCCCTAAAGAAGGGAGGGGGGAATCTAGAGTGCTACTAGGGTTTCCTTGGGCTCTAAGGGTGCCTTGGATGCCTTAGGAAGGAAGTTAAGGGATTAGGTTATCTTGGATATACCTGCCTTATCCAATACCTTCCTAACACCTATATAAACCCTTATTTGGGTTGAATTTCATCTAAGCCTTCATTCTAAGAGCCTTGGACAAAAATTTTGCTCCTTCCCTCTCTCACTCTATAGTATTCATTGGTTGCTAGGGTTTGTTTGTGAACCATTAGTGGCGCAAAACTTGTGGCACTTGCTACCAATAGTCCTTCAAGCAAGGATTCAAGATTGTTTACAATAACAATTGTGAAGGTATGATTTCTAACCCTAGTTTATGTGAATTTAGAAAATCATAGTTAATTTCTAGGGTTTCTAGTTTTGTGTTTAATGCTTGTATGTCTAATAGAGAAAACATAGAACCAATTTATTAGGGTTGCAGGCACACATATGAATTGTTTGCTATGCTCAAATCCCATCAACAAGGACGTGGCCAAGGAATGACCACGACGTCGTGGAGTCCTATCTCACAGTTGTTTCGTTCTGACATTCCCATGATGTGGTGATGTCGTATGTCGAATGTTTTATCTATACATGCCCATGACGTGGCCAAGAGGTCATCGCATCGTGGTGATGGTTGAATTGGTTGATCGTTGAGTTTTGACCATTTGACTTGGGATTAAACTTGGATTAAATTTGCTGATTTAGAATTCATCTTTTTTGGTGACAGTCGGTTTGCAAGATTGAGAAGTTAAAGGTGTGAGAGTATTGTTGTGCTTATCCAGTTCTTTAGGTAAGGAAAGTTTCTCAATATGTCATGTATCCCAATATATATCCTTTGCATGGTAGGATAAAAGTATTGTTAGAGTACAAGTATGCTTGTTAACTAGGGTGATACCTTATTATGCATATGTAGAGTAGGATACTTGGTTTCTAAGTATGCTAGAATGATAGGGTTTTTCCTGTTGATCGTAGGATATTGTTTGGAGGTATGTTTGGCTAGGGTAACTGGGGATGGTGATTTATCTGGATTATATATTTTTAACCAGCAAATGACTTAATTGAGAAGTGGTCAATAGCATGGTAACTAAGGAAGGCTAGTTGCCAAGGGTATGCGATATGCTATTATATGTTATGTGTTTATGCTACATGATTATCCGGTAATGTTACCATTGGTTCTATGTAGTCTAAGTTAGATACCCTAAAAACACTTGGTCTAATACCTTGTTACAATGTTCTTGTCAAATTGTTCTCTCTCTCGGGTGCATCACTTGATCGACTATTTATCTGATCTCTAACTTCATGTAACTTTATGTAATGTATGAAAGACCAGGATTTGGACCGTGAAACTTATATGTAAGACCAGGATATGGCCTTTGGCCTTATAAGGAAAGATCAATAAAGGACCATGGAAACCATACGTAAGACTATGTGAGGACCATAGCAATTAAGATAGTAGGCTGACTGTAACAATGAGTGATTATAACATTGTGGGAGGACCATAACATTTACACGTTTTGTACTAATATGTATGTCATATGTATGATGATAGTTCAGTGCTAGAGCCAAGGATTTTATGTGGATTCATTATACATATGGTGGAATATGTGGTATACTGGTAACTTACAAAAATTTTTACTTACAGATGTGGATAAAATGTTTTACATGCTATTCATGTGAAGAGCTTGGCAGGACTGTACACACGCATCGAAGATAATTGTTTTTGCTGTTTTGTAATCCAACTCTTTTATCTTTGTGGTTTTAACAAATGAATGTCACTTATTGATTTTATGTAAAAGGTTTTAATTGGTTATTCTATTTTAAAAATGAAAAATCTCTTTGAAATTTTCGGGACGTTACACGACTAAAAGCTATCCTACTAACGAGCAGGCGTTCCAAATATGTATTAATCTCTAATACAATAAATGATCAATAACGATGAAAGTATGATAATAAAAGATAGATCCTTCACTAATCCCAATAAATAACAAGTTCTATGAAATAAGGAATAATTAGGTAAGATCATATTAGAGGTAGGATCTATTTGATATATGAATATATTGTTCAGAAAATCCACTTAAAACACCTCACTAAGTTCTTCCCTAGATATCACTCTCGTAAGTTGATCAATCAATATTATGATTGGAATTACTGGTAAATCTTATTCATAGCTTCATAACAATGACAATGAACTTAAATATAAGTTACACTTAACAAGCATAGTAAGTAAAACTGAATTTAAAGGTTTTATAGCAAAAAATTGGAAACTTTGTGGGCAGAACTTCTATGCTGAATACTTCATTCTGTTAGGATTTCCAACATCGCAACGCCTTGCTAAAAAGATATAAACTCAAAAATTCATATCCCAAAGGTGTGGGAAAGAATTCTAGAGAGAAAGGTGTGAAGAATATGTGAGAAATGAGTTTATATATATATATATATATATATATATATATATATATGTGTGTGTGTGTGTGTGTATATATATATATACATACATACATATATATATATATATATATATATATATATATATATAGACACACACACATACGCATCAGCTCCAACCACCTGCTCTAAGGATGCGGTTCTTTGCCGGAGAGAATCTACAAGGTCATAACATACAAGGTCGTTAGAACCACCCAAGGGACTGTTCCCTGGGAGCAGGCTCCAATGATCAAGTTAGATAGGCTAATAGATGTGAGATGGTTCTCCTTAGCTGGAGAGAACCATCTTGGTGTTGGGGGTAGTGTATGGTGGATGAAGGCGGAGGGTGGCAGCTGAGCCACTCGACTAGAGTCTAGGGGGTGGCTGAGCCAAGGGCGAAGATCCCTCTCCGTGGAGGAGATTCTGTTCACTTTATATGGGACACTTAGGTCAAGGGTAATTAAGTCAGGCCTTGGAACAACCCAATTTAGGCCCAACTAGCAAGGAGTTGGGCAAGGCCACCCGCGGGAACCGGGAGAGGCTGGCGGTAACACCCAAAAATTTCAAACAAATTTAAACTTTTAAAAACATTTTAATCCGATAAGTCATTACATAGTTGGTTTTCAAAATACAGTTATCAGAGTATCCCAGTATCAAATCATAAAAGTCATAACATCAAGAGGAGCGGTACGATCATGCCTTCACCTTCCCGCGATCACCAGAGGTACCTGAAACAACAACTGAAACTATAAGCCCTGAAAGCTTAGTGAGCTATCCCCCAAAATACCAACCACATAACCATGCCATATAAACTTATAACCAAAAAGCAAGCATAATGAGCCTTCAGCCAGACTGGACAGCCTCGCAGGCCTTTAGTCTATCTGGACCGCTCTCCGAGCCTTCGGTACGTTTGGACTACCTCGCGGGGCCTTCAGCCTATCCGGACCGCTCTTCGGGCCTTTGGTCTGACTATCATACCCTCTTGGGTCTTATAGTCTATCCGGACCGCCCTGAGTATGTTAGCCTTCAGCACAAAGTAGGACCGCCTCAACCCAATACCCAAATCAAACAACATGTGCATATACATTCATAGGCTATCGTAATAACAGACAAACCGATCTAACAGATCAAATAGCATAGCAACGTCCTAAACCAGGACACCAACCTACCCAGATCATATTATAGCATAATCCTGTAACTAGGATATCGACCGAACCCGATCACTAAGTATAAGCATATCACCATCCTAACTAACAGGATGCGAAACAATGCACATATTATGTAATTATCCAAATACAAATCCCTAAGGGCCGGCCTTGGTGCCTTAGACCCTGTTGATATAGTGAGGATAACTCACCTTGCAACTGACGTCTGAAACTAGAAAGCTCAACTCCCGGGTCACCAACACGAACTCCACGACCTATAGTTACCATGAAACCCTTTTCCATAAATCTTTGAATTTCCAGAATACCCTTAGAAGTCAACTGGTCAACCCTTGGTCCAAGTCAAATTCCACAGTCAAAGTCAACAGTCCATGTTGACTCGACTCGTCGAGTGCAGTTCACCGACACGTCGAGTCCTTCCTGAATTTGAGAAGTCGTGAAATCCTTGATTGGCTCGTCGAGTTCCCCTTTAACTCGCCGAGTTCATACGTGTCCAAGGATTGGGAGAAACCCTAGCCGACTCGCCGAGTCTTCGAACGACTCGCCGAGTTCAAGGCAATCTTCAATGGAATCGGCGAGTCCTTGCAGACCTTCATCCATGCAGACGCTTTTTAAGCCATGGAAAGGTTCCAGATTACAGATCCAAGCTTCTAAGGCATGTTTATCACTTAAAGTTGCAAACTTTAAGCACATGCAAGGCTCTAAAGGCCCTAAATTACCAATCTAAGCTTCCAATGGAGCTTTACACCTTGGGAGAGTCTCATCCTTGCACAAGTTGGAAACTTTATGGACTAAGAAGCCCAAGGGAGCTCAGTTCTGAAGTTACAACTTTAGATCTTAGCTTGCACACAAGAATAGCTTCCAATCATACCATGAAAACCCTAGGATTTGTCCAAAGAGGGGATCTAGAATGAAATGAGGTCAGGGTAACAATTTATACCTTCCAGAAGATGCCCACTAAGGTAGTTTTCAGATCCCACAAGCTCCTTGCTTCTGAATACTTGCTCTCCAAGCTCTTTTCTCCACAAAATCTTCTTCCAAGCTCAAAAATACACAAATGGAACACACACACTCGATTAGGCTTTGAGAAGGACAAGAAACAGTAAAGGGGAGGCTGGGGGAGGCCAATGATCCTTTAAATAGGGTGCAAAACCATGAGATTTAGGGTTTTATCTGCCAGCTCCTACTCGTCAAGTCCCTTCTTGGACTCGGTGAGTAGGTCATTAAAATACGTGGACCAACCCGCTGCTACTCGACGAGTAGGGAAATCAACTCGTCGAGTAGCCCTTGAAATCAAGAAACTCACACATTAAATCAATACCTGAGAAACAGGGCATTATACTGGCGAGCGCGCACCTGGAAAGTATGGCAAGGGAGCACCAGGCATGGGAACACCAGTCCGTGATGGCAAGAGAGTCCCAGGCAAGGCTGGAAAGGGAGCACCAGACAAGGCTAGCAAGGGAGTCCTTGACGAGGCTGGCAAGGGAGCGCTAGGCTAGGCTGGCGTGCCTGAGCTGTCTGGACCATACTAGTAGGCCTAATATCATCAACTCCCCCGAATCTGATGTTATTGATACGCGACCAATGACATTGGACTGGACTCACTTATATAAATCATGTCATATATATATATATATATATATATATATATATATATATATATATATATGATTTGAGGAAGCGCACTCCGCCCATGTGTCGTAATTCTGATGGGCCACATCAACGCTTGGTTGGTAGGAGAAGTGGGTTCAGCTTATGTCACATTTTGACTACTTGTAGTGGCATGTTACACTTTGTAGGTAATTTCCCGCAATCTTTGAAAAATTGTAACTTTCGCATACGAGCTCTATTTGTTGCGTTCTTTATATCATAGATTCGTATTTCCGAGTAGTACAACTTTCCTTTAGACCTCAACAGTAATTCATATCCTATTTTCACTTACAGTCTATAATGATAATACTGGGAAAGACGGCGAAAGTCATAACTTCTTCATACGAGTTCTGATTGCGACATTCTTTATTTCTACGAATTCGTATGTACAAGAACATTGACTCTTCTTTACATCATTTTGGGTAACAAATAACCTATCTTCATTTCATATTTTACAACAAATACTTACATACTTTCATTTCAGAATTGTAATCTAAAAAAATAGCTGAATATTATCAGCTTTAATATCCCAACTTTGAAGGATTGTAATTAGTTGAATATAACACCAAAAACGACAAAACAATATAGTCTAAAATCATGTACAACTCTAAATTACATTCTGGAAAGAACCGCATGCCAATCTAACTTAAAATGAATAAGATACTATTGTTTCAAGATTTTCATAGAATACAAAAGTTTAAAATAATAGCTGAAAAGTTGAAATATTTCTGCTTTGATATCCCAATTTCAAAGGATTATAATTCATTGAATATAACACCAAAAACAACAAAATTATAGTCTAAAATCATGTATAAACTCTAAATTACACGCTAGAAAGAACCGCATGCCAATCCGACCTAAAACGAATGAGATATGCTTGTTTAAAGATTTTCACTGAATACAAAAGTTTAAACTAATAGCTGAAAAACTGAAATATTTATGCTTTGATATCTCAACTTCAAATGATTGTAATTTATTGAATATAATACCAAAAATAACAAAATTATAGTATAAAATCATATAGAAACTCTAAACTAGACGCTAGAAAAAGTTGTATGCTAATCTGACCTAAAACGAATGAGACTTACATGTTTCAAGATTTTTAGAGAATACAAAAGTTTAAAATAATAGTTGATATATATATATATATATATATATATATATATATATATATATATATATAGGGTTAGGTTATTTTGTTTTCACTATCTATTGTGTACATGTATGACCGATTCTGGACCAATCATTTTAGTTATTTTAATAAAGTAATTAATGCATATTACATGTTGAAGATATAATGAATATTAATTACATCTTCAGCGTTTAATATGCATTAATTACTTTATTAAAATAACTAAAATGATTGGTCCAGAATCAGTCATATATGCACACAATAGATAGTGAAAACATTTGAACCTAACTCTCTCTCTCTCTCTTTCTCTCTCTCTCTCTCTCTCTCTCTCTCTATATATATATATATATATATATATATATATATATATATATATATATATATATATATATATATATTACATACATATTAAAATCCGGTCGAAAACTAGTTTTTACCCGGAAGCAGTAAAAAACCGAATTGAAATTGCTCAATTTATCGAACCGAGAATTGAACCGATTCTAAAAAAATGGTCCAGGCCTGGTCTAGTTTTCGGTCTGGTCCGGTCCACGGGTCCAAATGCTCACCCCTACCTTATAGTATCTAACCTTCACTTGTTATGAGATTGCTTACGCGGTTCAACATATTTATCTCTTTATGCATTCATCTATCATATGTAGATCTTTTGGTTGCTTATTTTTTTTATGACGATTAGGCCCATTGTCCCGAGACACACCGGTCTACTTCTGGGTTTTGTGTTTATCTTGGTGATAATGTTATCTCATGGTCCTCAAAATGTCAACATGTCGTGTCATCTCATGGTTCTCAAAATGTCAACATGTCGTGTCTTGGTCTAGTGCCGAAGCTGAGTACATGGGATAGGGGGGGGGGGGGGGGGGGGAGGGACTAATGTTGATCTCCTTCTTGAATCATCTTGCCCTATATCTGGTTCTACTATTGTGTTTTGTCAAAATATGACTGATATGTAAGCTGTTAGCCGGGTTGAGCACCAACGAAACAAACATGTAGAAATAAATTTACATTTTCGTTAGGGAACGCGTTACCATTGGACAGGTTCGCGTGTTGCATGTTCTATCTGCTCACCAGTTTGCTACATATTTACAAAAGGACTGCCTACATATTTATTTGTAGACTTTCGGGACCGTTTAAACGTTCGTGAACCCCCGCTCAAATGGAAGGGGTGTGTTAAGTCATATATTGTTAGTGTATGTCTTTTATACTCTTGTATAGTGGAGGGTTCTTTATGTAAATTTTACTTATACCGGCTATACTATTTAAAGTTTATGTCAATTTTACTTATCTTTACTATCTTATAAAACAAATCCTACTATTTCTAAAAATAGATTGAATAAAATAATAATATTTTTTTAAGATGTCCAAATCATTAAGCTAATTGTACAACTAATCACTAATAAAATAATATTAAAATTTAAACAAACTCCTATAAATTTTCTTTTTCAAGGTTTTGACCAGATCTTTTTTCATCCAAATAAATACTCAACACCCTATAATTTGGTTATTTCATGAATTTTCTTTATTTTTAATATGACATGTTTCCTAAAACAAACTAATGATTGAATTGAAAATAATCAATCTCCATCGAAAAGAAATTAATTGTCGAAACAAACTATTTGTCGCCCGCCGCTTTGCGCGGGTAAACAGCTAGTACTGTTTAAAGCAATTGAATTTCCTGAAACCCTATATTTTCAAAATTCAACAGTTTTATGCCTGCCTGAAAAAGTATTTTTTGCGGGTGCAAGAGTACATATTTGCGAATATGGTGTCCATTTTGTAAATTCCAATAAATTACACAAAACGTTTTATTGTTTAAAACATTATCTTTGAAATGTCTAAACCAGAGCGTTTATGTTGACTTCGACAACAATGCGACCTTCAAAGTTGCATCCTTTCGCCCAACAAATTCAAGAATCCCTCTATGTTTCAGTCTCAAGAGCACTATCTTTAACATCAAATATCAAAGAACTTCACAAAATTCATTCACTTTTAATTACTTCAGGACTTGTTAGAACAGTTTTCTTCTCTGGTAAACTCATCAGCAAATACGCTCAGCTGAAAGACCCACATTCATGTTCATCGGTCTTCATCAGCGTTTCACCTACCAACAACGTCTATCAATGGAATACTATCATAAGAGCGATGACCCATAATGGATTATTCATAGAAGCACTGAATCATTATACTAAAATGAGGGTCTTGAATATAAAACCTGACCCCTTCACTTTTCCTTCGGTGATTAATTCCTGTGCGGGTTCAGGGAAGTTTGACACAGCTAAGATCGTTCACGAACATGTTTTGGAGTTGGGGTTTCAATCGGATTTATATATTGGTAATGCGTTGATAGATATGTACGCAAGGTTCTCTACACTGGACAAAGCACGCCAGGTGTTTGATGAAATGCCAAACAGAGATTCAGTTTCTTGGAATAGTCTTGTTTCGGGTTATACTGCCCATGAGGAATGGGAAAAAGCTTTGGAAACGTTTCATCAATCAAGAACAGCTGGATTGACACCAGATTCCTTCATGGTGTCGAGTGTTCTTCCTGCTTGTAGTGGGCTAAATGCAATCATGGAGGGTCAAATTGTTCATGGTTTATCATTAAAACTTCGGATTGATATCAACACAAAAGTATGCAATAGTCTTCTTTCAATGTACCTCAAATCCAACAAATTAGAAGAGTGTCACAAGCTTTTCAATGAGATGCCCATTAGAGATACAATTACATGGAACACTGTAGTCTCAGGGTACTCTCAATTAGGTTTATATCAAGAATCAATTGTGTTGTTTAAGGAGATGCTGAATAACCACAAACCAGATCTTTTAACAATTACTTCTGTTTTCCATGCTTGTAGTAACATTCGGGATTTGGAATCTGGAAAATTTGTACATAATTACATGGTTGTAAATGGATATGAATGTGATATAACAGCAAGTAATATCCTTATTAATATGTATGCAAAATGTGGTCACTTGTCAGAAGCAAGAGAAGTTTTCAACAAAATGAAAACCAAGGATTTGACATCATGGAACTCGTTAATCAATGGTTTTGTTAAAGCATCATTATATGAGGAAGCAATTGAAACTTTTACATCAATGAAAATGGACATAACACCTGATTTTGTAACATACGTGACAATTCTTCCTATAGGTACATTTCTCATGAGCTTAAAGTTAGCAAAATCACTTCATTGTGAAACGATTAAATCGGGGTTTAACTCCAGTATAATTGTGAGAAATGCTCTCATTGATGTTTATGCTAAATGTGGCAAAATGGAAGATGCATTGAACCAATTTCAGAACATGAAAGATCGCGATATCGTATCATGGAATACGATTATTTCCGCATGTTCTCATTCTGATGAATACAATTTAGGGTTTAGAATGATTAATCAAATGAGAATCGAGGGAATTTTACCAAATGTAGCTACAATTTTAACCACATTACCTTTATGTTCAAATCTTGGAGCAAAACGACAAGGTAAAGAGCTTCACGGGTGTGTTTTTAAGTTAAATTTTGAGTCAAACATTCCAATCACAAATGCACTAATCGAAATGTACTCAAAATGTGGAAATTTAAAAAATTCAATCCGAGTATTTGACCATATGAAAGTTAAAGATGTTGTGACATGGACATCATTGATTTATGCATACGGGATATACGGTCAAGGAAATAAGGCAATAATAGCATTTGAGAATATGAAAGCTGCCCGAATAATTCCTGACCGAATCGCCTTTCTTGCTATTATCTTTGCGTGTAGTCATTCGGGTTTAGTAGAAAAAGGTAGGGCTTATTTTAACGAAATGACAAAAGATTACAAAATCGACCCGAAGATCGAACACTACGCTTGTGTAGTTGACCTTCTTTCGCGATCCGGGCAGCTGCCCGAAGCCGAAAAATTCATTCTTTCCATGCCAATGACTCCTGATGCAAGCATATGGGGTTCTTTACTTAGTGCGTGTCGGGCAAGTGGGACCCACACCAAGATCGCGGAACGTGCTTCAAAACGTATAATCGAATTGAATTCAAACAATCCTGGATATTATATTTTGGTATCGAATGTATACGCGAGTTTAAAGAAATGGGATGAAGTTAGAAAGGTGAGAAAGTTAATTAAAGATAAGGGATTTAAGAAGGAAGCGGGGCGTAGTTGGTTAGATATTGATAAAAAGATTTATGTTTTTAGTAGCGGGGAGAAGTTTTTTGAACAATATGAAGAGGTTAAGAATTTGCTTGAGGTTCTTGGTGTGTTGATAGCGAAAGAAGGGTATATTGGTAATTTGAGATATGTTTTCCATGATGTTGGAAAAGATGAGAAACGAGAGATTCTTTGTGGGCATAGTGAAAGGCTTGCGATTGCTTTTGGATTGTTGAATACGAAACCGGGAACACCATTGCAGATAATGAAGAATTTACGGGTTTGTGAGGATTGTCATACTGTGACTAAGTATATATCGAAAGTTGTGGAAAGAGAGTTTTTAGTTAGAGATGCGAATCGGTTTCATTTATTTAAGAATGGAAGTTGTAGTTGTGGTGATTATTGGTGAAATTAAGTTATTATTTACTCTCGCTATCAATATTAACAATGTATTTTATCTTTTACACATACTAGCAACATACTTACATTTTTTTTTTACTGATAATAGCAATATAGTTACATTTTGCTACCAATATGTGCAATGCACTTTATTTTTTTTTAATATTATTAGTAAAGACATATAAAAACTTTGCTATTATGAGTAAAGAATAGTAAGTATGTTATTGTTATTCTAAAAAAACGTAAGTACGTTGCAATGATGGGTTATTTATTGCTATTATTTTTAAAGAAATGGAAGTGTGTTGCTATTATGCGTAAATACATATAACTACACTATATTATATATATCTAACATTTAACAAGTTGTGCGACACTGTTTTTTTTTTCTTTTCTTTTCTATAATTTGTAAAGTCACATAAGTAGTCCTATAAAGTTTGCAAAGTTTCATAAGTTGTCCTTAGCTTAAATACAAGTTGTGTATAGTGTAACACCATTTTTTTTATTGTTTATTATTTATTTATTTATTTTTCTTTTATAATTTGTAAAGTCACATAAGTAGTCCTATAAAGTTTGCAAAGTTATATAAGCTGTACTTACGTTAAATACAAGTTGTGTACAGTGTAACACCATTTTTTCTAATGTCACATAAGTAGTCCTATAAATTTTGCAAAGTTACATAAATGGTCCTTAACAAGTGTAAAATACATGGCATAGAGAAATCCCCACTAGTTGATAACAAGTGTAAAATACATGGCTATTTATTGCAATCTACCCAACTTAAAAAACGAAATAATTTACGCTCTAGAAGTATAAAATATTTATGTCTTCACTATAAGTCATCAATCACGATTTGAAAGTATTAAATGATTATTTAGATGCTTTAACAGAAAGAAAATACTCACGCATGACCTTGAACTTGGTAACCAACTTCTCCCTATCTGGCCAACTTTCTTTAATTATTGGGATATTATAAAAGTTATCCTTCCATAACATTATAAGAGGAAATCTCTCTTCATCTAAGAGTTTTATGCCACTTGTTTCTTCGAATATTTCAAGATAATTCGCAATCCATCCAAATGCAAGATCTAAGAATCCAATTGTTTCTCCACTGAAGAATTTCTTCCCTTTTAGCTGTTTTTCGACAATTTCTAGGTTTTTTAAAGCAGGAGCCTTTGCTTCCTCTTGCTCCACTCCTTGGCTTGTGTAAGCATTGAATACTGATGGTGCAAGCTACATTTAGACAAGGGTTAAATGCAACAAATAGGAATAGTTTAATTTATAGACATCATGTATATTGATAACATTTTATCCAAATAGAATTGTAATGGAAATAAAATGAAATAGGCCTAACAAAACAATGATTCACCTGCTCATCATTAAACTTTGCCCAAAAACGTGTAGTGGCTCTAGCAACTGGATCTTTAGGTAAAAGAGGAGTAGTTTTGTTCCATGTGTCATCAATATACTCAAGAATTACAAGTGATTCACATATTGGTGTTCCATTGTGCAACAATACAGGAACTTTTTTGTGAATAGGGTTGTATTTGAGTAGTAAAGAACTCTTGTTTGCAAGATCTTCATAGATTGTCTCATACTCTATGCCTTTTAGTTTGAGTGCCCAAACTACCCTTAGAGCAAATGGGCTTGACCATGTCCTAAAAAGCTTCACCTCTTCCATATCTTTAGATTACTTTATCTAAACCTCTAGTTGATGGCTTTCTTTTATAGACATTGTTAACCCCATTTGTTATACAGGACTGGACATGACAGTCGAAAACAAGTTGTACTGTGTTTGATTCGACTATGTCAATGGAACAAAAAATAGCAAAATTTTGTCACACTCAAAAAGATGGAAAAAGGTGGGAGTCCGAAAAAACATCTAAATGTTTAGATACTAAATGACCATTTTTCACTTCGTGTTGTATAAAAATATCTAGCCGGTTATATAAAACCGAAACATGAGTCTATTCATTCACGTTATAACCAATGTTATTAATATTATAATGTCAACAGTAGGTTTCATGAATATTGGCATAAAAGCCGGCCTAAGCAAGGAGGACATATTTTAATATATTATATTGTCACAACAAAAAAGAACAGGTGTAATATGAAAACGATATTGCTTTACAAGTTTGTTGTGAAGTCTGATTTTGAACGTCAAAAGATCCCCGATCCTTGTGTCTTTCACAAATTATTTGATGATTGCCTATTCAAGTGGGGCTACCTAGTTGGTAAAGGGTAATTACCTATTGGAGTAGAAGCCCCAAGATCGAAATTAGGCAAGAAGATTCTAAGGAGTATACTAACATACTAACAAACTAATCTTTCCGTCCATAAAAAAAAAAACATAAAATATATTTTGATTTATTTTTTTTTCCAGTTTAGCCCCTATATTTTATTTCGGTCAATGTAAGCCACCCATTTTGAAAGAAATTTCCGCTCTGACCACTATGCTCATTTTTCGGTTTAATAGGAGTTAAAACCGGCATGACTTCTCATTAATTTAAATTTCATCATATGTATTTTATGACATAACATCTTGTTTCCTAAAATAGATTCGCTTTTGTGGGTTTAGAAGGTTATACACATACCATATAAGTAAATAAGAAGCCATTTTAGAAAAGCATAAAACAATGTGAAAAACCTATTCCGTAGGTGGTATGACTTAATGGATTTTAACGAGATCAACTCACTTGCTATATACCTAAACCTATCGGAAATTACTACCATGAGTCCTTGACAAAAGCTGACAATAGCCATAAGTAGTGGTGCAAATGAACCGAGCTAAAATAAAAACTCATCAACGATAATTTAGAATAAGTTTGGTCCCATCATTGTGTCAAAAGGGATGATTTGATGTCGGATCTGCAATTTCTTGTTTGTTAATCTCCGTCATTTCAATTTGCAAATTCTAATGTTTATCCAAGCACCGATGACGATGTTTACTTCTTACATCATTTCGATGGACTTGATTTAGCCATAGTTACTATCATGAGTCCTTGACAAAAGTTGACAATAGCCATAGTTAGTAGTGCAAATGAACCGGGCTAAAATAAAAACTGCTCAACGGTAATTTAGAATAAGTTTGGTGCCTTAATTGGGTCAAAAGGGAGGATGTGATGCTTGATCAACAATTGTTTGTTTGTTCATCTTCATCATTTCGATTTGCAAATTCTCTTGGTCATCCAGACACCAATGACAATCTTTACTTCTTGTATCATTTCAATGGACTTGGTTTAGTATTAGTTTTGAAAATACATACATTAGAGAATTATACACCATGAACTTCTTCTTATTGTTGGATTTTTATATTCAAGAATCATGTTAGAATGATCTTTGCTAATAACATGTGATCTTAAAGAGTCACATCAATAACAAGTTCACACACACACACACACACACACACACACACACACACATATATATATATATATATATATATATATATATATATATATATATATATATATATATAAATGAATGGTGATTATGTAATAGAGATTTATTTATGTTCAAAGTGTGTGATACCATAGTTAATTAATTTATTCTTATGTTTCACTTTGCATGTTTTACTTCTTGAATATTAATTTATTCCAAATGCCACAATTTACCATACTTTAGGGAGTAAGTATTGATTTAATACAATCATAGAATATTTATAGATTGTCCATAGGGATTGGAAATTGCATAAGAATTGTTGAAATATTCATGAGTATTTAGAAAATGCGAATTTGTAGTATTGGTGGAACCCGTGCTTAGAGATTACTTCATGAATTCAATGACCTGATTGTTGCAATATTCATGAATACTTAGAAAATGGTTATTTTGAGTATTGGTGGAACTTGCACTTCGAGATTACTTCATGGATTCAATCACAAGTAATTCTAAAACGAGAATATCCTCAATCTGTAAAACATACACACATACACACAAACACACACACACACATATATATATATATATATATATATATATATATATATATATAAGTAATAGTTTACGAATATGTTGTGCATTTGTTTGCATTAACGCATCCGTAACTACATGTCATAAAGTGTAATTTCATGTATGATATGATTTGTAAAATGTATGATTATATATTCAAAGTTTATTAATTCCCTTTTCCTATTATGGAAAAGAGATATCTTTAGGCCCCTCATTTATTGGATGTTGACAATATAGTGTTGGGCCGAGTCAGGACTAAATTGATGTGTTCAATTCGTAGTCTAATGACGTCATCGCAAACCGGGAAGTCGAGAAACAAAATCTTAGACCATGATATTGATTCTAATCCATATCTTGTGTCCATATGATATCAGGGAGAACGAAGGGATGGTTGATCACTTATCTTAGCGTTGACGTCTGACTTGATCAGAGTTTAACAATGTTTTTGGAAAGCACACTTTACTGGTTATTTTAATACTTATACTTGAAATTGTAGTTGGCGACGTATCCAAGTGGGGGACTGTTGTATTAAGTGTATAAGGTCTTAATTAAATTGGTATATTTTAAGTGAATAATAGTAAAGTTGTTTTTGGGTTGCCCTCATAACCAGGAAATAGGTTGGATTGATATAAAGAGAGAGATAAATGATTTATCAATATGTTGTATGATTAATATATAATTAGAAATAATAAATAATTAATTAAGAATTAATTTAATTATATATATATATATATATATATATATATTAATTAGAAATAATAAATAATTAATTAATATTTAATCAAAATTATATTAATTATTGATTTTGGATTAATTAGAATTAATTAAAGGTATAAGGGTTAGAGTGCAATTTTTCAATAGTTAAACAAGGGAGGCATTCTAGAACCTCCTTATCATGGACAGTTTTGGGAGCCCTCATTAGGGTTTCTAGAAGCTTCAATTTTCTGATATGGTAAGTGATATGAAAAAGATTAAAACATTATTATTTTAATATTTGAATCAGGGTTTCATACAACTATAAATAGGGACCTATAGAAGGCTTGAAAAACCCTAGACAACTTATAAGTGAGTTTCAAAAGTCTCTTACTCTCTCTCTCTCTCTCTCTCTCTCTCTCTCTTTCTCTCTGATTTTCGATTCTAGGGTTTGGTTGTAAGACATTAGAGGCTACCACATTATTGGAGCTAGCTTTCGTAGAAGGTTTTTAAGAGAAGTGTATAACTTAATTTGAATTAAGCAAATGTATGATCTCTTTCATGTAATTTGAGATTACATAACCTTAATTAGGTTAGTTTTCAAAGTATGTTGCAATTATGAGAAAATCCATATATATCTAGGTTACATGTCCCCATTGTTGTTTATGTGAAATTTTGTTGTGCAAATCATGTTTGATTAATTATTATTATAACCTAGAAAACCCATCACAAACGAGTCTAACAAGGAAGAAGGCATCATAAATATTACATTGGTTTCCATTAAAGCCTAGACTTCAAATATTGTTCGTATCATCGAAGACAGCTAGCCTTATGAAGTGGCATCATATAGAACATGTTAATGATGGAAAACTACGACATCTACCCGATGGTTTAGCTTGGAAAGATTTTGATATGTAGTTTTTTTTTCCGAATTCGCAAGTGATCCTCGCAATGTTCGTTTATCACTTGAAAGTGATGGTTTTAATCCGTTTAGGATAATGAACATGGCACACAGTAGATGACATGTCATCCTTATTCCTTATAAATTTCCGCCTTCGTTGGTTATGAAACAACCTAATTTCATTCTTTCTTTAATCATATATAGTCCTTATAGTCTCAGAGACAACATAGATGTCTAAATTAAACTTGTAATAAAAGTTTAAAGAGTTGTGGGAGTTTGGAGTTGAGAAATTTGATGCATCAACGAAAGAAAATTTCCAGTTAAAAGCATTATTTTTTATACAATATCTGACTTTCTTAGTTATGCTAATCTGTCTGGGTGGAGTACTAAGGGAAAACTTGCTTATCATGTGTGTGATTTGGAAAATGATTCCAAATGGATAACTAATGAAAAAAATGGTGTTATATGTGTCATAGGAGATGACTTTCAGCTAACCATTATTGGTGTACATACACTAGACCCTTTGTTGCAAGAACAGAGTTAAGAGAAGCTCGTAATCCTGTTTTTGGTGAGGATGTTCTTCAACAATTAGATGACAACAAGTTTCTTGTCAAATATATCAATTATAGTGATTGGAAAAAGAAAACTTTTTTTATGTTGCCATATTGGGAGCATTTTCTATTACGTCACAATCTTGATGTCATGCACATAGAAAAGAATGTTTGTCACAATATTATGGGCACTATATTGGGACTAGACAAGAAATCGAAATAGAACTTAGACACAAGACTCGTTATAAAACTAATAGGTATAAGAAAGGAATTACATCCAAAGAAGTGACCAATAAACAATACAACTTCCTTTTCAAAAGCTTGTTATCAAATAAATGCGACCGAGAAATCTGCATTCCTAAAAAACCTCATGTCAATTAAGGCTCCTGATGAATTTTCATTCAACATATGTTGATGTGTTCAACTTAAAGAAAATAAACAACTTGGGATAGAAAGTTATGATTTCAATATGTTTATGCAAGAGTACTTACCTATTACATTAAGTGGAAGTTTAGTTGATCATGTAGTCTCAGTTTTGAGCTATGTGCTTTTTTAGGATCATTTCTATAAACACGTATTTGAATTTGATCTCGAGTTTCTCAATGTTATTGTAGTTGTCACTTTATCAAAATTGGAGGAGATATCCCCCCTTCCTTCTTTGTAGTGATGGTAGACTTGGTAATTCACTTTGTCAAAGAGGTTAAGCTTGGACGTCATATTTCTTTTCGGTGGATGTATCCTATTAAATGGTAAACAAAAGTTTCTTTGGTGTTTCATTTTACATATAGTTTTGTTACTACTTTTAAATGATCAGTTGTTTATGACCACACAAAGAACTTTCAACACTTAATTCGTATGTCAACAATAAATCTCATCATAAAGGCTCAATTGTTGAATGTTTCTTATCTCAAGAAAGTATAAAATTTTGCTCTAGATATCTCACTGGAGTAGAAACAGTTTTCACTAGAGCTATTAGAAATGATGATGAAGGCCACCAAAAATAAGATTGAAAAATCTAACAATCATTTTCCCAATCGTCCATTGGGGCTTAGAATCCATTCAGGATATTCATTTCGGAAAAGGAGGACAACTGTAAGTATTGTCATATATGAGATGTCAATAGCACATTCTTATGTGCTATTAAATATCGAATCAATTACAACTTTTCGAGAGTAAGATAAAACATGCATTTTTTATGAAGGGAACACAAAATACTAATCAAGAGAAAACCGGTCTTGTTAAATACTCGAGTATGAAACTGAGAAGATTCATTCCCAACAATTTATTGACTAGTTTAAAAAAGGGTATGTAACATCCCGACTCCATGGTATGAGTTTCAACAATTTTTATACATCATTTAAGACCTACTCGACGAGTTGTAGGCCCCAACTCGTCGTGTAGAAACCGATCAGGCCGCGTGGTTTATGTAACCTACTCGACGAGTTGGAGGACCCCAACTCAACGAGTTGAGGCTGTGCATGAAAGACCTTATTTTTAGGGTTTGCAGCCTATTTAAAGGTCCTTAAGTCACCTCACTAGACTCTCTTATCACTTTACAGTCCAGAGATGTGACAACCCAAAATTTATTCCATCGTTATAACCCGTTTCCGTTAATAGAATATTCTATTTTATAAAAGTTTCGGTTAATTTGGGGTAGAGAAATCAATAAATGTTTTATTTTATTTCATTTTATGTTATTAACGTCGTAATGAAATAAATAAAAACACGTGAATTACCCTTCCATTTAGTTGGAAAAAGTTTTCTTTTTAAATTACGACCATTTAATCGGGTAAAATTTTAAACCTCGTTTAACATAAGTATCGGGTAGTTGTATACCGGGTACAACACTCAAGCCCTATATAAGGGTGAGTGGACACTCTTTTGGACTTTTTACCACTCTAAGCACTCTCTCTCTACTCTCTCTCCTTAAGGTCGATTTTATCCCAAAAACCGCAAGTTTTCGCCTCCAAAACGTAAGTTCCCTCATCCTAACTTGTTCTAAAGATCCTTGCATGTAATTATGGCTTGAAAATAATTCAAGAAGGCCAAAGATAAGGAGTTTACGGCCTAAGAAAATCCTTAGGCCGTAAACCCCTAAAAAGATGCCAAACATGCCCTATATCTCTCCTTTAGGCTTAGAAACTAGTTTAGGATTAAACCTTGAAGTGTTTGAGTCATGAATCATCAAGTTTGGGGGCTTGAAAGAGGGTTTATGGCCCAAGAACATTCTTAGGCCGTAAACTCCCTCTAATCATGCAAATCAAGCCTCAAAACCCTTCCAAACCACATTTGGAGCTTAGATATGACTTAGGGACTTACAATTTCGGACTTGGAACACCTAAACCTTATCATTTGAAGGGTAAACAAGAGTTTACGGCCCAAGCACATGCTTAGACCGTAAACTCCATGTCATAGGCTGTAAACCCCTCTTGGAGTGGTTCTTAGGCTGTAAACTCCTTTAAGGAGGCCAATTTGTGCCCTAACACCCTTCCTTGACTTGTTCCTTGCACTAAAATCCCTTGAAATTGATCTAGGACCATCAAACCCATTAAGAATTGGTACATAAGATTTTACGGCCGTAAACTCCTTAAATGGTCCTTATGTTGTTCAAACTCCATTCCTATGCTTTAAAACTAGGTCTAGCACCACCCCTCAAAAATTTCAAGACCATTAAGCATCCTAGAACACCCCACCATGATTTTACGGCCGTAAACTCATGGGGAGTTGGTCTTATGGGCCGGAAACTCCATAAGGAGCTTACTCTTGAAGAGTAAACCCCATATTCGAGTCATACACACCCTTAGATGTTACCCGGGTCACCTCTAGCACTTAACCAAAGCATTTTCTTCACAATAGGAAGTCTATATGTATTAAATTAGTATTTCAATCACTAATTTCATATAAACAAATGTCTTCATACGTAACTAGGTTCATAAAGCGTGTCCAAGTCTTCACTTGACACCAAACACTCAACCGAGACTCCCGTTCGATCAACTCGCTTCAGGTGAGTTCATACCCCTTAATGAACCTTTTCAAATGTTTTTACACGTTTTAGGGGGCGGGGGGATACAAGTATAATGCTACAAGTTTTATTATCAAATCATATGTGAATAATATCTTACCATCAAAAAGTGATTTTTCTATACTTTTAGTTACTTATCAATAAAACTGTTTTAAATAATTATCAAATGCATTTTTAAGGTTAAATTGTTGTTCAACTATTTTCAAACTGTGTTTAAACTACTTTTCTTTTAAAATATATCTACACTAATGTATTTATATAAGTAAGACCTGAAGGACTTAGGACCGATAGCTCGCCTTATTTCCTGTTCTTGTTTGATGTGGTCTTAGGGTATCTGTTATCCGTCCGACTATCGTTGATTTCTTAGTTATATATCATATATATATATTTGTGTTAGATCTGAAAGTCTTCATCGTATTCAATACCTTTGTTATTCAAAGGCATGAAATCAAATACTCTAGTTAACTATAATAGGTATAGTTAAGACTACTGCTCGTTACCTCTATTACTACTATACTCACTATAACTGCTACTATTACATGTTAATGTACGTATATGAGAACACTCTATGTACTATACAACAAGTCTACTATACTATAACACAAGAGAATACACTAATCCAGAGTATAACACACTATCCCTCAATAAGGCACTCTACCGCGCTTACACCATGTGAACAGGGCTTCCCGAAAGGAAAGCAACACTACATGTATAGATCTATACAGGACGGATGCTATTACATCCCGACTGTTAACTACAGTCCGAGCCGACTAGGCCCAGGGGTGGCACTACATCACTACACTACGTATGACCGGGAAGGTCATCGGGCTCTCTATTATCATTTAGTTGGTTACATGATGGATTACATCCATATCCAAATTAATACACTAAGACCTAAAGTCTAAACTAATATCCCGAAGTAAATAAATATCTATTACTAATTGAAGTTTGCAACACTACTACAGTCAGTAGGCATAACTTTTCCTCATCTATGTTACTTAAATGAGAGTTATTACTTTATTTTTATAACTGAAGGTTCAATGAAAATACTTTTACACACTCAAAGGATTTCACTTACAAATGTACATTTCTGGAAAATATAGGATTTTCTAGGGATTTCTACTACTCACAAACATAAATTTCAGTTTTTATATTACATGTTTGTAAACACTTTTACACAAACAACGACACTAAATTCTTATGAACTCACCAGCTTTATGATGATAATCGTTTTCAAATAACTTGTATCCTCAGGTCAAATATAGACAGGTACTGGTGCAGCTTTTGAGAAGATGGAGCATATATAAGACCCATCTTTTATTTTTGTTATACTTTTGGTGTCTATTAACTATACAGAACACGTTTGTATTTAAATCACTATATTAATGGAATGGTTGTTGTCGCTTGCTTTTACTATTATGCAATTGTTATGATACTGTACATGACGTCCTCCACCCAGAACGTATTCCGCTGTTCTCGGTTTTGGGGTGCGACAGATTGGTATCAGAGCATTGTTTATAGTGAATCAAGTATATCAACCTATAAAAGATATTCGAACTATAAACACTTCCGGACTAAAACACTCTGACCAAGAATATATACTCTAAAATACTAAAATATTTAATTAAGTATATATATATATATACATATATATATATATATATATATATATATATATATATATATATACACACACACATACATACAAAGGGTCAGTATCATACTAGAACGGAACAAAAGTATTAAGATTGTTGAACATCACAATTAAGCTTAGAAACATATAGTCACATCTGGGTGGATGTAGCCTGATCAACTACATTTTCCAGGAGTGACTAGCATGTGCCTAAGAGTGATTGTGGTGTTGCAACAAGTCTAAAAACTTACCAACACTACCACAAGAACGTTATAACAAGAATACTATAGGGGTATTCTGTATTCTACTAACTACATATGTGAGAACTAAAAGGGTCGTTACTGGTAGGGCAATAGTTGTTAAGTGGATACACCACGGTTACATGTGACTAGGGCGCTATAGACTTAGAATCTGTGGCCTTTGCTTCATTTCCTGTTCTTGTTTGATTGGGATCTGAAGATAGGGTTGCTTATTCGAAGGAGTATCTTGCTTCGGTTACATGTAATTGCTATCCACTACGCAAGTATTGGGTCGACTAATAACGATCCATCTTATAAGTATCCTAGATGAGTACGTCTATTAACCTTTCTTTCCCCATTCTCGCGTAGATAGCATGGCTGGCTTCCACCATCCCGGCGATCCATATTATCCAAACTAAGGTAATGGAGGATGGCTCGATGAGGAGCCAGAAGATGGTCACCCGATCCCTTTGGATGATCACCATGCAGAAGGCTTTTCGGATAGCTCCAGCTCCGAGCCAGAAGTTAACAACCTACCCCCTGTAGCTCCAAACCCCAACCCCCATCCGGCATTTCAAGGTCCCACTCCCATGTGGGCAATAACTTTGAACCGATGGAGCGAGGAGCAAGGTCAGCCTTTACCTTACAATGGAGACCGAAGCTTCTACAACATAAGCGAGGGAGGATCAGCGGACCGAGTTCTGCCCATCATGGTCCGAAGGATTGCCAGGAACGTCGAGCAAGGTCAAGCGGCTATTGGCCGAGTTGTAGAAGTGGATGCCAACTCTAATCTTAACACTGTTCGCATCCGCCAACTAGAAGAAGCTATGGATAGGACGGGGAGGACCAATGAGGCTCTGCAGCAACAGCTAGCTACATCCCGAGCCGAAGTTAGGGAACTCCGAGCACATCAGAGGGCTCATGAACGACATCTTTAGGAAGTTATGCGCCAACTAGCTGATTAGAGGGTTCGCCCAATGGGTGCCCGTCGCCAGTAGAAGATGTTGAAACAAATTACTGTTTTGTTTAAGGACTAGCCTTTTCTTTTCTATGCTCAGTAGACCACTTGTCTGTAAACATTCCTAACTTTGAAAGTACCCTAATTAGGCCTCTAGACTGCCAACATTTTCCTTATGGTTTGATGTAAGACCTACTGTTAGGTCACTTTTCCCGAACTTGTGTTACATCATTAATACCAGTAAAAAAAATGGCAGTTAACTACTCTATTGCTATGACTCTCTCTCTCTGATTTCCGGGCTATGTTGATTTAGTCCATAAAACCCTCTTATCATACTTGCAATAGACTCTTACTATTGTCAACATCTCTATGAACTTTCAGTAAAAGATGCCTCCTCGCAAGCGCCCGAACAGAGGCAGGCCAGCGACTCAAACTCTACCTCCACCACCT
This sequence comes from Lactuca sativa, assembly GCF_002870075.4. NCBI lineage: Eukaryota > Viridiplantae > Streptophyta > Magnoliopsida > Asterales > Asteraceae > Lactuca > Lactuca sativa. The sequence continues at coordinate 116,864,126 of NC_056623.2, forward strand.
CCTCCTCCGCAGTTCGATCCAGTGTTGTTTCAAACAGCTGTGACCGTAGCTGTGACGGCAGCCATGGCCCAAATGAATTCTGGCGATGCTAGTGGAGCCGGAATGGGCACCAACTCCAGACATGGTGAAATCCCCTCACGTACATAGGGGTGTACTTATAAAGATTTCATGAACTGTAAACCAACATTTTTCAATGGGACCGGAGGAATCCTTGCTCTGTCCCAATGGATCGAAAAAGCCGAAGCCGTTTTCGAAATGTGCTCATGCCCCGAAGAAAGCAAAATCAAGTTCGTTGCTGCCATCTTCACTGAAAGGGCCCTGACATGGTGGAATGGCCATGTCAGTTCACTCTCTCTAGTAACAGCCAATGCCATGGGCTGGGACACACTAAAGGACCTACCGAGAAGAGAGTACTACCCTAGAGGCAAAGTTCAGAAGCTTGAAGAGGAACTCTGGAACCTCAAGATGAAGGGGACAGACATTGTGGCGTATACAGTCAGATTTTGCGACCTGGTAGCTATGTGCCCTAACATGATCCCTTCTGAGAGCAAGAAAATCGAACGATACATCTGGGGTTTAGTGCTGCCGTATCAAGGAAATGTTCTATCTTCATGTCCTGCAACCTTTGACAACGCCAATGAGTTGGCCCATAGGTTGATTGATCATGAAACTGCTTCCACTCCAGCAACAACAACCACAGCTGTCACTGCACCACCCAAATCAACTGACAAAAAGAGGAAGCGTTGGGATCAGAAGAAGGGCAAGAAAACTCAAACCTCCTCCAAAAACCAACAGATAGTGGTTGTCCATGCTGCCACCACTCCTGCTACCCCTGTACCAGCAAAAACCTATGTTGGGAACCTACCCAAGTGCCCCAAGTGCCCCTTCCATCACAACGGCCCCTGCCGTGAATTGCACTGCACAAACTGCGACCGAAAGGGCCATACCGTCCGTTTTTGCAGATCCCAACCCAAACCTATGTCTCAAGTCCCCAGTTCGGGAGTGAGCCAGGCCTGCTATGGCTGCGGTGAAGCTGGCCATTTCAAGAAAAACTATCTAACGGCTGGGAATGCAGGAGGAACAGGAAGACTACTCGCTATTGGCCACAATGAAGCGGTGGCGGACCCCGCAGTAGTCACGGGTATGTTCATTCTCAACAACTCTTATGCCTGTGTCTTATTCGATAGTGGTGCAGAAAGAAGCTTCATAAACCAAAACTTTAAACACTTAAGAAATCCCCACAACCACTAAAAGAAACATTCGTCGTAGAAATGGCTAACAGAAAGACAGAAATCTCTAATGAAATTTACATAGGTTGTACCCTCACGTTAGACGATCATTCATTCCCAATTGATCTCATACCAGTCACGATCAAGAGTTTCGATGTCATTGTTGGCATGGACTGGTTGAGTCTTCATCGCGCTGATATCCTATGCTTCGACAAAGCCATCCGCCTAAATCTACCGAATGATGAAACTCTATTAATCTATGGAGACAAACCCGATACGAACATTCGTATCATCTCAAGTATTCAAGCCCAGAAGTACTTGCGTAAGGAATATCACGCATTCCTTGCACACATCGTCGACACGAGCCAGGAAATGAGAGATCTAAAAGACATCCCTGTTGTATACGATTACCCTGACGTCTTTCCAGAGGAGCTTCCAGGTTTACCTCCCAAATGTCAGGTTGAGTTCAGAATCGACCTAGTCCCAGGAGCTACCCCTGTAGTTAAGTCGCCCTATCGTTTAGCGCTTGCAGAGATGCAAGAACTGTCCGGTCAACTTAACGAGCAGCCCAGCAAGGGCTTTATAAGACCGAGCTTCTCACCCAAGGGAGCTCCGGTCTTGTTCGTGAAAAAGAAAGACGGATCGTTCCGTATGTGCATCGATTATAAGGAGCTCAACAAAATCACGGTCAAAAATTGTTACCCTCTTCCCCGCATAGACGACCTATTCGACCAACTGCAAGGGGCGAGTTACTTTTCCAAGATCGATCTTAGGTCAGGGTATCACCAGTTAACTGTGCTTGAGGAAGATGTTCCAAAAACAGCCTTCCGAACTCGTTACGGACACTACGAGTTCGTAGTGATGCCCTTTGGACTGACTAACGCACCCGCAGTATTTATGGACTTTATGAATAGGGTGTGTCATCCTTACTTAGATCAGTTCGTCATCGTCTTTATTGATGACATACTTGTCTACTCTCGGAGTGAGGAAGAACATATCAATCATCTACAATGAGTCCTAGAAACCCTTTGATCGGAGAAGTTATACGCGAAGTTCTCTAAGTGCAAATTTTGGATCTAAAGAGTCAAATTCTTAGGACACATGGTTAGTGAGGAAGGAATCCACATGGACCCATCTAAGATTAGAGCTATTGAGAAATGGTCAGCACCGAAGACGCCTACAGAAATTCATTAATTTCTAGGCCTCACTGGCTACTACAGTAGATTCATTCAGAACTTCTCTCGGATTGCGAAACCTCTCACTATATTGACTTAAAAAGGCGTGACATTTGACTGGGAAGAGAAACAGGAGAAGGCATTCCAGACCCTGAAGCGAGCCCTATGCACCGCACCGGTGTTATCCCTTCCCGAAGGGACAGAGGATTTTGTGGTATACTGCGATGCATTGAACCAAGGGCTCGGTTGTGTCTTGATGCAACGAGGTAAGGTCATCGCCTATGCCTCAAGGCAGCTGAAGACACATGAGGTTAACTACACCACTCACGACCTCGAGTTAGGGGCGGTTGTATTCGCTCTAAAGATCTGGAGACATTACCTTTATGGAACGAAAAGCATAATATACACTGACCACAAAAGCCTCCAACACATACTGGACCAGAAGGAGCTCAATATGAGACAATGACGGTGGGTCAAACTACTCAATGATTACGACTGCGAGATTCGTTATCACCCGGGAAAAGCCAATGTAGTAGCAGACACCCTAAGTAGAAAAGAGTATTCTGGTCAAAGGGTCAAGTCGTTAACAATGACTATCCGTTCGCATCTATCCACACAGATTAAAGAGGCTCAACTCGAAGCTTTAAAGCCTGACAATGTGGCGGGAGAATCCTTACGTGGAATGGATAAGAACTTGGAGGTCAAGGGTGACGGAACCTATTATCTCATGGACCGAATCTGGACGCCACGTCATGGTGGTTTCAGAGACTTGGTCATGAAAGAAGCACACAACACTTGATATTCTGTTCACCCAGGTTCAGATAAGATGTATCTGGATCTCAAAAAGCTATACTAGTGGCCTAAAATGCAAGCAGAGATTGCTACCTTCGTGAGTAAATGCCTTACTTGCACAAAGGTCAATGTCGAATACCAGAAGCCATCAGGTCTTCTCCAACAACCGAAGATACCGGAGTGGAAGTGGGAGCGTATCACTATGGATTTCATAACTAAGCTACCAAGACAACGGGTGGGCTGGATACCATATGGGTCATCGTCGAAAGATTGACCAAGTCCGCACACTTCCTACCCATCAAAGAAACAGACAAGATGGAGAAGCTCACAAGAACATACATTAAGGAAATAGTACGGCTGCATGGTGTCCCTATATCTATTATCTCTGAAAGAGATAGTAGGTTTACTTCGAGATTTTGGCAATCACTGCAAAACGCATTAGGGACGAGGTTGGACATGAGTACAGCCTCCCATCCGCAGACTGATGAACAAAGTGAGAGGACGATCCAAACCCTAGAAGATATGCTGCGAGCCTGTGTGATCGACTTTGGTAAGGCATGGGATACCTACTTACCCCTTGTAGAATTCTCATACAATAACAATTATCACACGAGTATCAAGGCAGCTCCGTTCGAATCCCTCTACGGGCGGAAGTACAAATGCCCTCTGTGCTGGGCTGAGGTGGGTGACACTCAGTTAGCTAAAGGACGAGTTCCTCACAGCAGTCTCACAGGTCTGGAGATCATTCGAGAAACGACCGAGAAGATTGTACAGATTCGCGAACGATTAAAAGCCGCTAGGGATCGACAGAAAAGCTACGTAGACAAACGAAGAAAACCTTTGGAATTCCAGGTGGGAGACCGAGTCCTTTTGAAAGTCTCACTATGGAAGGGCATGATACACTTTGGAAAGCGTGGAAAGCTGAACCCAAGGTACACAGGGCCTTTCGAGATTCTCGCTAGAATCGGCCCTGTAGCTTACAAACTCAACCTACCCCGCGAGCTAAGTAACATACATCCTACCTTCCATGTCTCAAACTTGAAGAAATGCCTGTCTGACAAGACTCTCGTAATCCCACTCAACGAGATTGAAGTCAACGAGAGCCTCAACTTCGTGGAAGAGCCCGCGGAGATTATGGACCAAGAGGTCAAACGAACGAAACAAAGCCGCATCCCAATTGTGAAGGTTCGATGGAACGCCAAACGAGGACCGGAGTTCACTTGGGAGCGTGAGGATCAAATGAAACTCAAGTATCCCCATCTCTTTGCTTAGTAATACTGTAATAACTTAGCTGCTTGAATTCTAAATTTCGGGACGAAATTTCCTTTAACGGGGGGATGATGTGACAACCCAAAATTTATTCCATCGTTATAACCCATTTGTGTTAATAGAATATTCAATTTTATAAAAGTTTCGGTTAATTTGGGGTAGACAAATCAATAAATGTTTATGGCCGTGAACTACCCTTCCATTTAGTTGGAAAAAGTTTTCTTTTTAAATTACGACCATTTAATCGGGTAACATTATAAACCTCGTTTAACATAAGTATCGGGTAGTTGTATATCGGGTACAACACTCAAGCCCTATATAAGGGTGAGTGGACACTCTTTTGGACCTTTTACCACTCTAAGCACCCTCTCTCTCTACTCTCTCTCCTTAAGGCCGATTTTATCCCAAAAACCGCAAGTTTCCGCCTCCAAAACGTAAGTTCCCTCATCCTAGCTTGTTCTAAAGATCATTGCATGTAATTATGGCTTGAAAATCATTCAAGATGGCCAAAGATAAGGAGTTTATGGCCTAAGAACATCCTTAGGACGTAAACCCCTAAAAATATGCCAAACATCCCCTAAATCTCTCCTTTAGGCTTAGAAACTAGTTTAGGATTAAACCTTGAAGTGTTTGAGTCATGAATCATCAAGTTTGGGGGCTTGAAAGAGGGTTTATGGCCCAAGAACATTCTTAGGCCGTAAACTCCCTCTAATCAGGCAAATTAAGCCTCAAAACCCTTCCAAACCACATTTGGAGCTTAGATATGACTTAGGGACTTACAATTTCGGACTTGGAACACCTAAACCTTATCATTTGATGGGTAAACAAGAGTTTACGGCCCAAGCACATGCTTAGATCGTAAACTCCATGTCATAGGCCGTAAACCCCTCATGGAGTGGATCTTAGACCGTAAACTCCTTTAAGGAGGCCAATTTGTGCCCTAACACCCTTCCTTGACTTGTTCCTTGCACTAAAAACCCTTGAAATTGATCTAGGACCATCAAAACCCATTAAGGATTGGTACATAAGAGTTTACGGCCGTAAACTCTTAGTTTACTGCCGTAAACTCCTTAAATGGTCCTTATGGTGTTCAAACTCCATTCCTATGCTTTAAAACTAGGTCTAGCACCACCCCTCAAAAATTTCAAGACCATTAAGCATCCTAGAACACCCCACCATGAGTTTACGGCCGTAAACTCATGGGGAGTTGGTCTTATGGGCCGAAAACTCCATAAGGAGCTTACTCTTGAAGAGTAATCCCCATATTCGAGTCATACACACCCTTAGATGTTACCCGGGTCACCTCTAGCACTTAACCAAAGCATTTTCTTCACAATAGGAAGTCTATATGTATTAAATTAGTATTTCAATCACTAATTTTATATAAACAAATGTCTTCATACGTAACTAGGTTCATAAAGCGTGTCCAAGTCTTCACTTGACATCAAACACTCAACCGAGACTCCCGTTCGATCAACTCGCTTCAGGTGAGTTCATACCCCTTAATGAACCTTTTCAAATGTTTTTACACGTTTTAGGGGGTGGGGGGATACAAGTATAATGCTACAAGTTTTATTATCAAATCATATGTGAATAATATCTTACCATCAAAAAGTGATTTTTCTATACTTTTAGTTACTTATCAATAAAACTGTTTTAGATAATTATCAAATGCATTTTTAAGGTTAAATTGTTGTTAAACTATTTTCAAAATGTGTTTAAACTACTTTTCTTTTAAAATATATCTACACTAATGTATTTATATAAGTAAGACTTGAAGGACTTAGGACCGATAGCTCGCCTTATTTCCTGTTCTTGTTTGATGTGGTCTTAGGGTATCTGTTATCCGTCCGACTGTCGTTGATTTCTTAGTTATATATGATATATATTTGTGTTAGATCTAAAAGTCTTCATCTTATTCAATACCTTTGTTATTCAAAGGCATGAAATCAAATACTCTAGTTAACTATAATAGGTATAGTTAAGACTACTGCTCGTTACCTCTATTACTACTATACTCACTATAACTGCTACTATTACATGTTAATGTACGTATATGAGAACACTCTATGTACTATACTAAAAGTCTACTATACTATAACACAAGAGAATACACTAATCCAGAGTATAACACACTATCCCTCAATAAGGCACTCTACCGCGCTTACACCATGTGAACAGGGCTTCCCGGAAGGAAAGCAACACTACATGTATAGATCTATACAGGACGGATGCTATTACATCCCGACTGTTAACTACAGTCCGAGCCGACTAGGCCCAGGGGTGGCATTACATCACTACACTACGTATGACCGGGAAGGTCATCGGGCTCTCTATTATCATTTAGTTGGTTACATGATGGATTACATCCATATCCAAATTAATACACTAAGACCTAAAGTCTAAACTAATATCCCGAAGTAAATAAATATCTATTACTAATTGAAGTTTGCAGCACTACTACAGTCAGCAGGCATAACTTTTCCTCATCTATGTTACTTAAATAAGAGTTATTACTTTATTTTTATAACTGAAGGTTCAATGAAAATACTTTTACACACTCAAAGGATTTAAGTTACAAATGTACATTTCTGGAAAATATAAGATTTTCTAGGGATTTCTACTACTCACAAACATAAATTTCAGTTTTTATATTACATGTTTGTAAACACTTTTACACAAACAACGACACTAAATTCTTATGAACTCACCAGCTTTATGCTGATAATCGTTTTCAAAATAACTTGTATCCTCAGGTCAAATATAGACAGGTACTGGTGCAGCTTTTGAGAAGATGGAGCATATATAAGACCCATCTTTTAGTTTTGTTATACTTTTGGTGTCTATTAACTATACAGAACACGTTTGTATTTAAATCACTATATTAATGGAATGGTTGTTGTCGCTTGCTTTTACTATTATGCAATTGTTATGATATTGTACATGACATCCGCCACCCAGAACGTATTCCGTTGTTCTCGGTTTTGGGGTGCGACAGATTGGTATCAGAGCATTGTTTATAGTGAATCAAGTATATCAACCTATAACAGATATTCGAACTATAAACACTTCCGGACTAAAACACTCTGACCAAGAATATATACTCTAAAATACTAAAATATTTAATTAAGTATATATATATATATACACACACACATACATACAAAGGGTCAGTATCATACTAGAACGGAACAAAAGTATTAAGATTGTTGAACATCACAATTAAGCTTAGAAACATATAGTCACATCTGGGTGGATGTAGCCTGATCAACTACATTTTCCAGGAGTGACTAGCATGTGCCTAAGAGTGATTGTGGTGTTGCAACAAGTCTAAAAACTTACCAACACTACCACAAGAATGTTAGAACAAGAATACTATAGGGGTATTCTGTATTCTACTAACTACATATGTGAGAACTAAAATGGTCGTTACTGGTAGGGCAATAGTTGTTAAGTGGATACACCACGGTTACATGTGACTAGGGCGCTATAGACTTAGAATCTGTGGCCTTTGCTTCATTTCCTGTTCTTGTTTGATTGGGATCTAAAGATAGGGTTGCTTATTCGAAGGACTATCTTGCTTCGGTTACATGTAATTGCTATGCACTACGCAAGTATTAGGTCGACTAATAACGATCCATCTTATAAGTATCCTAGATGAGTACGTCTATTAACCTTTCTTTCCCCATTCTCGCGTAGATAGCATGGCTGGCTTCCACCATCCCGGCGATCCGTATTATCCAAACCAAGGTAATGGAGGATGGCTCGATGAGGAGCCAGAAGATGGTCACCCGATCCCTTTGGATGATCACCATGAAGAAGGCTTTTCGGATAGCTCCAGCTCCGAGCCAGAAGTTAACAACCTACCCCCTGTAGCTCCAAACCCCAACCCCCGTCCGACATTTCAAGGTCCTACTCCCATGTGGGCAATAACTTTGAACCGATGGAGCGAGGAGCAAGGTCAGCCTTTACCTTACAATGGAGACCGAAGCTTCTACAACATAAGCGAGGGAGGATCAGCGGACCGAGTTCTGCCCATCATGGTCCGAAGGATTGCTAGGAAAGTCGAGCTAGGTCAAGCGGCTATTGGCCGTGTTGTAGAAGTGGATGCCAACTCTAATATTAACACTGTTCGCATCCGCCAACTAGAAGAAGCTATGGATAGGACGGGGAGGACCAATGAGGCTCTGCAGCAACAACTAGCTGCATCCCGAGCCGAAGTTAGGGAACTCCGAGCACATCAGAGGGCTCATGAACGACATCTTTAGGAAGTTATGCGCCAACTAGCTGATCAGAGGGTTCGCCCAATGGGTACCCGTCGCCAGTAGAAGATGTTGAAACATCTTACTATTTTGTTTAAGGACTAGCCTTTTCTTTTCTATGCTCAGTAGACCACTTGTCTGTAAACATTCCTAACTTTGAAAGTACCCTAATTAGGCCTCTAGACTGCCAACATTTTCCTTATGGTTTGATGTAAGACCTACTGTTAGGTCACTTTTCCCGAACTTGTGTTACATCATTAATACCAGTAAAAAAATGGCAGTTAACTACTCTATTGCTATGACTCTCTCTGATTTCCGGGCTATGTTGATTTAGTCCATAAAACCCTCTTATCATACTTGCAATAGACTCTTACTATTGTCAACATCTTTATGAACTTTCAGTAAAAGATGCCTCCTCGCAAGCGCCCGAACAGAGGCAGGCCAGCGACTCAAACTCTACCTCCACCACCTCCTCCTCCGCAGTTCGATCCAGTGCTGTTTCAAACAGCTGTGACCGCAGCCATGGCCCAAATGAATTCTGGCGATGCTAGTGGAGCCGGAATGGGCACCAACTCCAGACATGGTGAAATCCCCTCACGTACACAGGGGTGTACTTATAAAGATTTCATGAACTGTAAACCAACATTTTTCATTGGGACCGGAGGAATCCTTGCTCTGTCCCAATGGATCGAAAAAGCCGAAGCCGTTTTCGAAATGTGCTCATGCCCCGAAGAAAGCAAAATCAAGTTCGTTGCTGCCATCTTCACTGAAAGGGCCCTGACATGGTAGAATGGCCATGTCAGTTCACTCTCTCTAGTAACAGCCAATGCCATGGGCTGGGACACACTAAAGGACCTACAGAGAAGAGAGTACTGCCCTAGAGGCAAAGTTCAGAAGCTTGAAGAGGAACTCTGGAACCTCAAGATGAAGGGGACAGACATTGTGGCGTATATAGTCAGATTTTGCGACCTGGTAGCTATGTGCCCTAACATGATCCCTTCTGAGAGCAAGAAAATCGAACGATACATCTGGGGTTTAGTGCCGCCGTATCAAGGAAATGTTCTATCTTTACGTCCTGCAACCTATGACCTTTCATTGCTTAGATCTCCTCTCATGAATGAAAATGGTCCTTTTTGGTATATCTTGGAGTCATTCTCGGATTTTAGCTTGTCATGTGGACATGGCTTTAGATCTAAACCCCTTTAGGCCTCCTCAGGCCTAAAGACTCAAGCTTTGTCAAGCTTTGACTAACTTCCATGCCCTAAACATCTTATTTTGCTTAGTATTGGTGTTTTGATCCCTTTTATGCCTTTCATGCACGTAAAGTTAACAACTTTATGTGGTATCTTAGTCCTAAGAGGCTAGATCTGTAGTTTGGGGCCTTGGAGTCGACTGGAAAGGGATGAACACGTTAGGAAAAGAAAACTTGACGATTTGCTTAGCCAACTCTACGAGTTGGATAAGGGTTTTCCCACTTTCTGGATTCTAAGTGAACTTGGCGAGTTGGTGAGATAACTCGACTAGTTGATTAAGGTTTTCCCGATCTTATGGACACTACATGGACTCGACGAGTTGTTTGGAAACTCGATGAGTTGATTCGAGTTTTCACGGTTTTTGAGTTTTGAAGAAACTCGACGAGTTTGGTCAACATGGACTGTTAACCTTGACCGTTGGCTTTGACTTTGACCATGGTTGACCAAGTTTGACTTATGGTGGTATTTTGGTAATTTAGGATTCTAATGGAATCAGTCATATAGGGATTACAAGCAGTTGAGTTTGTAGCTGAGAGTTGGGGTTTGATCTTCTTGATTCAGCACTACTTGTGAGGTGAGTTTTCCTCACTATACTAACAGGGTCGAAGTAACCAATAATGACCCTTTTGGATTGTTATCTTGGTTCTCGCATGATGATATGCTTAGTGATCTGCTAGATCTGTATCCTGGTATGTTAGGTTGGTATCCTGGTATATAGGATGATGTTATGATTAGTGATTTGTTAGATCGGTCTGACTGTTTGTACTTGCTAACATTTGTTATCTATGTGTTGATTGTATGCTTGGGGTGGGTTGAGGCGGTCCTGCTTTGTGATGTAGGCCAACATACCCAGGGCGGCCCGGATAGACTAAAGGCCCTATGGGATGTACCAGTCAGGCCGAAGGTCCGAAGAACGGTCCAGACAGGCTGAAGGCCCGGTAGGGTGGACCAGACATGCTGAAGGTTCTGAGAGTGGGCCAGATAGACTGAAGGCCCGGTGAGGGCGGTCCAGTCATACTATAGACTCTATATGCATGTTGTTTTTTATGATATGGTTATGGTTTATATGTCATTGGTATTATGGGGGAACTCACTAAGCTTCGGGCTTATAGTTTTGGATTTTGTTTCAAGTACTTCAGATGATCGCGGGAAGGTGAAGGCTTGATCGTGCATCTCTTTACATTTTATGAATTTGATTTCTGGGATACTCTGATATGAAACTATTATGAAAACATTTTATAATAAATAATGGTTTTTGGATGCTTGAAAAAGTTTTAAATTTTCATGAATTTTATGGATGTTACAAGGTAAGATGAAATAAATAGTTATGCATATTATATCTTGATATTCTAAAATACTAATGTGTGGCTGGTGCATATTTGATGTCAAATTTATTGTTTTGTAATCATTCTATAAAATATTTTACTAGTTAATTATTGATGGTGGTTGATTTTTGACATCATAGGTAACAAATAATTTAATTTAGTTTGTTTGTAACTCATAGGTTGGCTAGGCGTAAAAGACTATGTATCACATCTATTGATAACCATGTTGAGGACAAGCAATTTTCTCAATGAGGAGATCAAACTATCAATCAACAATCATCCCAACATGATATAAATACTAATATTCAACCACGTTCTAAACAAGGATCTAAAGAATGTATTTTCTCATAGTACAATGCTATTGTTTTTAGTAGAAGGTCATTATTTTGAGTTTTTTTAAAGTATATTGCTATTGGTATACTACTATTGTTTTGGGCATAGTTTGCTACTAGGTTCTAACAAAATTTTAAACTATAATGTCATTCTTTTTAGTTTTGTTAAAGCATAGTGATATTATGGGCATAGTTTGGTACCTGACACTTTTAAAAATATAATGTTATTGTTTTTAGTTTTTTAAAGTATAATGAAATTGTAGGAATAGTTTGTTACCATGTTTGACACTTTTCTGAGTATAATATAATTATTTTTAGTTTTTTTAAAGTATTTTGCTATTATGGGCATAATTTGACACCTACCACTTTTTAAAAAATATAATGTTATTTTTTTGGTTTGTTAAAGTATAATGCTTTTATAGGCATAGTTTGGTATCTGACACTTTTTAAAAATATAACACAATTATTTTTGACACATTTTTAAAATATTATGGGAATAGAAATGGTCTTTATGCCAAGAATTTAATACAATAATCGTCCGTATAAGTTATAACATGAGTCTGTTACAAAAATGGTTTGTATGGCCTAAACTATTATAGAATTGGTGCTTATGTTAAGAATATATTACATTAATGATCCATGTTACATGAATCTATTATAAAATGGTCCTTAAGATAGTAAACATTTATTGAATTGGTCATGTAACATAAAGTATTACATAAATGGTCCTTATACCAAGAATCTGTTTCAATAATGGTCAATGTGACATGAATATGTTGTAAAAACGATCCTTATGATAGGAAACTATTACAAAATTGGTCCCAATAAAATAAAGTATTACATTATGCCGAGAATCTGTTACAATAATAGTCCCTGTGACATGAACCTGTTACAAAAGTGGTGCATGTGATAGGAAACTATTATAGAAATGGTCTATGTGGCCTACAGTATAACATAGCTGGCCCTTATACCAAGAATCTATGACAATAATGGTCCATGTGACATGAATTTGTTACAAAAACGGTCCAGGTGACATGAAACTATTATAGAAATGGTCCATGTGGCATAAAGTATTACATATAATCGTTAATGAGACATGAATTTGTTACAAAAATGGTCCACATGATAGGAATATGTTACATAAATGATCCTTGGGGGATAAAGTATTACATAAATGGTCCATATGTCAAGAATTTGTTATAGTAATGGTCCTTAAGGTAGATACTACTGTACAAATGGTTCTTATGGCAGAAACTACATGTCTATGATAATTATTTATGTGTTTTATTATCTTTTTGAAGGAAACACAAAAGAAAGGTAGGGGTCATAGTATGAATTCAACGACATGGAAGATAAGTGGTGATACAAAAATAGTAGAAACATTTAACAAGTTTGGGAAACCATTTGAAGAAGAAAAAAATGAACTAACTCAATTCCTTAGGACACTTGTGAGGATAGCTGACCAAATTGTAATACAATATGAAGACTGGAAAAAGGTTCCCACGCAAAAAGGAGGACATGTATTCCATTGTTAAGGAAACTGCATATTACCTTGTTGGAAGTTTTATTGGTAATTTATACCTATTTGTTAACTTATTTAAGCTCATTTGTAATCAAAGTTTGTTATTCATCTAACCAAAATAGGTACTATAATACAATGGATATCTTTTAATACGGGGAAAAAGTGGAGGCATTGGAATGGTTTATTAAAAACACTAGCATACGATCCAAACCTTATGATTGATGAAATTGTGGCACAACAAATAGAAAATTATAGTCGGGTGGACCCATGTAATGTATTATTTACATCAAATGTCAGGTAGCATCTTTTGTTAAATCTGAAAATGTATTGTTTACATCAAATGTCTTAATATTTGTAATTACAAAGAGGACATGTGATGTAAAAAGAACAAGCCGCTTGAATATGCAAGATCCTCATGTTACGGGAACACAATCATTTTCCCGACTAGCTCAAGAAGAGGTATTATTTGGCTATTCTATCATATATATATATATATATATATATATATATATATATATATATATATATATATATATATATATATATATATATATATATATATATATATATATATATATATATATATAAAGTTTGTTTCTTATGAAATCATTTAGTGGTCATGAAATGCAATTAATGCTTGTTGTTGGCAAAAAAAAAAAAATGATGGTTTATACCCAACGTGAGGATAAATATATTGTATAACTCATACTCATAAAGATGGAAGTATTATTAATGAGAATGTTGTTTTGGTTATGGTAATATTTTTTATAAGCATTATTAATTCTAGTCATTTATAATTCATATATAATAACATGCAATATTATAACTTGTTTTGATTTGTAGGCTTCCCTACAAGCCATTTCAAGTGAGTCAACAAACATATAAGGGGCTGAACAAGATTATTCAAATGATGACTACTTTCAAGTTAAGGGTCTAGGGAAACAAGGGTATATTCGATGTGTAGGAAGGATGCTAGTTGTAAAAGACAAAGGTGGTTCATGTTCTAATGACCCAAAAAACTATTTAACAACTAAAAGATGGGTTAGCTCGTACACAAAATGCATCGAGTGTTCTTTTTAACCTCGTTAAGGATCATATTCCAAATGCAAACTTATGTAGAATGCTTAACAATTTGAACTTAGAGGTAATTAATTACATGAAAATTAATGCTTCGTCTAGCATTACACTATATATTAGTGACAATCTTATTATGCATTTCTTTTAGGTTCCTAATAAATCTTATTTAGAAAATCAAAGATTATCATCTAAAAGTCATCATAACAATGGAAATTACTTTAAGCTCAAATATCCAAGCGATTCACGCTTCTTTTTGTATGTCAGGTTAATTAGTGATATTTACATGATTTATGTGATATATTATGGTTATATGATAGGCAATTATTCGAAATTTGGAAAAAGAAGGGAAGCATTTATGCAAAGTTCGAGATCAATCAAGTTTTGTACTTCTTTCCAAAGTATTTAATTAGTTTTATAGTTTTATATTTTGAATGTTATTAGCACAATATCTACATTTATTAATCTTTTTGGAAGACTTTTGTATTTTAAATATTAAGAATATTGTTGTTAAACGAGTTAAATTTGAATTTAAGTAATGATATTGTGTTTTCCATTTAGTATCTTAATTGTTTTTTATTAGATTATATTATATTTAAATTAAAAAAAAAATCAGACCAAATATTTAAATATTTTTTTGTTGAAAAAAATATGTCATTAAAAGCATGGAAAAATTATTTATATTAGCAACTATATTAGTGGTATAAAAGAAATTCCACTAAAATCCAATATTGTTACAATGGCATAACAAAAAATGTCACTAATATCTCATAAGGCTGCATCGACACAATCAAGAAGTGTCACTGAAGGTCTTTAGTGGCATCGCTTTTAATGGTACTTTTTTTTGTACCGTTGATTTCACATGGGGGGATATAGTGGCACTTTTTTGGTTTTTGTGACACTTTTTTGTGTCATTAAATGTCATTTAGTTTGTAGTGCTAGAGAGAACTTCAAGCTTTACTTGGACTTGGTAGATGTTCGTAGGAATTAAGTCCATTCGAGAAAATTTGCAGGAGAGAGGAAGTTCTTGGCTTCTAGAGCTTAAAGGACACTCGTAGAGATTGTTAAATATGAGTTGAGCATTATGGAAGAGCACACTAACAGAACATTACATTACGGTAGAACATCGTGGCAGGGCATTGTGACCGAGCATTGTGGAAAAGCTTTTTACATGGCATTATGAAAGAAAGCTCTCCCCGTGAGAGAAAACTTTGTTTGGTGATTGAAAGCTCATTTGGTGAGAGAAAACTTTTATTGGTGACTGAAAACTTTGATGGTGAGAAAAAGCTCTATTTGGTGACTAAAAGCTTCTTACATGGCAACATTGGTTGACACATTTCATAGACCTATTGACTAATGAGCTTGGCCCGTTAGGGTTTAATTTTTGATCCTTGGTCTATAAATAGGGTTGAGTGCTACTTATTCCTTTGTAACTTTAGAATCTTGAATTCTAGTGAGTATCTTGAATCTCTGCAAAATTGTATTTGTAATCTCTATTCACTACAAGAAAAGTCCTTATTAGTGACCATTTTTTAGTGACGACCAAAAATCTAGTCACTAATAATATCAATTAATGACCACAAATTTAGTGGTCACTGAAATTTTGGTAATGCTACAAATTAAGTGACTAATTTTATAATGGTCGTCACTCACCCGGTCACTAAACGGTAGAAGTAAAACCAAAATATATTTTTATCATCATAAAAGGTATTAGTGACTAAAAAGGTGGTCACTAAGTTGAAGACTTAATGACCAAAATAAAGTTGTCACTGAATTGAAGACTTTTGAATATTAATGACCAGAAATAATAGTCACTAGTTATTTTTATACGCATGGGCTAGAAAAAAGATTGTCGTCGTTGTCTGTGAATTAAACAAAAATATTTAAAGTTCCACACTACACATTTATTTTAACACCATATGAACTTTCCAACACTTATATTATTATTATTATTATTATTATTATTATTATTATTATTATTATTATTTTTATCATTATTATTATTATTATTATTATTAAAATATAGAGTAAATGTATATAAAGATAATACCGCTCTTAAAGCTTAAATAATTAATTTCAATAACTATTAATTGACAATAAATACATTGGATTCCCGAATGTTCGAAACTACATAACCCATTCGTGGGTTGACCCGTCAAACCTTTTATTATACTATTAGCATTAACAAAAATTAGTTTCGTTATATTAAATCCTAATGGTAATGTTGTAAAGACCGTAATGCCCTTAGCTTTGATTTGCAGTTTGCCCTAAATTGAGGATCCATTAATCGATGCATAGCAACTAGCAAGCATGCTCCAACTCCATACGCCGATACAAGTAAGCGATAACCTTATACGCAACAACACCGACGACTATCGACGGCTCGACCTACCTCCTCTCGTCTGTCCACAACTCCTCCGGTGTCGCTCCATCCTCTCCCGTCAACGTGAGATCCAGAGACGCCGAAGCCCGAGAAGATTTCCAACATCAAGTCAAGAAGAAAAGGAGCATCGCCACGCTTTGTGTCAAGTCAATTCAATATGTATTTTCTAAATTAGCTTCATTCTGTTTTTTTTATTTTCGTTAAATTCAAGAGCGTAATTGTTCAATTGAGGTGAGATGAAATTGGGGCTTTGTGCTTAGACATTGAAGAATTCGTAACTGTTTTATACTTATGGATGTGTGATTGTTCATCATTTAAATGGAATGTTGATTGGATGATGAGATAGATAACATCTGATCTAATATTTTTGTTGTTTAATTCTATCCTTTTGACAGATTCAAGACTTTACGGACATCCAACCATATGTCGGATTATTGAAGTGAATGGAAGCAAGGACTCTATAATGAACAGCTCAATGGTAATCTCATACTTCTAGATATTTTCTTATGTAACTTATTGTGCTGCTATTTTTCCCGATTCAGCCAAAAAGCTTCAATTTTGAGACTCCCAGACATTATGATTCCTCATTGACCTGTTCTGCATCATGAAGCAATATTGAAAATACATTTTGTTATGAAGAAGTATAGAAGATGCAGAGGAAGTAAATATTGAAAATTTTGAGTTTAACTCAGAGTATTCTGTAAAATTTGAACAGGTTTAAACATGAACATTTGGTTTTCAACTTGTTATTACTATACTTTAAGTCATTGCTTGTATTGAAGCTCTTATTACTGTCAATATATCAAATAATTATTCAATGTTAATTCCTGATGAAACTCTTTGCATTTTCAGGGTGTATTTTGTGATTCTAAAAAGGATAAGTGATGTGAAATGGGGCTTTCAAAATGAAAATCAAAAAAATTATAAAGTTGCGAGTGAAAATGTTTGGTAATATGCTCCCTGCCATGAATTAATCATATGAATATGATTATCTTTGGTTGTTTGGTTAACATGTTTTATTCAAACTTTATATAGGCATCTGTATGTTAATGATATGGTTATGTATGTTAATGATATGGTTATCTTATTGTTTTTAAAATCATTTTCTAGGAATTATCCCAATGGAGTTGGCGGATGCCTTAACCATAGTGTTGATTTAAGTAGGCGATTAAGTCAAAGCTACATGTCATGGATGGACTTCTTAATGATTATGACATTGACCAATCGGATTCAGAAACTTCTCAAAAAGATGAATCATGGCATGATTGTACTAATTCCGAATCTTCTCAGGTTAGTATATAAAGTATTAATAGACATGCATGCTAATAAGAACCAGACTAAAGATACTTTTTTATCTTAATAGTTGCTAAACTGATGCAAAATGAGTTAATTTTTCCTTATGTCCTTTAGCTTAAAGTGTCATATAATATTTATCTAGTAGTTTCTTTATTTGAGTAATTATTTGGTCTCTTTTTACAAGAATTGCTAAATGGGTATGTGTTGGTGTTCTGGGTTAATTGCTCCTAAGTCTTTTTTTAGGTAAATAAAATTTACTTGCAAAATGCCCATGAAATCATAGCAAATGTCTATATTACCCATTGATGGTGATAAGCGATTCTTTTTTCCTTGCTACAATTCAAGTACTTCCTCAAGGATCTAGTGAAATATGATGTCAAATATCAAGTAACATAACAAAAAGAAAACAAAAAACATGTTAGTCATTATAACATTATAATATCAGATAATGCTGCTCTTGAAGCTGAACCTATAGTTTCCCCGCTTATAAATGAGAAGAAAAGGTGGTACATGATTGTCAAAGGTATGTGCTTTCATCCATTCCAGTTTTGATGAACAATAATCTATTATGGGGCATAGTAAAAATATCTTTTGTTATCATAAAGTTCTATAACATTTGAAAAGTAGTATATGTTCTGCTTTAAAGTTCTTTTATCTTGTTATATAAAAATAAATGTTACCCATTTAACATGCAGTTTAAAGAAAGTAAAGTCTCCAACTAAAGGCTCCAAAACTCCACCTACACCTGCTCTGATTCGATCAGGAGAGTTTCAATCAAGTCTTGGAACCGAGTTTCCTAGCTGTGTAAAGATGACAGTTAAATCACAAGTTACCTATGGGTTTTGGATGGTATTTCCCCTTTCTTTAACTAATGAACAAAAATATGATAGCAATATTCATATCAATTTGTAGTAAATAGTTACCATCGTTTATTTGAGTTTGTTTGATTTTTTAGGAATCTGTTGTCCCCATTGAAGACCATGAATTTGAAGAAGAACATGATTCCGATTCCACAATATTCCATAACAAGGTAAAAAAAAATCACTTGTGTCTATGTTTTTCAAAAAATCAAGTAACTAGGTTTATGATGGGAATGTAAGTAAAAAATGTTGTTTTTCATATATTTGGTGATTAGAATGGCAGGATATGACAGGTCTAGTGGTAGATATGCTCAAGATCTTTGATAAAGGTTACTCAAGAAGCAGGACAAGGCAGTAATGAGACAAATCTATTTATATTTTTTATGGTAAAGATGTTGAATCCATCTTCTTTGAATATCTTGTATAATCTAACTTTGTATATTTTTTTAGTCATTGAAGTACTGTACTCTCTAGGTTCTATTAATTTGTGAACAATTTATGTTTATTATGTCATGAGATTAATTTTGATAAATAGATCATATTATATCTTTACCATTGACTAGTTTCATGCTAGTTACTTAAATTGGTTAAATATAAGAAATAGCAACAAAAATCAGTGATGAGCTTCTTTCGTAACTAATCAGACAAAATCAGTGACGACTTTTTATGGTCACTGTTTGGATAAACCAGTGACGACTTTCTATGGTCACTAATCGGAAGAGATAGTGTCGAATTTTTATGGTCACTAATTGGATAAACCAGTGACGACTTTCTTTGGTCACTGATCGACAGTGACGACTTTTTCTGGTCACCGATTAGATAAGACAGTGACGACTTTTATTGATTAGTGAGGACATTTAGTGACGAAACGGGTTGTCACAAATTTAGCGACCAGTATATTTTCGTCACTGTTTAGTGACTGCTTTTATATTTCGTCACTAATCAGTTTTTGTGACGGACCTATAGTGACGAAAAGTGACGACCAAAAGTTTGGTCACTAAATCGTTTAGTAACGACTCTTTCTATTGTTAGTGACCATTTTGTTTTCGTCACTAAGTGGCATTTTTTTTGTAGTGATTTGAAAACTTTTGAATAAGAATACTCCCTCCTGCACATATACGTAGGTCATCTTGACCGAACCACGTAAATATTGTGTCTTTATGTGTGTGTGGTTTTGTGAGTTATCGACTTTACTTCGTAACAACCATGTTATGTATCTCATTTCTTCTTATGCCATGATAGAAATTAACCACTATTTTTAGCCATTATTATACCAGTGCAAAGCTTATTCTATATAAAATAGTTAATTTAAACTATTTTTTGAAAAACTGAGATATTTTGACTTTAGTTTCAATATAATCAAATTCGTGATAATTTACTACCTTTTTTATAATAGGTATGAAACTTTGATGGGCTTTCGATTACTTATGAGTTGTGAAGACCTTGGACTAGCTCTTTTCATATTTGACTGGTGCAAGAATGCAAGATGTTACCATTATATGCTACATTTTTATGAATTTTTAACATAATGACATCAAGGTTCTATAGGGTTTCTTGTTACTTACAAACACTTTCCCCTTTTTCTGCTTTGATAATTTCCCAAAATCAGTTTATTATAGATTTCCCGTTTCTTAACTTTTCTTTGTCATGTGGATATTATCACATGGAATTTCAGAGGCGTACATACAAAAAAACGTCCAATTATATATTTATTTACTCGATAGCATAATATGTATATTTTATACGCTGATTAACCAAATCATAAATAAGTTTATTCTACCTTTCTTTCTTAATTTCAACCAAATCCTAAATAGGATCTGATCAGATCTTTGCAAGTTCCTGTGGCACGTTATTATAATCACTCTCAACAGAACTCCACAAAATAAGTTCTTTTAAGAAGATGATGACACAAATATAATTAAAGCTGATAACAACATAGGTCTTATACCATCAGAATAAACACTGTCACCACAGACGTTAGACAAGACATTATCAAATAACAAAACAACATTTCTCCCATTGCACCACCAATTTCATGATTGTTTGATCCTACAGTCACAACGTTTAACAAAGATTCCACGACCATATGTTGAGGAGATGAGATCGACAAGCAATGGTAATTGTAATGTCACGAAGGAAGCAATTGGCAGACATGTTAATATAGCTATCAGAATCAAGATCCATGCTTTTCCCTGTCCAAACATAAGATACAATGTTGCACTAAAAGCTACCATCATTGAGGTCACCGACAAAAATAACATCGTAAGGCCAAATATTAGTCTCTTAGGTAACTTGTGGTGAAAATCCTCCTCTGCATAGCGTGCTGTGAGAATGGATAGAAACAAAAGTAAGGAAGTAGTAGATGTGAACAATGAGATTGCATCTGAGACTGCAAATATGATGAAACTTGGTTTTGTCGCATAAATTGTTTTCCCAGTGTTGTCATCAGTTCCACCAGGAACAGTGATGGCGGCTGCAAAAACGATGGTAATTATGAGCGCAGCTGTGATTGTGTAAGAGTCTGCAGTCTTCTTCATCCATTCTTCACCT
This sequence comes from Lactuca sativa, assembly GCF_002870075.4. Lineage (NCBI taxonomy): Eukaryota > Viridiplantae > Streptophyta > Magnoliopsida > Asterales > Asteraceae > Lactuca > Lactuca sativa. The sequence goes on from NC_056623.2 coordinate 116,885,448, forward strand.
TCTTTTCTCAACTGTTTATGTTCTCTTCTGAACAGCATAATTGGTTTCTCTAGTTTATTGTTCTTTTTATTCTCGTGCCATGGACATGCAATTTTTTTCACTTCCTATATGATTCAACAATGTTATAGCAGGGATAAATTTAAACTAAATAGTTATTAACTTAAGAAAAATGTGTTCACCTCAAACCATTGTAACTCTCTTTGCATTTGAAGAGCTGCACCAGAAACTAGATTGAGTTTGTCTATAGGTGCCAACTTTCCAGCTATGTGTAAAATATTATTTTTGTGTTCGTCAACCCATAGTTTATATCGATGTTTGTTAGTCATCGCTCGGTGTGCCAAAAAGCTATAAACCCTTTCAGAACGGTTTATTATTGCGAGTTGAATAAGGGGATACTCATTGTCCCAGGTCGAAATTGCTTGTGGAAAATATGTGATAATCTCTTCTACTACTTCACAAGTATCATACTTAACTGCCGTATTAATTGCTACCAGGTAATGTTCACGAATTTCACAAAATCTAAGTAGTTTACCAACTTCTTCGCATGTACGCTTCATTACCAAAAGAGCATTCTCGTACTTCACTTTCTCTTCCTGGAGTTTCTTGATGTGTGGCACTGTCGTCAACAAGATAAAATCAAACAACTTATATTTCAAAGTAATAAAATCGTGATAGAAACACTTATATAATATTGGCCTAATCATATATGGTATTCTATGTTGTATACCAGGTGTAAGACCCACATATTATACCACTACTAGAAAACATGGGGTTTTCCTACGGAAAATAGCTACGGAAAATTTCTGTAGCTAATTAGCTACGGAATTGCTACGGATTAGCAACAGAATGGGATGCCCTAATTTAGTAACGGAATAGCTATGGAATAGCTACAGAATAGCTACGGACGTCAGTCCGTAGCTATTCCGTAGCTAATTAGCTACGGAATAGCTACAGACGCTAATCCGTAGCTAATTAGCTACGGAATGGCTATGAGATACCTACAGATACTATTTACCTACGGATTAGCTACGGAGTATGCTTTCCGTTAGAATTCCGTAGCTAATCCGTAGCTAAGTAGCTACGGATTTTTCTTATTTTTGATTTTTCGGACACCAAACGTCGTTTTTTTCGCTTCATTTTTTCACACCTCTACTATAGATAATTATCTATATTTTCACCAACCTATAGCTATTAATATCGTTCATAAAGTCGTGTGCCCTTTCGGGATCAAGTACTCGTGCACAGTTTAACATTGTAATGCCTATACTTTTCACCAACTTTTCACTAACTTCTGATGGATTATGTTTGTGTATATATATATATATATATATATATATATATATATATATATATATATATATATATATATATACATGAATGAGTTGTGGTATATGTGTATGTATACGTGTTTGTGAGATGTATGTGAACGTATTCATAAGCATTATAGTGTTAAACCACTAAATGAGCAAAGATTCCCGTATGTGCACACGGCTTTATAAATGATATTAATAGCTATAAATTGGTGAAAATATAGATAATCATGTATAATAAAGGTGTGAAAAAAATGGAGCGAAAAAAAAACGACGTTTGGTGCCCGAAAAATCAAAAATAAGAAAAATCCGTAACAAATCCGTAGCTAATTAGCTACGGAATTCTAACGGAAATCATATTTCGTAGCTAATCCGTAGGTTATTTGCTACGGATTTTTTTTATTTTTGATTTTTCGGGCACCAAACGTCGTTTTTTTTCGCTCCATTTTTTTCACACCTCTATTATACATGATTATCTATATTTTCACCAATTTATAGCTATTAATATCATTTATAAAGGCGTGTATACATACGAGATCCATTGCTCGTTTAGTGGTTTAACACTATAATGCTTATGAATACGTTCACATACATCTCACAAACTCATATACATAATCATCATCAACAACATCAACATCATCATCATTATCATCATCATCATCACCATCATCATCATCATCATCACCACCATCACCACCACCATCATCATCATCATCATCACCATCACCACCACAACCACCACCACCATCATCACCGTCATCACCATCACTATCACCGTTATCACCATCACCATCACCATCACCATCATCACCATCACCATCACCAGCACCATCATCATCACCACCACCACCACCATCACCACCACCACCATCATCACCTCTACCATCACCATCACCATCACCATCACCATTACCATCAACATCAATATCAACATCAACATCACCATCACCATCACCATCACCACCACCACCATCACCACCACCACCACCACCGCCACTACCATCACCACCACCACTATCACCATCACCATCACCATCATCAACATCATCATCACCACCACCACCACCACCATCATCATCATAATCATCATCACCACCATCATCATCATCATCATCATCACCACCACCACCAGCATCATCATCATCACCATCACACCACCATCATCATCATCACCACCATCATCATCACACCACCATCATAATCACCATCACCATCACTACCACCACCATCACCACCACCACCATCATCATCTCCATCACCATCACCATCACCACCATCACCATCACCATCACCACCACCATCATCACACCACCATCACCATCACCACCATCACCATCACCATCACCACCATCATCACTATCACCATCACCACCACCACCACCACCATCATCACTATCACCATCATCACACCACCATCACCATCACCATCACTATTATCATCACCACCATCATCACTATCACCATCACCACCACCACCATCACTACCACCACCATCATCACTATCACCATCATCACACCACCATCACCATCACCACCATCATCACTATCACCATCACCACCATCATCACTATCACCATCACCACCACCATCATCATCATCGTTACCACCATCACCATCATCACCACCACCATCACCATCACCACCATCACCACCATCACCACCACCACCATCACCATCACCACCATCATCACCATCACCATCACCATCACAATCATCAGGATCATCATCACCATCACCACCATCATCATCATCATCATCATCATCACCATCACACTACCATTATCATCACCACCATCACCATCACCACCATCATCACACAACCATCATCATCATCATCACCATCAACACCACCACCATCACTATCACCATCTCCTCCATCACCATCACCATCACCATCACCATCACCACCACCACCACCACCACCACCATCACCATCACCATCACCATCACCATCACCATCACCATCACCATCACTATCACCATCACCATCACCATCACCATCACCACCATCACCATCACCATCACCACCACCACTACCACCACCATCACCATCACCGTCACACTATCAATAGTGATCGTCATCATCATCATCATCATCCTCATCGTCATCATTTATGCATCAATTTGTTCTTGCTTATGTTTTGTTTTAAGTTTAATTAGGATTACACTTAAATTGAGGAGGTTTGTTGGTGATTTTATATCATCAATATTATTTAAGTGTAATATGATTAAAATTGTTGACCAAAAATGATCTTGTTTAATATTGAACAAGTTAGGATGGTGTAGGAGTACACACATGTTCAAATTTTTCTATATTCAAAGTACATTGTTATTTAGGGGAGAAGCCCCTAAATGAACGGGGGTTCGGGGGCAGTGCCCCTGGCGGGGTTCAAGGGGCAGAGCCCCTAACTGGGAAAGTTGACACTTTTTAGAAAGTTAACTGTTTGTGTGTAAAATATGTAAGAAAATTTATCCAAAAAAAAAATTAAGACTCGAATAATAATAATAATAATAATAATAATAATAATAATAATAATAATAATAAGTTGAATAATAATAATAATAATAATAATAATAATAATAATAATAATAATAATAACAATAATAATAATAATAATTAGTTGAATAATAATAATAATAGTAATAATAATAATAACAAAGGTAATGGAAGTGTTTAAAAGGTTTACCGGTCAAAGTTAGTATGGATGTGGCATTCCCAGCCAAGTGGTGTTTTCGTTGGTCTTGTATGCAATTTACCCGAGTTCAAGTCCTGCCCCCTTTTTATCATTTTTTTTGGGCCTCTTCAGTTCAGGGTTTCTTATTTTTTATTGTCCGCCTCCACCTCCATGTATCGACTCCTACGCTTTCCTTCATATCGACTCCTCACTTTTGTCTTCCCATCTTTTGTCTTCTGTGAACGCCAACCCCCTCGTTGCTCGTCCCTTCTCCGGCGCATTCACCCATTTTCCGATGTTTCTTCCCTCTCCGAAAGCATAGCTCATCCGTCATTACCCCTCTTTGCTCGATTTTTTCTCCTACAAAGGTAAAACATAGTTTTTTTTTAATTTGAAGAATGTAATGACGCATTCACTCCACATCGCAGCACACCCTCTGACCTCCTATCTTCAGCGTGCCCGTTCGTCATCATCTCCGGCAATCGTTGGTGATGGCTGCGATTTCGGTGTTGTGGAGGCTGGAAATACACGAAGAAACAGCTCAATCGTTATGATTTTCAGCTTGTGAACACAAGATGTGAAGGTAATTTCTATAAACCTAAGTTAACGTCGGTTTCGTTTGGAATTGTTGACTTCATGTTGAAATTGGTTGATAAATCCTTAAATTGCTTATGGATGGAAGCTTTTGAGGACATTAGAAACCTCAATACATGAATCGATTCTAGTTTCTTGAGGTTGAAGATGATGAACGATAGTAACATTGACTTTTTTGTTTTGGTCAAACCTGGATTTAGAGTAAAATAGCATCTAATGGTAATCATGAGCATGATTAGAAGCTTGAAATTTATGTAAAAACACAAATATGTTGCTATTATCTTCATGAACTTTATAACTTGTTATTTTTAGAAACTTTGTTGAAAGTAGATTGTCAAAATTTGTATAAGATGACTAATTTCAAAGGTGTTTGACAACCTAAGCATTGGTTCTTCTTAAAAACTGGTTGGCATGAAAGATTCGTGAAATTTCACTCTAGAACTTAAAGAAAACACATTCAGGCAAGTAGGATGCCTGAATGAGAAAAATGTCAAAAGGGATCACATGTATTGCTTTTGGGGGAATCTTAATTTTGACAGAAGAGGAGCTACAATGGCTCTTGGTTTAGATAATAGCACATTACAAGGTCCGTTAATTTCTTTATGTGTATTGAAGTCTTTATTAATTCTAGTTTTTATAAAGTAAATATTTATGAATCAGAATGTTTCTTTACTAGGCATAGATGATTAGATGGATTGAAATGGTGTTTTTTTTTTATCATTTAACATTAGTAAAAATGGTTTGTTAATAAGATGTTATTTTTCACTATTATGAACACTAGGAAAAATGGTTTGTTTGTTAGATGATATTTTGTATCTGTTAGCATTCATGTGTTAGAATTAGTTTGAATGGTATGAATATTAGTTACCATGATAAATAATTTCCACAGTATTATTAACATCGCTTGCATAATATGATTTCTTTTATATGCTAAAAGAAAATTATAACTAACTTATTGTAACTAAATAACAGTTGCACATTCTTTCAATTAGTAATTGATACTTGTTTTTACATTTTTCAGGCAAGCTTGCACGTTGTTAGTTTGATACTTCCTTTGCCAAGTAATCCATCAAAAAAATTTCAATTTTATTTTGTAAGCACTTATTTAAACATTTGTGGTTGACACTTATTATGTGTATCATTAGACAATGTTAATTAGTAATATGTATCTGTATTTGATACTTTTTTAGGTTTATTAGTTTTATTATAATGATATTTGTTTTGTAGTTGAATTTCAATATTATTTTAAGTTTAATGTAATGGGTTTTTTCAATATTTTGGACAGAAAAAAACTGGATTTCTTTATAATTTTTTATTGTTTTTTTTTTTAAAATAAAAAGTAATTAGCTACGGATTACCTATAAAAAATCCGTAGCTATTTACTTCCGTAGCTATTCCGTAGTTATCCACTTCCGTAGTTATTCCGTAGCTATTCTGTAGCCATCAACTTTCGTAGCTATTCTGTAACTATTCAATTCCGTAGCTATTGAGTATGAAATCGGTAGCTATTTATTTCCGTAGCTATTCCGTAGCTATGGTAGCTACGGAAAATTCCGTAGCTACTCTGTAGCTATTCCGTAGCTATAATGTTCTCACGGGCCATTATGCTACAGGCATTTTTCCGTAGCAATTCCGTAGCTGTCCGCTTATAGCTACGGATTGTGCTGTAGCCATTGCACCAGATTTCTAGTAGTGTACGGGTTGACTAAATATTAAAATTTAAATAATAAGTATTTTTTAAAATAAAATTTTAAAATAAGGAATAAATAAACGTATTAAATACAATTTACTATCATATTTATTACATTTAATACTTTACATATATAAGTAAAAGTATTATGTGACTTTTTAATTTTAAAAATTAAAAAACTCATAAACTGATATGTGGTTATTATTTATTTAAAAAGTATCATAAAATGACAAGTGTCAAAATTGATAAGAGATTGACAAGTGGCAAAATTATTTTCATTTATTAGGGAGGATATGTCATTCTCCTAGTTGTCATTACTAGGAAATCTTTATATGGTGTAGAAGACTCGAAGATGAGTGTGTGTGTGTGTGTGTGTGTGTGTGTGTGTGTGTGTGTGTGTGTGTATATATATATATATATATATATATATATATATATATATATATATATATATATATATATATATATCTTAGTGTTGCAGAAATTGGATTTCGCCGTCGATTAATCGACGGTTAATCGTTTGACGACCTTGAACCGATTACGATTAGGATGCTTGACGGAAATTGGTCAAACTCGGGCTTGGCAGTCCTCGGCGGTCGTAGGCGAGAAAGATTTAAAAAATTCAAAATTTTTTTATTTTTTTAAATATTACAAATAATTTTAAATTTTATAACATTTAAGTTTTTAAATTAAAAAAATATACTAAAATTTTTAAAATTCCAATTTTTAAAATTTAAAATTTTCAAATAATTTTTTTTAGGATATATTAATTTTTTAAATAAATTTATTAATAATTTAGGGTCTCTGGTTAATCGCCGTCTAGTTCGATTAATCACTAACGCTAGTCGACTGCCGAACAATTTTCACAACCTTGATATAAGAAAGGATGTATCTTTCCAACACTAGCGGTTTTAGACCTAGATCTATGGAAATTAAAACATTCATCTTCTTCTTCTATTTTTTTCAACTATTGATCCGAAGTTATATAAGGGATGGAGGGTGGAAATCAATGAAAGCGGTTTATGGGGCTTACTTGAAAAGTAACAAGGAAAGTGGGAAGGCGGTTGTGGTTGTTGATTGTTCCAAAAATCGAAGGTTACCTAGTCGGTTTTATGTGCTCTTTGGAGTTTTGTGCTTGTTGGCAGTCTAGTAGGGAAAGAGAGAAGAAATTAAGTCAAAGTTATATAGTAATCATAGTTGTAGTTGGGGTTACATTAATTAGAAGAGCGGAGAGGGTGGTATTTATGGTGCATGATAAAAGTTGTGGTTGAAAATTCTGGTGCTGTTGTAGCTTTTGGTTCATGGTTTGGATTTTCATCATCTTCGAACTTATTTTCCGGTGTTCGGTTCTGGATGTCGGTGGAAGGCGGTTGTTTTCGGTGGCTCTGTGACAACCCATAAGTTATTCCGTCATTGTAACCCATTTCTATCAGTAAAGCCGTTACGTTCCAATTTTTCCGTTAACTTCGTTTCAAATTAATAAATTTGGGACTTCCTATTTTGACATCATAAGTGTCGGAACACATTAGAAATGCGTGAAAACATCCCAAATGTTTATTTGGAAATTTTATAGTTTCGACCACGTCGGGTTACGACAACTTAATCGGGTACGACCAAAAGCCCCGTTTAACGTCAGTATCGGGTAAAATTTCACCGAGCCTCAAAACCGAACCATATATAAAGTGGAGTGGGCTTCATTTAAAGCTTTTCCACTCTCTCTCTCTTTACTCTCTCTCTCTAAAAACTCAAGTTTGATCCAAAAACCACCCAATTCAAGCTCCAAATCGGTAAGTTATCCATCCTAGCTCATAGATTAACATGTTTAGCTTTCAAATTCGTGGAAAAATCATGAAATAGGACCAAAAACATGTGTTTACGGCCCTGGAACACCCTTAGGCCGCAAACACACATAGATTGGGTTTTTGAGCCTCAATACCCTTGCAAACCACTTTTGGAGCTTAGATATGACTTAGGGGCTTACAATACTGGACTTGGAACACCTAAAACTTATCATTTGAGGGGTAAACAAGAGTTTACGGCCCAAGCACATGCTTGGACCCTAAACACCATTTATTAGGCCGTAAACACCTTTTTAGATGTTAAAATGCCCCTTAAACACCTCCTAAGCCTTGGAATAAAGTCTAGAATCATCCACGAATGTGTTAGGGACCTTAAACATGCAAGAAACCATCCCCATAGGAGTTCACGGCCGTAAACCCCCTAAGGAATGGTTCCTGGGCCGTAAACTCCTATAAGGTGGTCAAATGGTGCCCTAACTTCCTTCCATGGCTTGTACTTTGGACTAGAAACACTTGTGATTGACCTAGGACCACCAAAACACACTTAGAATGGGTACATAAGAGTTTACGGCCGTAAACTACTCAAATGGTCCTTATGTTGTTCAAGTTCCATCACACTTAGAATGGGTACATAAGAGTTTACGGTCGTAAACTCATGGGGACAAGATCTTAGGGCCAAAAACTCCCTTAGGAGTTTACTCTTGAAGAGCAAACTCCATATTCAAGCCATACACACCCTTAGAGGCTACCCGGGTCACTCCTAACACTTGAAATGAAGTGTTTTCGCGCCTCGGAGTGTATTGTCTTATCTTATTAGTGGTTCAAAGTCTAATTAGATACAATTATGTATCTTTTCATATTACATAGGAACCTCGCGTGTTCTTAAGCCCCGAACTGACACTTAGCATCCAACCGACACACTTCTCGACTGGTGAGTTCATACCCCTACGTTTTTCCATGTTTTCAATGTTTTCATGGGGGAATAGAAGAAAAAGTACAAGAATATCTTGTACTTATAGTTATTATTTCATTTGAAATGGTTCATATTTCATATACTTTTAACATTGAAAACCGTTTTACCCAACTGTTTGACTTGCAGAGTTAGTTTTCAAACTAATTGCAAACCTGATTCTACAATGTTATATTGTATGTTTCACCAATGATTTTCCACTTCATTTATGTTAAAATCGTTAACCTAGAACATTAGAACACGTCCTCGGTAACACTCCACAGAGATACGCGAGTGGAGGACCCTCGTTGTAACCAGAATCACAAACAGGATTTTCCGCATTATTACTTGTAAATTTGTTAATCTTAATAATTGGAGACACGTCCTCGGAAACACTCCACAGAGATACGCGAGTGGAGGACCGCCCCCGTAACCAGAATCTCTTGGAGGGAGAGCGTGACTTGAGTGTATAGATCTATACGGGATTAACAACCCCGCACCTGGCTGCTAGCTACAGTCGAACCGAAAGGTTCAAGGGTGACGAAAGTCATAAAATGATAATGGACTACTTATTGCCATATATAGTCTATTGTATGGTTATGGAACTCGCAATTTAGATAACAGAGATTTACTTGTTGGTAATAATGGATCTAGTAAACTAATAACCTTATGATTAGTTTACTTTTCACACAATAGTTTTATATACGTGTTAAAACTAACATACATTTCAAGGATAACCAGGTTTTCAGGAAACATCATACGAACATTTTAAGTATGGTAGATACTTGTACATTACATTCAGAATCGATAACCGATTACAAACTTTTAAGGAAAATAAGGGATTTTCCTGCGATAACAAACTGTACATAACCAGATCGTATAACAAACGGATAACCAAACTTTGCATATAAGAAAATATGGGATTTTCTTGGATAACCACTTTTTAGAAACCAAAGGAAACTTGTTCATTTTCAGAAAACAAACCTCTTATGAACTCACCAGCTTTATGTTGATTTTCAAACTGCTTGTATTCTCAGGTCCACATTAGAGAGGTACTCGCGATCTTTTGGAGAAGACAGAGCGTTTTATCAGACAATCTTTACTTTTGTTCAAACTATTGTATAGATAAAACATGTATCACTTTACTTTCAAACAAATGTTATTATTCCTATGTAATGTAATGTTTTGTGTTTACTATGCTTACTATGTATATTGGTTGTGATACTATACATGACGTCCTCCGCCTCGGAACGTTTTCGCCATCGGTTTCGGGGTGTGATAGATTGGTATCAGAGCCCTTGTTTATAGTGAACTAGTATACCAAACCTTACATGGTATAAGACTATAAACACTAAGGGGCTGAAGTGCTCTGAACTAAAAGTATACTTTAAAATATAAGTATTTTCAAAAGTATACAAGTATACCTAACCGCCAGAATTCGTAACCTCGAGTAGAACAAAACATAAGTAATTGGGTGTTGTACGTTGCGGTTAAACCTGGGCAATTATGTAGTCGTGTCTAGGGTCAATATAGCCTGATCAACTATATTCATTCGAGACAGGGCCAACATGTGCTTGGGAGTGACTGTGGTGTGCAGCATCCCTAAAACGTACCTATTATCTAAACAATGATTCATCGTTACAGCGAAACATAAAATACTATGGGAGTATTTTAGCCAGAGCCGATTACGTTGTAGAAATTCATTCCGAGTGGTGCTACTCACTCTTTCCTTAGCGATAGTTTATCTGCTTTGATAACTCTTTCCTGTTTTATCGCTTAGTAGATCATTATACCTGTCATAATGAGATGTCTCTTGTTCCATATCTCTTGATTCAATTCAGAGGACTTATGATCCTCTCTTTCCTGGCTATTATAGATCAAGATGCCTCCCAAGAAAAGACCCAGTTCAAAGAACAACAATATTCCTCCACCACCACCTCCCTCTCCATTTGATCCCGCCATGTTTCAAGTAGTTGTCAATGCTGTTGTAGCTGCTACCATATCGCAAATGAACCTTGTTGGTTCGGGCGGGCCAGGAGGTGGTACTCAGCCTCAAAACCAAGAAAGTAGCTAGGGACACCGGAAGGAGTGTTCTTACAAGGAATTTATGAACGCGAAACCCACGCCCTTCAATGGCACTGGAGGTATCATTACCCTAACCCGATGGTTCGAGAAAATCGAATCTATTTTCGAAATCTATGCCTGTTCGGAATTCAATAAGGTGAAGTTCGCCGCTTGCACCTTCACCGACAAAGCCCTAACTTGGTTGAACGGTTGAGTTAAATCCTTAACTTTACCTGTGGCCAATGCTATGGGTTGGGAGGTCCTGAAAGAGCTTCTGCTTGCGGAGTACTGCCCTCGGGGAGAAATGCAGAAGCTGGAACATGAACTCTGGAACCTAAAGATGAAGGGTTACGATATCGCCGCTTATACCTCCAGATTCGATGATTTGGCACTCCTCTGCCCGGGAATGGTTACCCCGGAGAGTAAAAAGATTGAGAGATTTATCTGGGGGCTGACCCAGCCAACCAAGGGAAACGTTTTGGCTGCGAAGCCAGACACCTACGACAGCGCCAAATGCCTGGCGCAGACTTTGATTGACCATAGTGGTGACCTTGAAAAAGCGGCCACCACACCTGAGCCGACAAATAGGAGTGATGAGAAAAGGAAATTCTGGAAGAAGAAGAAGGGTCATTCTTCCCAAGAGTCTTCAAAGAAACAGCAAACCGTGGCAGTCCATGCTGCTACTACCCCTGCTGCTGTTTCTGCCGTTGGATCCACAGCCCAAACACCTACCTGTAGGTATGCTGGTACCCTCCCTCTCTGTGACAAGTGTAAATTCTACCATAACCCCGACCCCTGCCGTGATCTATCATGCTCCAACTGCGGTAAAAAAGGGGCATACGGTTCGATTCTGCAAAGCCCCAACTCAATCAACAAATCAATCTTCCAGAGCGGGTGTCGGCCAGGCCTGCTACCGATGTGGGGAAGTAGGGCATTTCAAGAGGAACTGCCCCAAGGCAGCAATAGCGGGTAACACTGGGAGAGTCCTAGCTATGGGACGAGAAGAGGCAGTCGCCGATCCCATCGTTGTCTCAAGTACGTTCCTTCTCGACAACTCTTATGCTAGTATCCTTTTCGATTCTGGTGCTGAACGAAGTTTGGTTAGCCATTCATTCAAACATTTTCTTAAACATAATCCCCAACCATTAACTGAAACATTTACTGTCGAGATGGCTAACGGTGAGAAAGAAAGCGCTAGCGACATATTCATAGGCTGTACCCTTACCCTGAACGATCATTCCTTCCCTATTGACCTAATGCCAGTTTCCATTAAGAGCTTTGATGTTATCATTGGCATGGATTGGTTGAGTCCCAATCATGTAGATATCCTTTGTTACGAAAAAGCCATCTGTCTCAATCTCCCCTCTGGTCAAACTCTCATGATATATGGCGATAAACTCAGTTGCAATCTTCGCATCATTTCATGCATCAAAGGTCAGAAGCTTTTGCAAAAGGAGTGCCATGCATTCCTAGCTCATGTAATCAATGAGAAACAGGAAGTTAAAGACCTCGAGAGCATCCCCGAAGTCTGCAACTTTCCTGATGTCTTTCCCAAAGAGCTCCCAGGAATTCCTCCCGAACGTCAAGTCGAGTTTCGCATTGATCTAATTCCTTGAGCAAATCCTGTAGCCAAATCACCATATCGCTTAGCTCCAGTAGAAATGCAGGAGTTCTCCATTCAACTTAATGAGCTGCTCGACAAAGGGTTCATCAGACCGAGTTCCTCACCCTGGGAAGCCCCGGTATTATTTGTGAAGAAGAAAGATGGATCCTTTCGGATGTGTATAGACTACCGCGAGCTGAACAAGCTGACAGTCAAAAACCGTTATCCTCTTCCTCGTATAGATGACCTCTTCGATCAACTTCAGGGAGCCAGTTACTTCTCGAAGATAGACCTCAGATCGGAATAGCATCAGCTTCGAGTTCACGAGGATGATGTTTCCAAGACAGCATTCAGTACTCTGTATGGTCACTACCAGTTCGTGGTGATGCCCTTTGGTTTAACCAATTCACCGACTGTGTTCATGGACTTGATGAACCGGGTGTGTCGTCCTTTCCTGGAAAAATTCGTCATCGTTTTCATTGATGACACACTTGTCTATTCCCGAAGCGAAGAAGATCACAAACTACACTTGAGGTTAGTGTTGGAAACACTTAGAATGGAGAAGCTATACGCGAAATTCTCCAAGTGTGAATTATGGATTCAGAAAGTAGCTTTCCTTGGTCACGTGGTAAGCGAGGAGGGTATACACGTGGACCCGTCCAAGATCAAGGTGATAGATAATTGGTCGGCACCAAAGACACCCACATAAATCCGTCAATTCTTGGGTCTCGCTGGCTACTATCGCATGTTCATCCAGAATTTTTCCAAAATCGCCAAACCCTAACTACTCTGACACAGAAAGGTGTACCCTTTTGTTGGAGTGAAAAGCAAGAAACTGCATTCCAAACATTGAAACGAGCCCTGTGCAGCGCGCCTATTCTGTCCCTGCCCGAAGGAACAGAGGATTTCGTTGTCTTCTGCGATGCATCTAATCAGGGTTTAGGCTATGTGCTTATGCAGAGAAAAGTTATTGCTTATGCCTCGAGACAGCTGAAGGCACACGAAGTTAACCATACGACTCACGACTTGGAGCTAGGAGTAGTGGTCTTCGCACTGAAGATTTGGAGACATTACCTCTACGGAACTAAGTGCACGATCTTCACTGACCATAAAAGCCTGCAACACATCTTCAATCAGAAAGACTTAAACATGAGGCAACGGCGATGGGTAGAGCTACTCAGTGACTACGAGTGTGAAATCCGCTACCATCCCAACAATGTGGTAGCAGATTACCTTAGTCGAAAGGAGAGTTCAAGGCGCAAGACAAAAACAATGACGATGACCATCCATTCTCACTTATCCATACAGATCCGAGAAGCCCAGTTGGAAGCCCTAAAACCAGAAAACGTGTTGAACGAAGCCTTGAGAGGAATGGAGAAGAAACTTGAGATCAGTGGTGACGGAGTCTACTGTTTCATGGATAGAATCTGGACCCCAAAGTTCGGAGGTTTTAGAGACGTTGTTATGAACGAAGCTCAAAAGACCAAATACTTTGTTCACCCAGGTTCAGACAAGATGTACCTGGATATCAAGAAACAATACTGGTCTCCAAACATGAAAGCCGAGATCGCAAACTTTGTGGGCAAGTGTTTGACTTGCACCAAGGTAAAAGTCGAGTACCAGAAACCTTCGGGTCTGCTCCAGCAACCCGAGATACCTGAGTGGAAATGGGAGATGATTACCATGGATTTCATCACCAAGTTACCCAGGTCTCCGAGTGGGTACGATACCATTTGGGTAATTGTCGATCGTTTGACAAAATTCGCTCACTTCCTTCCGATTAAAGAATCGTTCAAGATGGAAAGACTCACGCGAGTCTACATCCAAGAGATAGTCCGACTGCACGGTGTACCTGTGTCCATTATCTCCGATCGAGATAGCAGGTTTACCTCAAGGTTCTGGCAGTCCCTTCAGAAAGCTATTAGAACTAAGTTGGACATGAGTACAGCTTACCATCCTCAGACAGACGGACAGAGTGAGAGAACTATCCAGACCCTGGAGGACATGCTGAGAGCATGTGTCATTGATTTCGGAAAGTCGTGGTACACCCATTTACCCTTGATCGAGTTCTCGTATAACAACAGCTATCACACCAGCATCAAGGCTGCCCCGTTCGAATCTCTCTACGGCCGCAAGTGCAGATCCCCTCTGTATTGGGCCGAGGTAGGGGACACGCAGCTAGCCAAGAGCCGAGTCCCTAACAGTGCTCTCACTGGTCCTGAAATCATCCGCGAAACCACTGAGAAAATCATCCAGATCCGAGAACGGCAGAAAGTTTCACGAGACCGACAGAAGAGTTACGCCGATAAACAACGGAAACCATTAGAATTCCAGGTTAGAGATTGTGTCCTGTTGAAGGTATCGCCCTGGAAAGGCATGGTACGCTTTGGAAAGTGTGGGAAGCTTAACCCGAGGTACATAGGACCTTTCGAGATCCTCGCTAGGATCGATCCTGTAGCCTACAAACTCTGACTCCTTCAAGACCTTAGCAATATCCATCTAGTCTTCCACGTCTCAGATCTTAAAAAGTGTCTATCCGATGAAACCCTCGTGATCCCTCTTGACAAGATCGAGATCAATGAAAACCTGAACTTTGTGGAAGAACCCATCGAAATCATGGATCGAGATATCAACTGTACGAAACAAAGTCGCATCCCGATAGTGAAGATTCGCTAGAATGCCAAGCGGGGACCTGAGTTCACTTGGGAGCGCGAAGACTCGATGAAACAGAAGTATCTGCATCTCTTTTCAATTCCATGATTTGTATCTTAATTCTAAATTTCAGGACGAAATTCCCTCTAACGGGGGGATAATGTGACAACCCATAAGTTATTCCGTCATTGTAACCCGTTTCTGTTAGTAAAGCCTTTACGTTCCAATTTTTCCGTTAACTTCTTTTTAAATTAATAAAATTGGGACTTCTTATTTTGACATCACAAGTGTCGGAACACATTAGAAACGCGTGAAAACATCCCAAATGTTTATTTGGAAAATTTATAGTTTCGACCACGTCGGGTTACAGCAACTTAATCGGGTACGACCAAAAGCCCCGTTTAACGTCAGTATCGGGTAAAATTCCATCGAGCCTCAAACCCGAACCATATATAAAGTGGAGTGGGCTTCTTTTGAAGCTTTTCCAATCTCTCTCTCTACTCTCTCTCTCTCTCTAAAAACTCAAGTTTGATCTAAAAACCACCCAATTCAAGCTCCAAATCGGTAAGTTATCCATCCTAGCTCATAGATTAACATGTTTAGCTTTCAAATTCATCGCAAAATCATGAAATAGGACCAAAAACATGTTTTTACGGCCCTGGAACACCCTTAGGCCGCAAACACATATAGATGGGGTTTTTGAGCCTCAAAACCCTTCCAAACCACTTTGGGAGCTTAGATATGACTTAGGGGCTTACAATACTGGACTCGGAACACCTAAACCTTATCATTTGAGGGGTAAACAAGTGTTTACGTCCCAAGCACATGCTTGGACCATAAACACCATTTCTTAGGCCGTAAACACCTTTTTAGGTGTTAAAATGCCCCTTAAACACCTCCTAAGCCTTGGAATAAAGTCTAGAATCATCCACCAATGTGTTAGGGACCTTAAACATGCAAGAAACCATCCCTGTAGGAGTTCACAGCCGTAAAGCCCCCAACGAATGGTTCATGGGCCGTAAACTCCTATAAGGTGGTCAAATGGTGCCCTAACTTCCTTCCATAGCTTGTACTTTGGACTAGAAACACTTGTGATTGACCTAGGACCACCAAAACACACTTAGAATGGGTACATAAGAGTTTACGGCCATAAACTCCTAGTTTACTGCCGTAAACTCCTCAAATGGTCCTTATGTTGTTCAAGATCCATTCCAATGCCTTAAAAGCCTAACATCACCCCACAAGAGTTATAAGACCATTAAGCACCCACGAACACCCCCACTATGAGTTTACGGCCGTAAACTCATGGGGACATGGTCTTAGGGCCGGAAAATCCCTTAGGAGTTTACTCTTGAAAAGCAAACTCCATATTCAAGCCATACACACCCTTAGATGCTACCCGGGTCACTCCTAACACTTGAAATGAAGTGTTTTCGCGCCTAGGAGTGTACTGTCTTATCTTATTAGTGGGTCAAAGTCTAATTAGATATAAATATGTATCTATTCATATTACATAGGAACCTTGCGTGTTCTCAAGCCCCGAACTGACACTTAGCATCCAACCGACACACTTCTCGACTGGTGAGTTCATACCCCTACGTTTTTCCATGTTTTCAATGTTTTCAGGGGGAATACAAGCTAAAGTACCAGAATATCTTATACTTAAAGTTATTATTTCATTTGAAATGGTACATATTTCATATACTTTTAACACTGGAAACCGTTTTTATCCAACTGTTTGACTTGCAGAGTTAGTTTTCAAACTAATTGCAAACCTGATTTACAGTGTTATATTGTATGTTTCACCAATGATTTTCCACTTCATTTATGTTAAAATCATTAACCTAGAACATTAGAACACGTCCTCGGTAACACTCCACAGAGATACGCGAGTGGAGGACCCCCGTTGTAACCAGAATCCCAAACAGGATTTTCCGCATTATTATTTGTAAATTTGTTAATCTTAATAAATGGAGACACGTCCTCGGAAACACTCCACAGAGATACGTGAGTGGAGGACCACCCCCGTAACAAGAATCTCTTAGAGGGAGAGCGTGACTTGAGTGTATAGATCTATATGGGATTGACAGCCCCGCACCTAGCTGCTAGCTACAGTCGAACCGAAAGGTTCAAGGGTGACGAAAGTCATAAAATGATAATGGACTACTTATTGCCATATATAGTCTATTGTATGGTTATGGAACTCGCAATTTAGATAACAGAGATTTACTTGTTGGTAATAATGGATCTAGTAAACTAATAACCTTATGATTAGTTTACTTTTCACACAATAGTTTATACGTGTTAAAACTAACATACATTTCAAGGATAACCAGGTTTTCAGGAAACATCATACGAACATTTTAAGTATGGTAGATACTTGTACATTACATTCAGAATCGATAACCGATTACAAACTTTTAAGGAAAATAAGGGATTTTCCTGCGATAACAAACTGTACATAACCAGATCGTATAACAAACGGATAACCAAACTTTGCATATAAGAAAATATGGGATTTTCTTGGATAACCACTTTTTAGAAACCAAAGGAAACTTGTTCATTTTCAGAAAACAAACCTCTTATGAACTCACCAGCTTTATGCTGATTTTCAAACTGCTTGTATTCTCAGGTCCACATTAGACAGGTACCCGCGATCTTTTGGAGAAGACGGAGCGTTTTATCAGACACGTCTTTACTTTTGTTCAAACTATTGTATAGATAAAACATGTATCACTTTACTTTCAAACAAATGTAATTATTCCTATGTAATGTAATGTTTTGTGTTTACTATGCTTACTATGTACATTGGTTGTGATAGTATACATGACGTCCTTCGCCCCGGAACGTTTCCGCCATCGGTTTCGGGGTGTGACAGGCTCGTGGTGGTTATCGGTAATTGGTGATAGGAGTGGGAATGGAATTGAATGCTAGTCTATGATATATGTCCTTTTATGCATCTTTTACGGCAATTTTTATGAAATTTTAGCATTAATATTTGTACATTTGCATGTCATTAGTTTAAATAATGTTCAGTTCATGTCATACGTTATAATTCTCGTACTTCTTATGTTTTTATGTCGTTTTTAGATAATTCGAGAGGAGCAGTACTTTGGCAGACGCTTTCAAAGCATTTGATGGGGAATTGGAGTTAATTGGAGCATCGAACTGATGAAGGATATTGAGGAATGCTTAAAATCGATCGAATTGATCATACGAATATAGATTGCTACATTCTAAAGGCTAAAGGAGGTTGTTGACAGCTTTGACCCCCTGTCGGTATTTTGACAATATTTCTTGACTCATAACTTTGATTCATGAGATTTAAAATTTTACGGAAACTAGAAAAAATTTTGGACCACTTTGATGTTTTCAAAAAAATCAGAAAATGCAAAAATTTGATCAAATGTTTCCTTGAAATTCGATTGAATAAAAAAATCGATTGAATAAATACTTCGCAGTTCAGAAATTCCGAAATCAGAAAAATACAAAAGTCGACCAGAACTCAAAAAATTCGATCATGTGACCCAAAAATTCAACTGAATTTTTGGGTTTTTGCTCCCAAAGACTCTGGCTTACGCCTCTCTAATCAGATTGAGGGTTGGACGATTCCTAAAGCTCCAGATGACAAAAACGACGATTTCTGAGTTAATTTCTCTTCGATTTCATTTATGCCAAGGACTAGTACTTTTCATGTAATCAGTTATCAGATTTTGTTTTTTTTTTTATGTGTTTTTATCTAGTTGTTTTAGTTTTGAACTTAATGAATTTTTGATTTTTAATTCTTGTTGGTCTGATCACCAAGGCAGGGTTTAATTATTTTAGTTAATCAGCTAATAGAATCTGATGGAGGCTGGTGGTGGTGTTAACAGTAAATGTGGTCGGTTCGATGGTGGTTTGAGTATTGGTTGCTAGTTCGGTGAGAGATGAGGGTGGCGGTGGTGCTCCATTTTCCAATGAGGGGTAGCGATGGTGCAATATTTTATACGGGTGGTGTAGATTACATGTGTTGATGGTGGTCAGGTCTTCTTCAACAAGATACAAAATAGCTAAAATAATTTTTCTTAATTGATAATGTCAACAATGTTAAAAAGAATTCAAAAGAAAAAGAAAATTGTATTAAACGTGCAAATTTAAACTAACGACGGATGAAACGTGCAACTTTTAACAACATGAGGGACAAAACAAGTTAATTTTTGAAAGTAATCTCTAAACAAGGTTTTTTGTTTGTTTTTTTTTGTGTGTGTGTAACATCCAGTTGCAGCAGGTATGAAATTGTTTTCGATTGTGTATGGTATTTTTCTTTGAAGGCCACGATGTAGTGAAGCCTCACCACGACGTGGAGAATAGCTTGGGACCGCGAGGTTTAGTGAACCACCACAACATGGTGATTGTACCACGACATGGTGGTAGTTGTTGGGTAAAACCATAACGTTTAAGGGTTGAGCCCTATTTAAATATCCCTAACCCCTCCTAACCTCACTCCCATCAGCGTCCATCTCTCCAAATTGTCCCTTGAAAACCCTAGAGCCCTTGTGTGGGTTTTTAGCCTTAAAGTTGGGTATTTGGTGTTTGTGAAGGAAGAAAGTGGTGGAAATTTTCAATATGAGTCCAAAGCAAAGAAGATCTAGGAGTTTACCTTCCATTAGCATCTCAAGGAGGTATAAACTCTTCATCTTGTTAAGTCAATGGATATATATATATATATATATATATATATATATATATATATATATATATAGCCCTTTTTTTCTTTCTGTGTTGTTACTAGGGGTGTGCGCGGTGCAGTTTGGTGCAGTTTATATCCAAAACCACAAACCGCACCACATATGCGGTTTGAATTCATCATAAACTGCAAACCGCACTGCGAAAGCTGTATACCGCGTACTGCGGTGCGGTTTGATGCAGACGGTTTTGTGCGGTTTTGTGGTTTTTGCGGTTTGAAAAATTCCGCTACAACCTAATATATTTACAAATCAAATTCGAGACAATGATATATAAGTTGCGCATAACACGTGTAACATATTATTAATCTTAAATTCATAATTACAAAATGACATTCTCTTATTTCATTATGGTTTACATATGAAAAATTAGGTTTCATGCAACATTTTGTATAAAGTTTATATCCATGTTTATTGATCTAATGATACAATATCAATTTGTAGAACTTATATCACTAATAATGTCACTTTTAACAAGATTACAGGTGGTTTTGAAAACAATATTATTAAGAATTAATTAATACCATAATAACCATACTTAAAATACATAGGTATATAAGGATAAACTATAATAACCAATTGTTATCTAGTTATGCATTTCCGAATATGAATATATATATATATATATATATATATATATACATGCGGTGAGTTTTAGACCGCAATCTTATAATAAACCGCAAACCGCACCGCAAAGTGCGGTTTAATAAAATTTCAAACCGCAAACCGTACCACTATAGTTCTAAACCGCATTATGTGGTGCGGTTTGGTGCCTTGCGGGAGGTTTATGCGATTTGTGCGGTTTTATGCGCACCCCTAGTTATTGCCTTGGCTGGTTGAACTTCATGAATCTTGTAACTTTAAGAATCTCCCAGTGAGCATTTGGCTCTTTAGATCTCATCTAGAATTGAGTTTTAAGGTCATGCATGGAATCTTTGCATTTTTGCCCTATTTTGACCAAATAAGAGTTTAAGACATTCATTAGACATGCATGTTTGAAAAGCACCAATTTGTATGGTGTGTTTGGTGATAAAGACTCTTTTGAAGCAGTGTGTGTGTGTCTATATATATATATATATATATATATATATATATATATATATATATATATATATATATCATAGCTTTAGCAAAACCTTGAAAGACGGGGTGGGTTAAAGGTGAGAATTTGGACTTCTAGACCGAACCGGACAGGAACCAGACCTGGACTTTGTAAGCCTAATAGGTACGCTCTAATGTTCACCAATTTCTGCAAAACAGGTCCGCTCCTAGAGATCGGATCGGTTCGGTCCGAATCAAATGCTTACTTACACGTCCAAGAGCCAGGAACGAGACCTGGTTAGCCTAAACAGGTTCGATCCAAGGTCCACCAAATTCTATAAAAGTAAGCATTTCGACTGGACCGACCAGCTCTTGGACCGAACAAGTTTTATGTAACATACACATTCTAAAATTGTGTATTGTTATTATTAAAAGTGAATAAATGTGAGTGTTGAGTTCTAACAGATAGTTTTTACTAGAAATGAAGTAAAACTATGTTTAGAATCACTCATAAAATATTGGAAGTCTTATGAGATTCAATTAGTAGCCAAATAATGAAAATTTAGTGAAAATATAAAATTTGAAATAAGTAAAATTTTATTATTTGATGTTGTAGATAATCTCTTTAGAAGTGTTTAGGCGAAAACCTTGTCGAAATCCGAGTTATAACGAAGAAGTTATGATTAATCAAAGATCCGTGACAAAAACTGGCAAACACTATGCCGCGTAAAAAGTGAGTTTCCGATCAACTACTTTTTAGCCTTAGTGATCTAAATGAAAGTTGGAGTACTCGTAAAAATAATAAACTTTCATATAAAGAACTTTTAAATCTGACTTCGTATGAGGAAGTTATGATTTTTCTAAGTTTAGAATAGCGGTAGACAGCTAAAAACTCGAAATAAAGATCGAGAGATATTTAGCCAAAACAACCTAAATGAGAATTGAAGGTCTCGTCAATAGTAGTACAACGTTAAAAAGTCTGACGAAAACAGAAGTCGGATGAAGAAGTTATGAATTCTTAACGGATTCTAATGTCCCGGTCCGTTAAAAATAATAATATTAAAATTAAATCAAAATTAGTCGATGAAGTCTAAAGGAAAGTTGTAGAGCGTAAGTTTACCTACGCGTGCATATAAAGAACGTCAAAAACGGAGCTCATATGCGAAAGTTATGGATTTTAGAAA
This sequence comes from Lactuca sativa, assembly GCF_002870075.4. Lineage (NCBI taxonomy): Eukaryota > Viridiplantae > Streptophyta > Magnoliopsida > Asterales > Asteraceae > Lactuca > Lactuca sativa. Next base: position 116,907,733 of record NC_056623.2, read on the forward strand.
TTTTTGGCTCAAAAACCGAGAAATTATGGATAAGAACCGGGAATTTTCGCATGAACAGTAGCCGCTCTACCCGGAACTGACGCGTGTCGCATGCTGATTCGACCGAGGGTGCGGTCCAATGAACTTCCAACGCTTCGCTACTGTTGCCCCGTGTCCGAGGTGCTGGCCGAATCCGAAGCCGGCACGTAGCCTTTTCGCATCCGAGCCTCGCCCAAGCTGCCACCTGTTCCGAGCCTCATAGCCACCTGCCCTCTTCCCCTCGCTTCAGATCCGAGGCTCGCACATATATAAGGGGTGCAAGACCTCCCGGCTAATGTTGGATTTTTAGCACTTTTTCACCTCTTATTCCATATTTTGGTTATTTCCACTACCCCGAAGCCCCAAGATTATTTTTAACACCCGAAACACGTCCCAAAGTGCCTAGAGAGTCCGAAAAATTTATCTTTTCGGTTTGAAGCTCTATCCTCGCAAGGCCTATTTTTCAATAAATCTCCCGGTTTTCAACGAAGAAAGTTATATTTAGAGCCGAAGTGCTGCCCAAATTACTATTTTAACCCCCGGTTATTTCAAGGTGAGTTCAATATATAGGAACAATTGTATGTTATGTGTTAAATGTGCTATGTGCTTTTCAGTGTTATAATTCTGGGTTATTTTCCCATGTTATTTTTATTTGCTATTTTTAATAGCAAAGTTATACCTTTGACCATGTGATCAGTGAAAAGACTTAGATTCACGGTGGTACTGGTATGTAGCCTCTGGTCATGTAGAACATGCCTCGTAAGAGAATGACTTCTATTCTATGGCATTGGCAGAAGGTTAGATAGGAATGGTATGTAGCCTCTGACCATGTAGAGCATGACTCCATAAGAGAATGAACTCTATTCTATGATATTGGCAAATAGTTACATAGAGCTATAAGCCTGAAATCTACCAAAATGTTAATCAGAAATTATATGTATTTTGTGCCATTTGGGCCAAAGCTTTATTGATGCATATCAAGCATTGAAATTGTTATGTCTCATTGATCGTAAATCTTTGAATCAAATCTTGAGTTGATATTGAAAGCCTGACATATGATACGCATATGCTATTGTTGTTCTTGTTCCTTTTGCTTCTGTCATATTGGTATATATAAGGCATAAGATTATATTGTATCTATTTATTGAATTCACTAAGTGTTATCGTTTATCCCTCTCAATATTTAACAATTGCAGGTGATGAGTATCCAGTATAATTTTATACTGCTGAAAGTTTTAGAATAGTTAATACTATTTCTTTGTATTTAATGTTCATGTATGTATATGAATAGCATATTCCTGGGTAGATATGTAATGTAATAAAACTTAGTCGGTTTGTATCCAATCTTTTGTAATCACTTTATTAATATAAAATATTGTTTTATATATATGCATGTAGCATGTTTTGAGGAAGTAACTTAAGAATAATGTTGGAATAGTATGAAAGTTTGGGTCTTCCAGAAATACAAAAGTTGGGGTCTTTCATTTTACAAAAATTGTTGGACCACAAACTGGATCTGTTCAGGCTTCCCATGTCTAGGTCCAGGTCGGGTTCCTGGAGGTTATGGAGGTTCAAATGTTCACCCATATAATAGGTTAATGAAAAAAGAAGAAAAAATTCTCATTTTTATTACTCATACTTTTATAAATATTACTTCGTTATTTAACCATCCTTAATCAGTATGAAATCCAGCTACAAATTTTAATATACATAAAGTTAACATAAACGACTACAAAGAAGCATTGGGATATTCTCTAAGGCTAAACATAAATGTTATGGCTAAATCAACACCATCGATAGCTTGTAATAGTAACAACATGTAATAGATAGTTATAAACTGGGAAATCTCCATTTTAGTCCTATTATTTTACACGCATTTACGAAAAAGTCCTAAATTATTAAATTTAACGGAAAAGTATGAAATACCGGATAAACCAGTGAATCGACCCAATTTACCCGATTACCACTCTAGCTACCGGTGACAAACCGATGTGGCATTAAATGAGATTAGGTGGAAGGTGAGTCGACCAAATCACACACCCATTTCTTCAACGCTAAATCAGACACAGTTATGGTAATATCTTCTCTATAGAAATTGAGTTTTTTTACGTGTGAAGAAGACGACAACTATAGGTACGAGTTCGAGTCTTCCAAGATTTGCAAATGGAAGACGTCTAGGATTTTGATACAATTGATGTCGAAGTAGACAAGGATTTGAAGAAGCAAACCAAGAGATGCAATTATGCATTCTCGAACAACTTGTTTCTTGACATAGCAGGTGAAGAAGGTGATGACTTTGCAATCCCTAAAATTAAACATATTGACGACGATGTTGACTTAAACGAAGATGATGTGGTGGAGAATGAAGATCATTTTGACTTAATGCGAGAAGGAAGTAGGTATGATGAAGTATATGGGTCTGATGAAGAAGTGTCAAGTGAAAGTGACCAAGATTCTAAGCTTGAGTTTGAGTACAGCACCTACGATCCAAAGGTTAAATAGAACAAGATGAGACCACTTCTGGTAGAGAGGTATGAATCACCCTATCAACTAAAGTTATGTTTAATTAACCATGCTATTTATACTGGTTATAAGATAAATTTCAAGAAATGTGACAGTGTTAGGCTAGTTGCTGTATGTGCTAGTGATCCACAAAAATTTCAATGTCCATTTAATGTTAGGGCTTCGTGGATGAACACAGAGAGGTCGTTTCAAATTAAGAAACTTGTTGACAAACATAGGTGTGTTAGGAATTATAGAAATACCAACCTTATGGGTCCAACATGGTTAGGAAACCAGTTTCTGAAAGAACTGATTACGAAGCCCAAGTTGAAGTGTAAGGAAATGCAAGTAATTATCCAAAGCAAATTCCACTGCAATGTGTCCTGGTCAAAGTTCTATAGAGTAAAGTGTAGGGCCATGTCAACTAGTTTATCACAATCATACATTCTTCGAACTTGCCTGGATGACCTATATGCACTACTGTTGGAGACGGAGGAGGAGGAGGCCATATTCAAAACTTGCAATTTCGTCGATTTAGGGTTTTTAGACTCTTAAATAATGTAAGAGACTGAGGTAAATAAAGTAAGAGAGAGAGGTATGGTCAAGTTAGCTTCCATGTAAGCAAAATAATGCCCCATCAGTTTTTCACCGGTCGCAAGAGTGGTAACCGGGTAAATTGGGTCAATTCGCTGGTTTATCCGGTATTTCATGCTTTTCCGTTAACATTTAATAGTTTAAGACTTTTCGTAAATGCGGGAAAAAATAATAGGACTAAAATGGAGATTTCCCTTATAAAATTCCTTGGATGAACTATTGGAATTCATTTTGTTGCATCATTAAATGGAGGACCAAAAGTACTTTCGGTGTCATAAAGAAAATTTCCTTACATGAAGTCATGTTTGTAGAAAACATCAAGCTACTAATGAATGAATCAACGCATTGAAAACGAACCAACAAAAACATTCCTTACCATGTTGTAGGGAAACTTGCCAAAAATTGCGGTAAATCCTCTCGATGACTACAAAAGAAATCAGATTTAATTGCATAAAAATCACTTTAAATAAATTTAGCTAAACAATCAATGACAAATATAATACATACAATCATGTTAGATATTGTTAAGCTTAGTAGTGAGTATTTTCCGATAAGCTAGCATTTATGATTCTCATTGAACAGGAGGGACCATGGGCCGAGATAAGCTAAAGTATAGTACAATATTTTCAAATAGGCATATGACTAAACGACGATGGCATGTTATCATCCAAAAACACTATGATCTAAGGCCTGACGTTGAGTGGTTGTGCATCCTTCCCGTTTGACATCTGAATAAGTTGTGAGAGTCAACGAGGGAGACACTTACAAAAAGAGGGCTTGATCTATTGTTCCCTTAATATAAAGGAGAATACACTTTAAAGAATGAAGTTGTTAGCTATGGAGACTAATCCTCATATCTGAATTTCTTTTGGACCGGCCAATTTGTTTTTGGCTTTTATTTTTGTTTTTTTAGTTGGGCTTAGGCTTTTAGATGTTTAGGTTAAATCTTTTCATTTATATATATATATATATATATATATATATATATATTCATGAATGAACGTATTTGTAACATTATAGAGGAAAAACATGTGTAGAATAAAATCTCTCTCTCTCTCTCTCTCCCTCTCTCTCTCTCTGGTTTGGCAGTGGATGTAGCATATCACAAGATAGTGTGAACCACTTAAATCCATGTATTTTGTATGCTTTGATTTGTTTCTAATTTCTCGTATTTCTTAGATCTATTTTTTGTTTATCGTTGTTCTTTACCTAACAACTAGTATTATAGCTATAGATGAAGACGGAAAGGTGAAGATCGATAAATTGGAAGGCCATGATTTTGGATTCTGGAAGATGCAAATTGAGGATTGCATGAATCAAAATCAATTACACTTACCGTTATCTAAACATAAACTTGAGAAGACAGATATAGCAGAATGGGACTTGCTAGACCGAAAAGCCCTTGGCGTTGTCAAACTATCACTAACGAAGAATGTCACATACAACATCCTCATTGAGAAGACCATATTTGGATTGATAAAGGAATTGTACAACGTATATGAAAAGAGATCAACATCAAACAAGTTTTTCTTGATCAAAAAGTTGGTAAGCATAGAGATGAAGGAAGGAACGTCTGTGACAGTCCACATCAATGAGTTTAGCTCGATAATATCCCGGTTAGGATTTGTTGAAATTAATTTCGAAAATGAACTCTAGGCTTTATTATTATTTTCTTTATTTTCTTTGGGTAGGATTTGTTGAAATTATTTTCGAAAATGAACTATAGGCTTTATTATCATCTACAGGAACTGGAACTAAATTGGACATTTCAGATATAAATGCCCGATACCTCTTGCAGATAATGGTAAGACTGAGATGAATGTACCTGAATACTATAATGTTACACAGATTTGTTATGTAGAAAATTAAGTCGGTTCTTTGGTGATGAAAGCAGGAGCATCATTTCACGCTTGCCAAAAAAAATAAATCATGAGAAATTTCAAACCTTATAGTGATACTATTCTTCTTGCAGATGATAAATTTCTAAAGATCACTGGTATTGGAGATGCAGCTTTAAAATTTTCAATGTTTACCACATGGATTTTGAAGGATGTGAAATACATTCCTGACCTGAAGAAGATGTTGATTTGAGTTGGATAGTTAGATGAAGAAGGACATGATGTAAACTTTAGAAAAAGTAAAATGAAGGTTATTTAAGGGAACTTGGTCATTGCTCAAGAAAATAAGAAGGGAACTCTATATATGGGGTAGTTGACCTTAGGAGAAGCAAATACAACTATTGGAGATGGAGAGTCTTCTACTTTTTGGGAACAAAGACATGGCCATATAGTTAAGAAGGGAATGAAAATGCTTTCTTTAAAGGGTTACTTCAAAGGGATCTCACAGCTGAAAAATGTGACAGTCAACTTGTGTGAACCATGCGTATCAGGTAAAGAAAAAAGAGTTACTTTTGTGAAGACGGTTCAACCACCAAAATCAGAGAAGCTTGAGCTGATACATTCTGATTTCTTCGGTCGGACATCAGTTTCATTAACAAGAGGTTCATTGTATTACTTTACCTTTATAGATGATGATCCAAGTAAGGTATGGTTTACTTACTGAAAAATAAATCTGAAGTTTTTTCTACTTTTAAAAATTGTTGAAAGCTATTGAGGAGAATGAGACAAATCTGAAGATAAAATTTTCGAAGCCAGATAATGGGGGTGAATACAGCTGCAAGGAGCTTACCGATTATTAAGAAATCAAAGACCCAAATCAGATAGATGTTGAAACTCATAATCTCAGAAGATCGACCTGAGATAAAAAAACCCACTAGCATATATTCTCCATTAGTTATTTATTTGTAACTGACAAAGAACGGAGAGTCAGAGTCTTATCCAAAGGTACTGAAACTGAAAGAATCTACTAAATGGAAGAAATCCATGAAGGATGAGTTGGATTCACTTGACAAGAACCATACCTTGTCCTTAGTCAAATTACCACTAGGAAAGAGAGCTTTGTAAAATAAATGGGTGTTCAGAATCAAGGATGAAGCTGATAGCAGCAAGAGGTATAAAGCAAGACTAGTTGTAAAGGATTTCCAACAAAAGAGGTGGTTGATTTCAATGAGGCTCTCTCAATAGTTGTGAAGATCACTACTATTCAACTAGTCTGGAGTATCTAGCTGTTGAAAGTTTACATATGGAACAACTAGATGTTAAGACTTCCTTCGTACATGGTGACCTTGAAGAAGCAATTTACATGTCCCTACCAAAAGGAAACCTGATGAATGGTAAGGAGAATTTGGTGTGTAAACAGAAGGGTTTATATGGACTGAAACAAGCCCCAAGGAAGTGGTATTTAAAATTTGACAACTTCATGTCGAAAAATAGGTACAAGAGATGTGAGACAGATCATTGTTTGTTATCTGATGAAGTTCAGGTCCTCTTACATTATTATTTTATTAAATGTTGATGATATGTTGGTTGCTGGATCAAACATTGAGGAAATCAACATACTGAAGCAACAACTCTCGAGAGAGTTTGTGATGATGGAATTTGAGATGCCAAACAAATTCTTGGGATAACCATGGTCAGAGACAGAGTTTTTAGAACTTTGAAGCTTTCACATCGAAAGTATACCTAAAAGATTCTATAGAAGTTCAACATAACTGATGCAAACCTAAGAAGTACACCTTTAGGAATTCAAATAAAACATTCGAAGAAACAATCCGCAAAGACGGATGAAGACATAATAAATGGAAAAAATTATGTATACATCAGTAGTTGGTAGTTTAATATATGTTAAGGTGTACACCAGACCGGACATTGCACATGCACTGGGAGTTGTGAGCAGATTTTTGTCTAATATGGGTAAAGAGCATTAGGAAGGGGTTTAGTGGTTGCTATGTTACTTGAAAGGTACTACCGAGGTCGCTCTATGTTTCAACAGAAATAAAGTGGTTTGTAAGGATTCATTGATGCTGGTTTAGGGGAATGTGCATATTCGGGAAAAAGCATGGCTAGGTATGTTTTCACTATCGGAGGTACAACATTCAGTTGGATGTCTAAACTTTAGAAAAATGTTTCTCTTTCAACAACAGAGGTAGAATATATAGCCATTGTAGAAGAAAACAAAGAGTTGATATGATTGAAGAATTTTCTGTCAAATTTGGGAATAAAACAAGTATATTGTGTTCTCCACTGTGAAAATTGAAGTCCATTACTTCGAAGTCCATGCGTATTCGGTAAACAAAAAAGAGTTACTTTCATGAAGATGGTTCGACCACCAAAATCAGAGAAGCTTTAGCTAATACATTCCGATGTCTTCGGTCTGACATCAGTTTCATTAACAGGAGGTTCCCAGTATTACGTTACCTTTATAGATGATGATCCAAGAAAGGTATGGGTTTACTTTGTGAAAAATAAATCTGAAGTTTTCTCTACTTTTAAAAGGTTGAAAGCTATTGTGGAGAATAAGACAAATTTGAAGATAAAATGTTTGAAGTCAGATAATGGGGGTGAATACAGCTGCAAGGAGTTTACCGATTACTGTGCAAAACAAGGAATCATAATGTTGAAGACTGTGCTAGAAACACGTTAAAAACGGTGTTGTAGAGAGGATGAAAAAAAACATTAAATGAGAGATAAAAACTTGAAGTTATATGCAAGGATACCAATAGTATTTCGGGCAGACACAATGAGCATAACTCTTATAAATCGTAGACCCTCAGTCCCCATTGGGTATAAATTTCTCGAAGAGGAATGGTAGAAAAAGGAAATATCTATCTCTTACCTTAAAGTATTTGGTTTTAATGCTTTTTTCAAGGTTAAAGATATAGAAAAAGACAAACTTGAATCTAAAGCTAAGAAGTGTGTCTTTATCAGCTATGGGCCAGATGATATGGGCTATAGATGTTGGGATGATCAAACCATGAAAGTGATTAGGAACAGGGATGTCACTTTTACTAATGATGCCCTCTATCAAGATGATCTAGCTACAACTCTAAGCAAAATAAACCAAAGTCAGAAGGCGGTGTTTGCAGAATTTACATATGCTGATGTTTTACAATCTGAAATAGGCGAAGGCTCAAAAAATAGTGGGGGTGCTGAAGAGATAGTAAATACTGAAGCCAGAAGGAGTTCTGAAGAATATAAAGACTCATAAAGCAAAATTCCTGATTATTAACAAACCAAAGACCAAAATCAGACAGGTGTTGAAACTTATAATCTCAAAGGATCGACCAGAGATCAAAAACCCACTAGCAAATATTCTCCATCAGTTAATTATTTGTTACTGACAAAGAATGGAGAGTTGGATTCTTATCCAGAGGTCCTGAAACTGAAAGAATCTATAAAATGGAAGAAATCCATGAAGGATGAGTTGGATTCACTTGACAAGAACCATACCTTGTCCTTAGTCAAATTACCACCAGGAAAGAGAGCTTTGTAAAATAAATAGGTGTTCAGAATCAAGGATGAAGCTCATAGAAACAAGAGGTATAAAACCAAACTATTTTTTAAAGGATTTCGAACAAAAAAGGGGGTTGATTACAATGAGATTTTCTCACCAGTTGTGAAGATGACTACAATTCAACTAGTGTTGAGTATTTAGCTGCTAAAAATTTATATATTGAACAGCTAGATGTTAAGTCTGCCTTCTTACATGGTGACCTTGAGGTAGACATTTACATGTCCCTACCTGAAGGAAAACTGGTGAATGGTAAGGAGAATCTGGTGTGTAAACGGAAGGGAAATTTGACAACTTCATGTAGAAAAATAGGTACAAGAGATGTGAGACATATCATTGTTGTTATCTGAAGAAGTTCAGGTCCTCTTACATTATTATTTTTTTAATATGTTGATGATATGTTGGTTGCTGAATCAGACATTAAGGAAATCAACATACTGATGCAACAACTCTCTAGAGAGTTTGTGATGAAGGACTTTGAGATGCCAAACAAATTCTTGGGATGACCATATTCAGAGACAAAGTTTTTGGAACTTTAAAGCTTTCACATCAGATGTATACCAAAAAGATTCTATAGAAGTTCAACATGACTGATGTAAAGATAAGAAGTACACCTTTGGGAAGTCAGATAAATTTTTTGAAGAAACAATCCGCAAAAACGGTTGAAGACATAAGAAATGGCCAAAATCATGTATACATCGGTTGTTGGTACTTTGATGTATGTTATGGTGTGCACCAGACAGGACATTTCACATGTAGTGGGAGTTGCGAGCAGATTTATGTCAAATCTGGGTAAAGAGCATGAGGAAGGGGTCTAGTGGTTGCTATGTTACTTGAAAGGTACTACTGAAGTCGCTCTATGTTTCAACAAAAAGAAAGTGGTTTTGAAGGATTCACTGATGTTGATTTAGGGGGGTGTGCAGATTCGGGAAAAAGAACGGCTAGGTATTTTTTCACTATCGGAGGTACAACGTTGAGTTGGATGTCCAAACTTTAGAAAATTTTTGCTCTTCAACTACGGAGGTAGAATATATAGTCGTTGCAGAAGAAAAGAAAGAGTTGATATGATAGAAGAATTTTCTGTCAAAGCTGGGAATAAAACAAGAAGACGGTGTTTTCCACTGTGAAAATCAAAGTCCATTACATCTCGCGAAAAATCAGATGTTTCACAACCAAACAAAAGCCATAAATATGAAATATCATGTTATACGAGAACTTATAATTGATGTTATACTAAATCGGAAGAAAATCCTTCATACGAAGAATCCAGTTGATATGTTTACTAAGGTGGTACCAACTGATAAGTTGAAGTTTTCTATGGCTTCAACAAGACTTCTAGGATTGAAGAGGAGTCGGAGAAAGGGAGATAGAGAGGGGGGGGGGGGGGAGTGTAATAGAGGATACAAACTTGGTTGGCATAGGGTGTAAAGAGTGAGATGGTTGAGACGATGCAGTTTGCTTGGAAGTGTAGGAGGGTGATTGTGAGAGACCAATAGTGGGCCGGTGGATATTGGAGGTGGTGGCAATCGCACGAGAGGAGGTTGTACTTAGGAGTGGGCAAGAAGCTAGCGGAGGGACCAGATGGAAGCTTGGTAGCAGTAGGGTGGTGAGGCAAAGATATTGGCGGTGACCCTAGGAGGTTGAGAGACATATTATTGGGGTCATAGTTGGTTTGAGGAATGAGTATGAGGGTGGTGATGTGGAAGTCATATAGGGAAACGAAAAATAGATTGAACATGTGACAAATTTTGAGAGCTATTTAATCGACCATGAACCAGAGAGAAAAGCCAAGCATGTCATCGAATGTGTATTCAATTGAGAAGGAAGCCTACAAGGTAATTTGAATACGATATATATTAACCTAGCTAGTTAATACAAAATATAGAAACTATGGATAAACACAAAAAAGATCCTCGAATTATATTGGAATGCCCGTAACATATGCTAATGAATACTAAGTTTAATTATTGAAAACCATATCTGAAAATACCCTTGACAAAACAGTTATTGCCGTTAGAGGTAGTCAACTTACTGAGTGTAATAGTGAAAATGATTGTCCGCATACATGTAAATTCCAACAACCTCAAAGCTAGATGGCATTATATTCAACACACAAATGAGAATATGCTTAGCTTGAAAAGAGGCCCATATTTGATAGTGGATGCTTGTGATTGAACTGATTACATGTTTAGGATTACTAACCAGGGTGGAAGCAGCTCCGCAAATGTTTGGCGGCATCTTCCCTCTTATGTGTTTCTTGGTTCTCGATATCTGTTGACTCACGTCCTTTGATTACGCCGCAATTCTCTATGGGTACATCTTCAAAAACATAATATTATTAATTAGAACATATGACAAATGTATGTCACTTACAAAACGAGCAAGAACAAAAAAGAGTTTGCCGATAAACAGCCTAAATTTAAATGCTTTAGTAGTTTTGGTAAGATTGGGATGGGATTTTATGAGAAATAATTATTTTTGGTAGAGAAATCAACCAACTTGGATCTTAAATCAGCTCAACTGTGATCCATTTGGGTTAATTACCCTGAACCATAAAACAGGTTGGATCATTGATTAATTACATCATGATCCATAACAACACATAATTAAAAACATAGTACCACTAGTTATGTTGTCCTAAATTACGATACATGTGCCCGTCAATCAAAAGGTCGAGGATTCAAGACACTAGGACAAAGGTGTAGAATTTAGGAGTAGGATTATAGGGTACGTGAGTTAGCCGTTCTAAAAACAAAAATCTATACCAAAACAATGAAGTAAGAGCAACTACAAAAACTGAGAAACATACGGGAATAAACAAATCTTTGATAAAAGTTGTATGATTTTCCATTAAAATATCCCTTGAACTTTTCAGCAATAAACTTCAATGGAGCTGATTTCCCGTTATTTTCTGTAGCCATTTTCGGGTAGTCCTTTATTAATCCAAATGCAGCCTCTGCAAATGTCATATTCAAAACCAAAATAAATATAAATATGCGCAGAATCTAATTAAAGTTCACTCAATGCATGCATACTTGAATCCTGATTATATGGATGTATTTGATGTTTCTTGCCATCTCTTAAATATCTAGAAACGTATATATCCACTCTACAAAGGTTTGATATGTGTAGTTTAAAGTCAACTATGTAATAGGCTTCTAAAAAACTCACCCCAAAGACCTGCAGTGATTACCCTTGTGAAAAGCGTACAACCATTCACGCCCTCAAAGGGATTGTGACACCCTTCTTCTTCGGAAAGACTAATATGACATCTAGTAACATCGAGTAAATATAGAAAAGTTTCTATGTGAGAACCCATAATAGCTCTAAGGATAGGTAAGCATTTCTTCTTGTCAGGAAGGAATAACAAATGTTGATTTTTCTTCACCAACATCTCTGCTGCCCTTGCGTTGCCAACAAATGCAGCGTGGTGCAGTGGGTTCGACTCTCTAACTGTTAGCAGGGTTGGAAGTGAGGCCGGGGTTATCACATCCAGTAGTTCCTTAACAAAGTGGTTATTTTGACATGTACCAATTGCAACATGGAGTGGGCTTTCGTTATCGTCATTGAGTTTACACGTCAACGCATCTCTGTCCACGATGAACATTTGTTGGGCTTTCTTCCAGTCGCCATTTAGAGTAGCTCTATAGAGTGGTACGTACTTTGCCTGATCTATTTCCATTAAAAAAAAGTAATAAATATATTCAACAACTCACGCGCAAATTTGGAAGAAATTAAATAAAGAAATAATACAAACGATAGTATACCCAAGCCAATTTCACTTGTGGAATTTTTAAATTTGTTCAAAAAAACATCATTATTCAAGGATTACATCTTGAATAAACACTATCAAAATAAGATACATATTCAAAAAACACCAACAAAATACATATTATGTTCGAAAAACACATCTTTATGATTTGAGGTATTTTACATATTTAGTCTCTAACTTTTTTTTCTTAACTCGAATGGTTGATAGTATTCATATTTATTTTGCCGTTGGACCCTCATCGAAATGAAAGACTAATATACCCTTATTACTTTCATTTAACATTTATTTTTATTACTTGTTAATTATTTATACAATTGATATATTTATAATAAATAACAATATTAATTGTATAAATAATTAATTAATAAAAAAAATGTTAAATGGAAGTAATAAGAGTATATCAGTCTTTTAACTCGATTAGGGTCCGAAATCAAAACAAATTTAAACAATAAGGATTATCTAAGTTTAAAAAAAAAAAATAAAGACTAAAAATATAAGCAATCCAAACCATAGAGATGGAGTTTCTGAACATAACATGTACATATATAATTTGTTGGTGTTTTTTAAACAAATATTGATGGTATTTTTTGAATATATAATTCTTTAATAGTTCTTTTTAAACGAATTAGAAAATTTAATGGTGTTTTAAGTCATTTTCCTGACTTACTAGGGTTGGTCATGGGAGCAGCCGAAGGAGTACTATAAGTAGACTTTAGCTTTGTCCATACATCATTAGCTGTGGAAAGGCCGATAACAACATCCATCACATCTTCACACAATGAACCAAATATCCATGCTTTCACAAGTGCGTCCGACCTTTTCCATGACCAATCACTTTCAGTCCTATCTTCCATCTTTTTAGAGCTGCCATCGATCTGCACCCGGTTTTTTAATTTGCCATCGACGAAATCGTACATATGATTGGTCTTCAGAAGGCATTCCATGTCTTCCAGCCACTGACTATAATTGCTTTTACCAGACAGCTTGATGAAAACAAAGTTGGCTACATTGACGTCAGAAGGGTACGGATACTCTAATGGAGACCCTGCTATATATCAAATAAAATTAATACAGAAATTTTACTTTAAGTGTAATTTAAAAAATAAATAAACGAAATATATTAAGTTAATGTAATATACCCTGGTCGACTCTCCCTCTTTTCTTCCTTGGTGGAGATGAGGTGGAGCTGGGCGAGCAGTACTTCACTCCGCTCATGCCTAATTAAGAAGGAAAGGTAAAATATATATGTATGAAGATGAGTTCCTTTTGCTTAGAAACGATATATAATATATATAACCAAGTTGTAGCTACATTGCAATAGTACATATCATTCAATTATGAGGGATCCACGCGTTTATGGTTGTGGTAATTTATTAAGACTGTAATACTATTAATAGTCGTTGAGACTTCGATTTACTTTATTCGTTGACTTGACAAATAAATTTATTTTATTATATGCAAAAAAGGGCACTACACTAGAAATTAGAAAATGAACGGAAACCAATAATAATTAGAATTTGCAATCTATAAGGTCATTGTTCTTTCTTCAAGCATAGGAATCCTATATGTCCGTAACGGGAGTAATGGTAGTGTGGATTAAAGCCAATTATGGGTTGTAACACCCAATCTAAAACGTTTCTTTCTATCTCTCTCTTGTGTTTCTCTTTTGTTCACTAATAAACACCAACTCACACAATAGTAAATGGGTTGTGATAGTGTATGATGATGATGTGGAATGGCTTTCACACATATTCATACCTTATAGCCTAAGCATGGGTGTGTTTCGTGTTAAGTGTTATTCATTTATTTGTTTATAGTAGGTCTTTTTTGTAACATTCATGATCGATTTATATCAAGCAAATGAACTATCGAAGAATTTGAAATCAACAAAGGAGTACACCAAGGAGACCCTCTCTCTCCTCTCATTTTCATAATTGTTATGGAAGGTCTCAACGTTGCCCTAAAATCTGCAGTGGAGAAAGGATTATTCAAAGATATAAAAATCCATGGGAATTGTACTTCCGTCTCTCATCTATTTTATGAGTACGATGCTCTATTTTTACCTATTTCCAAATGAAACTTTATATTTAAACAATTAAATAGGTACACACATGCATAAGGTATATGCCATTATTTTTTGGCTTATAGTATATTTATAATTTATTTTATTTTATTTTTAATAATTTAACTTATTAAGTTAATTTATATTATAATATTTTAAAATTTTAAAAAAATTTATATCTTAAAAGTATTTTAAAACGATGATATATGTAGCAATCTTTAATTAATAATTTGTAATTTGTACCTTTTAATTTCTAGTTAATGTAATATTTCAGTTTTACGTATTAATATTATTTATAAAAAATATATAATAAAATATTGATGTGATAATCTATTGAACTCTTAAGAGTTTAATGGAGTGTAGAGTTTAATAGATAAAATAGTATAATTAGTGGAATGTTGATGTCACAATCCAATAAACTTTTAAGAGTTTAATGCAGTATAGAGTTTAATAGATAAAATAGTATAGTTAGTAGAATGCTGATGTGAAAATCCATTGAACTATTAAGACTTCAATGCATTAGAGATGGCCTTAGATCTCTTCTAGTGGACTTCAGTTTCTCGCTGCCAATCGGGTGTAGGTTTCCATGTGGTACAATCACTCTACCAAAGGTTAGCTTTCTGTTACTATTTTATTATTTTATTTAATTTGTATTTGTTTCAACCTATCGGATAAATGACACCTGCGATGCCACTACCACATGGTTTGCTAGTCGTCTAGTTTATGCACAGATTTATGTAATCCAAAAAAATTCCATCAAATTACCTACGAAAGTATATCCATATAGATTCCATCGGAAAAGTATCGGTATTTTCCAACAAAACACGGACGAAACTTTAACTATTATTTAAAAGTATAATTTCATTGAATTTCGTAGGAAATATAATAGCGGGAATTTGAAACGTTTTGACAAGTTTTGTTTTTTGCTTTTCCCTCCATTCTTTGCCTCCCCTCCCCCAACCCCCAATGTGTGTATATATATATATATATATATATATATATATATATATATATATATATATATATATATATATATATATAGAGAGAGAGAGAGAGAGAGAGAGAGAGACAGACAGACAGACAGACAGACAGACAGACAGACAGACAGATAGAGAGAAAGAGAGGTTCAAGTATGCTATTTAATTATTGTATGGATGTACGAATGAATATGTGCCAATTATTCCTAAAGGGTATTTGTGTAATGTTACATTATAATTAATATTTTGAAATTAATTAATTCTGGTAATTATCTCAATCAAATTCTAATATATTAGGCATTTATTCAAGAATATATATATATATATATATATATATATATATATATATATATATATATATATATATATATATATATATAGTCAAGATCAAATAAAAAGGAAATTTTTGATTGAAAGATAAGAAGTTTTTTTTTCTACATATTTTTTTCGCAAACAAATAAAATGAATCATTAGATGATTCATTTGTAAGATGATTCACAAGAAAAAATTCTCAAAAAAACATTCACAAGAAAAAATTCTCAAAAAAACATCTCGACGATTCATTTATATAATGATTTTGTTTTATTCACTAAAATTGTCATAAAAGTGAACTTTTTCTTATATATATATATATATATATATATATATATATATATATATATATATATATATATATATATATATATATATATATATATATTGGTATCGTGTGCGTTTTCTTCCATCCCATATTTTACATTCCTCGTGTTCATATCTTCTTTCTGCTTCAGAGTTTTCGTGAATGAAGGTATTTTTTTTATAATGTTCCTTTTTGTCATCTATTCTTTCTTAATTTTATTTTTCGTTTCCTGGATGTTTGTCACACCCCCGAACCAGACGGTGGAAACGTTCGGGGGCGGGTGACTTCATCTTGTAATTTCATCACAGTTTATATAAATGAATCAAAGACAACTTCATCACCATACATAAAATATACCGACCATCATTGTATTTGTTTATAACAATGCATCCAAAACATCAAGTATGGTGAGAAACAAAAATACAACAAAAATCTTCATTCCTTATCGACCAACCTGTTTTAACGTGTTCCTGAGAATATAAATCATTTTGCAAAGCGTCAACATATAAAAATTTTGGTGAGTTCACAAGCATGTTTGTATGAAAAGTTTTGTAGCGGTTTCTAAACACCAGAAAATCTGATATTTTTTGTAAAATTAATTTGACAGTTTTATTTCAAATATTGTATTAGAGCATGTGTGATTTTGTTTGATAGTATATAAAGAGAATTTCCCTGAAAATCCTATATTTTCTGTATAATGAAAAAGTGTGGTCTTAACCCTAAGACCTGAGTGGTGAAAGTTTAAACGTGAATAGTAACTTTATAGTCCGTACTTTGTATCATGAGTATAGTATGTGCATTCCGTAAATTTATTTGCTTGTTATTCTCTATGTGAATCGCTATCACCATACTTGATATGACTGATATGTCTGTCATGACGTTCTTCAGGCGTCGGTTACGGTAAGACATTTTTCACCCTAGACTGGCTTGTCTATCTGTAGCGAGTAGTTTAGGTGTGGGGTGTCATCCACATATAGATCTATACACAAATTCTCGCTCTCCCTCCAAGAGACTCTGGTTATAACTACAGGGTTTACGGTGTACGCTAGGCAGGTACGAACAAAGAAATGTCTCACAAGAGCCTTAACTAAATTTACGTGAATGGTGTATCCCATAATTTAAAATTGTAAATAATGTTGCAAATGTGAATTTTGACTACTAACTAATGGTGATAAAAATATAACTATTTTTTATCTAAACTGTCAAAATATTTGTTGTTATTGTGAAAAACTTCTAGTTATCCCAAAGTATCGTGAATAATTCGAATGTATTAGAATTCTCACTAACGGCTCGATTATTATAGTATTTATCATAAAAGGCCCAATTTGAATATCATTATCACACATGGCCCAATAGGATTGTAAATGGGCTTATAAGGCCCAATTAGAGTAAACATGTCAAAACGTGTTGGTTTGTTATCAAATATTCATTATAGCTCAAATAGTACCAAAACTGACATAAAAGTCTCACCTTTATTAAAAGTGACCATTTTGGCCCAACAAAACCGTAATTGACAATAAAGACCCAGTTTTGCCAAAATTTAATATTTTTCGGCCCATTAAAGCCAAAAATTACAAGAAATACCCATTTTTGTTAAAAATGACATCTTAGTCCCAATAAAACTGTGTTTTGTCAAATTAAGCCCATTTTTATGAATAATGATTTTTTGGCCCATAAACCCATGAGTTGTCAAATAAAGCCCATTGTTGTGAAAAATGATACTTTTGGCCCATAGAACTGTGAGTTGTCAATTTAGGCCCATTAAAAACGCAATTGATACTTAAAATCCCATTTTGTTTATCTTTATTGTCAAGTGTGATCCTTTTGTATACTTTCTATAGTTTTCAAATAACTTTTAACATGTTTAATTTTTTCAAACATCATAAAAAGTTACTTCAAGTAGATTTCTTACTAACATCACTAAATCTTGGATGGGATTTCGAAGTTGTGAGTGTTTAACATATTTTCATGTCATATTCTCACATCATAACATGAAAAATATACACATACATGCATAATACTAAGATTAACCACAAAACTAGCTTGAAGAGAAAACAAGGGGGTATGAAGCTCACCTAGGTGTTAGATCGGTTTTGAAGAGAAAGGAATGATGATTTTCGGCCTAGCTTGCACCTTTGGGAAGAGTATCGAAACTTTGATGGTTCTAGAGAGCTTCAACACGAAAATGTTGTTGTTAAGGAGTGATATTAGGGTAAAATGGAAACAAAATACCTCGAGAATGATAATAGCTTACCAATTTAGGATCTTTGATGAAGACTCTTGATTTCTTACACACACTCACGATTTCTTGATGGGAAAATGGCATGAGTTCTTTGTGTTCTAGAGAGAGATATGAGAGGATCTTTGGTGTTTTTGAAGTGAAAAATGAGGGTGATGGTGGGGCTTTTTAGTCGAGTTTAAGGAGAAAAGAGAAAGAGGGAGAGAGATTAATGTGGTCATTGCTTAATGGTTAATCACTTATGCCTAGATGTTTGACGAGGTGTCACAAATTGCTAACACCATCTTTATATATATATATATATATATATATATATATATATATATATATATATATATATATATATATATATGACCAAGAATAGGAGGGGGGAGGAAATAAAGAGTGTTGGGCGTGGATTTTGAATTGTAAATTAGACTACATTAGCCCATTAGAATTTTTTTGATCCATGTGGCCCCACATACGGGTTTACGGCCCAATAAGGTTAAATAAATGAGGTTTTGGCCCATAGGATCAAATTGAGAGGTTATCGGCCCAATAAGGCCCATTAAGAGAGTTTTAGTCCTAAAATAATGTCAAATGGAGTATTGGTCCCAATATGGCCCAAAGAAGGTGTTTACGGCCGAATATACTATTGCTTAATGAATTTTCGGTCCAACTAGGGCCCATATGTTGATTCTTGGCCCAAAAGAACCAAGTTGTGGGGTTATTGGTCCATTAGGGTCTAATAAGAAGGTTTTGGTCCATTAGAAGGTTTTAAACGAGAATACAAGGTCTAAACCCAAAGTTGAGTGAATGAAACTTTTTGGATTAGGTTTAGGGTTT
The DNA here is from genome assembly GCF_002870075.4 of Lactuca sativa. Classification (NCBI taxonomy): domain Eukaryota; kingdom Viridiplantae; phylum Streptophyta; class Magnoliopsida; order Asterales; family Asteraceae; genus Lactuca; species Lactuca sativa. The sequence continues at coordinate 116,926,750 of NC_056623.2, forward strand.
TTACGAGGAAGTTTCGGCTAAATTCAAGTTTTGGATGTATAAACTAATGTATCATTGAAGTTTGGTTCACATTTAACCATAGTGTTATACAGTTTCACAAAGGATGCTAGTTGTACATGGATAGAAATTTCTAGCCCTAAAATGCTAGTTGGGATAAAATTACAAGTTCTTGTGTTAACGTCATTTGATCCTTGTTGAATTGCATTGTTTACTTAAGACTTATTGCAACTTGAACTCCAATTTACTTGTCTCACTTTTGTTTTGCTATACTTGTTTACTTTTAAGATTTTACCCTATATATGATTTCTAAAATGTATACTTCCATGTACAAGCACCTATATCCTTTTAGTCTTCAAGGTTTTCATTTTAATAGGGTTACAATTTAGACCTTGCTTGATCTAAATATTTCGGGTTGTCACATCATCCCCTCATTAGAGGGAATTTTGTCCTGAAATTCAAATTCTCAGTGGAATATCAAGGGTTGAGGAAAGATGTGTATACTTCTGTTTCTCTTGATTTTCTCATTCCTAAGTGAACTTAGATCTTCACTTGGCGTTACAGCTGATTTTAGCTATTAGTGTTTGACCTTGGTCTTTTGATCTCCCATCCTATGATCGCCACACACTCTTTTTCGGGGTGTGAGTTCTTTTTTACCATGGTTTCGTCAAGTGGGACTACGAGAGCTTCAACAGTCAGAAACTTATTAGTGTTGAATACGTGGAGTGTGGGATGTATGCTGTTGAGTTCTTATGGTAACCGAAGGCTATTAGTTATCGGAACTATCCTGGTGAGGGTCTCAATTGGTTTCCTAAAGATTGTGTTCCTGGTGTTCTAGAGGTAGTGTTCCTAGGCCTTAAGAATTAGCATTACTGCTACCAAGCTTGAGGATGCATGTGACGCAGCTGGACTTATGAGTCCTAAGTTGCCTTGGGAGTTTTCATCTTACAGAATATCGAACTAGTGGTATGTCAACCATTGCTTGATTCTTAGAGTTGGTTGAGGGGGATGTCGATTTGGAATAAGGGATATCGATCCTCAACGATGGGTTTGCTTGACTCTTAATGTTCAGTTGCTCTATGGGTAATCCGCTTCTCCTCCTTAAGAGTTAGATGGGTGTACTCTGAGGTTAGCGGTTTGTTTTGACAATTTCCTTACTTATTAGGTTGTTCTATTGATTGGGAAATATCAGTTTTTGTGTTGGTGCTAAGTGATATCGAGGGTTTGGTTACTGGAAGGGTTCCAAGAGTCGAGTCGATTCCGAACTCAACTTATCACATAGGGAATGTTCCCAAAGGGACTTCGGGAACATTTGGGGGAGGTTATAAACCTTTGGGATTCCTTGATGTCTTTTGTTTCTTGCTTCCCATATTTATTATAGGGATAGGAATGAGTATGGTATTTCTCACCTAAGTGCTAGCGTGCCTAGTTACTAGAGATGGTTCGGGGATTTGTCGTTATGGTTGAAAGAGTTTTTCTTAATCGATTGGGAAAGTCGGAAGGCCTCTTTGTAGTGCTTGACATTAGTATGGTGAGGATCAAACCAGTTCGTGTCGAGTGACGATATTGGACTTCTTAATATAACAGATGTTAAGTCGACTTAGAAGAGAGATGATTGTTTAAAACGATAGTGTATTCTACATTTATATCCTTGATGCTTCCAGTTATCATTTTTATTATTACTACGAACATTTCTTAATGCAATTCTTACTAGGTTCCTCTATAATCGCTTGGTGTATACAGGTCAAGTATAATTAAGGTTGTGAAAACAGTCGACTGAGTAATTTTGCCCTTAATCCACAATCAAACAAGAAACTGGAAATAAGGCGGAATCACTCACTCTAAGCCTGCGGAGTTATAACTATGTATGACCTTAACGTATACACTAAGCCACCATAGCTCACCTGTAAGGATCCTTAGTTTTTATATGAATAACGTGTTTTTATTCGGTTGAAGTAACAATTTGTGATTTTAAATTTATTTGACAACGATTTTGGTGAAATTTTGATGCTTAAATATTGTTGTTTTGGGACACACCAAAAATCTGGGTAGGGTTCCTTTTTGTTTCTTCATGTCCAGTTGTTACACTCCTCCTGCTTCCCCGTCATGACTCTCTGTTGGACAATCCCTCTTGAAATGTCCCATATCACCGCATTTGTGGCATACTGGCTTTATTCGAGCTATAAGAGTTGGAGTGGTGTGCTGGGCTGGAGCCCTACAGGAACGGGCGGTGTGCCCCTTCTTGTTGCACCTATTGCAATGTAACTCCCAACGGGCTCCACTGTGATGGAAACTACACTTGTTTCATTTTGGAAGGTTTCCAACATATGGTTTCACTAGTTTTGGTGTGGTAGATGTCATGGAAGCATGTACATCAATAGTATGTTGTTTCTTCGAGGGCCCTTGAGTTGGTTGTCCCTTTTTCTTACTCCCAGACTTCGCTTCCTACTCTTAGGTTTGGGATTTGGGGTGCCTTAGTAAGTTGTCACTCGTTGGTTTTCATGATTGTTACTACGATAGGAACTTTCGATACTGTTTCCATTTTTGTTGGTGTTGGTGTTGGTGGTGTTGAGTTGCGTCATGATAGCTGTCACGGTAGCTGCTACGGTGGCTTGGAACGTAGTGGAATCTATTTGTAGGATTGATGTCTCACCGGTATGCTGGTTATTTCTGTTGGATGACATTTTTCTGTTGCATGATGATAAGAAAGCACATAAGTAACGATGGTCATTTCTAGTTGTACTCTATCTATTTATATTTACATATAAATTTTGCGTTTTGTTGTATGATTCTTAATGTTTCGACCTACATCCCTATGATGTATTTATGGTGATAACTAGTAGTAGGTATTGCACGAATGCTAAGTCTATCAATAGAGTACATTAATATCAGTACACTTAGTTGATTCATATTACAAGGATTCTTAGAGGGCTCACCTCTCTTGATTTACTACTTTTAGTTGTAAAGAAATACATAATAAACCTAGGACCTAGTGTGAGTAGTGTAGTGATGCTCACATGCTGAAATAACGCACAAGGAGTTCGGCCAATTCACTCATCTCACGAGTGATATCATCTTCCTCCTGTTCTGCTCGAACTGCCCTAGCTTCGGCTACAAAGAGTTGTTGCTTGAGGTTGGCTATTTCTTCCTTGAGAGAGCATAGACGGTTAGTAGGGCTTTCCTGCACTGTGCGCTGGTCTGGTATGGCTTTCGAAGGGTAAGACTCGCTAGGGATCCTTCCGCTGTCTTCATTCTTGTCTGACTACCCATCAATATTCTCTCCCTCATAGTTCATTTCTTGATATTCTTCACGTCCCACTTCTGGGTTTCCCCCTTCAACCTCTTCTTGTTCTTCATCAACCCCTCCGTTGGCCACCAAGGCCTGGTAGTAGGGGTCTCCAAGCTGGAACTCAACCATGGTGTCTGTGTGAGAATGGAGGTGTGAGAAGGGGTAGAAAGTGTACGTACGAAAGTTAAATAATATCTTAAAATGCTCCTATAGTATTTTATTTGTTTATGTTCGATTCATCAATCCTTTGGGTACTATGTTGACTAGTTTCAGATTCGTTGCCCTCCTCGATCACTCCCAAACACATGTTGGTCGTATTTTGAATAAATATGGTTGATCAGGCTATATTTATCCCCAATACGATTACCTAACTGCCTGGGTTTAACCGCAATGTTCCAACTCCTCAAAAAACTTTTAAGTGTTTCTTATCTTTATACAGAGTGTTTTAGACCCATTGTATTTATAGTTGCATATGTTGTATGGTTAGATATTCTAGTCCACTATAAACAATGCTCTGATACCAATTTGTCACACCCCCCGAACCAGACGGTAGAAACGTCTGGGGGTAGGTGACTTCATCTTGTAATATCATCATAGTGTATATAAATGAATCAAAGACAACATCATCACGATACATAAAATATACCAACCATCATAGTTTTACATCATTGTATTTGTTTATAACAATACATCCAACACATCAAGTATGGTGAGAAACAAAAATACAACAAAAATCTTCATTCCTTATCGACCAACCTGTTTTAACGCGTTCCTGAGAATACAAGTCATTTTGAAAAACATCAACATATAAAAATGTTGGTGAGTTCACAAGCATGTTTGTATGAAAAGTTTTGTATCAGTTTGTAAACACTAGAAAATCCGATATTTTCTATAAAAAGTAATTTGAGAGTTTTGTTTCAAATCTTGTATTAGAGCATGTGTGATTTTGTTTGATAGTGTATAAAGAGAGTTTCCCAGAAAATCCTATATTTTCTGTATAATGAAAAAGTGTGGTCTAAACTCTAAGACCTGAGTGGTAAAAGTTTAAACATCAATAGTAACTGTATAGTTCGTACTTTGTATCATGACTATAGTATGTGCATTTCGTAAATTTATTTTCTTGTTATTCTCTATGTGAATCGCTATAACCATACTCGATATGACTAATATGCATGTCATGACGTTCTTCGGACATCAGTTACGGTAATACATTTGTCACCCTAGACTGGCATGTCCAGCTATAGCGAGCATCTTAGGTGTGGGGTGTCATCCCTGTATAGATCTATACACAAATTTTCGCTCTCCCTCCAGGAGACTCTGGTTATAACTACAAGGCTTAAGGTGTACGCTAGGTAGGTACGAACGAAGAAATGTCTCTCAAGAGCCCTAACTAAATTTACGCGAACGGTGTAGCCCATTATTTAACGTTATAAATAATGTTGCAAATGTGAATTTTGAGTACAAACTAATGGTGATAAAAAATATGATTCTTTTTATTTAAAGTGTCAAAATATTTGTTGTTATCGTGAATAACTTCTAGTTATCCCAAAGTATCGTGTATAATTCGAGTGTGTTAGAATTCTCACTAACGGACCGCTTATTATAGTATTTGTCATAAAAAGCCCAATTTGAATGTCATTATCACACATGGCCCAATAGGAATGTCAATGGGCTTATAAGGCCTAATTAGAGTAAACACGTCGCAACGAGCCCATTTGTTATCGAATAATCATTTTAGCTCAAATAGTACTAAAAAGGACATAAAAGGCCCACCTTTATTAAAAATGACCATTTTGGCCTAACAAAGCCATAATTGACAATAAAGACCCACTTTTGCCAAAATTTAATATTTGGCCCATTAAAGCCGATAATTACAACAAATGCCCATTTTTGTTAAAAATGACATTATAGGCCTAATAAAACCGTGTTTTGTCAAATTAAGCCCATTTTTATGAATAATGACATTTTTGGACCATAAACCCATGAGTTGTCAAATGAAGCCCATTTTTATGAAAAATTACACTTTTGGCCCATAGAACCGTGACTTGTCAATTTAGGCCCATAAAAATGCAATTTATACTTAAAAGCCCATTTTGTTTATCTTTATTGTCAAGTGTGATCCCTTTGTATATTTTCTTCAGTTTTTAAATAACTTTTAACATGTTTAATCTTTTCAAACATCATAAAAGGTTACTTCAAGTAGATTTCTTACTAACATCAATAAATCTTGGATGGGATCTCGAAGTTGTCAGTGTTTAACATATTTTCATGTCATATTCACACAACATAACATGAAAAATATACACATACATGCATAATACTAAGATTAACCACAAAACTACCTTGTATTCTCCCCCAAAAGATAGTAAAACTCGAAAACAAGGGGTATGAAGCTCACCTTGGTATTAGATCATTTTGAGTAGAAAGGAAAGATGATTTTCGGCCTAGCTTGCACCTTTGGGAAGAGTTTCGAAAGTTTGATGGTTTTAGAGAGCTTTAACACGAAAATAGTGTTGTTAAGGAGTGATCTTAGTGTAAAATGGGAACAAAATACCTTGAGAATGATAATAGCTTACCAAGTTAGGATCCTTGATGAAGACTCTTGAATTCTTACACACACTCATGATTTCTAGATGAAAAAAGGAAGGATTTATTTGTGTTCTAGAGAGGCATATGAGAGGATCTTTGGTGTGTTTAAAGTGAAAAATGAGGGTGATGGTGGGGTTTTTTGCCGAGTTTAAGGAGAGAAGAGAGAGAGAGAGAGAGAGAGATTAATATGGCCATTCCTTAATGCTTAATCACTTATGCCCAGATGTTTGATAGGTAAATTGCATGTTTACATGCAATACAATTATGAGGTGTCATAATTTGCTTACACCATCTTATATATATATATATATATATATATATATATATATATATATATATATATATAGGGTCGAGAATAGGAGAGGGGAGGAAATAAAGAGTGTTGGGCTTGGATTTTTTAAGTGTAAATGAGACTACATTAGCCTATTAGAAGTTTTTCGATCGATGTGGCCCCACATACGGGTTTGCTGTGACAACCCGAAATTTCTAGCTTACATTCTTCTTTTATATCAAAGTTAGCTTCGTTTTGCTATTTTATAATGAAGTTGTGGGTCTAAACAAGTGCTTTAAGCTTAGTATAATTGAGATACGTGTCGGAGGATGGGTTAGTTTGGGTGTAGCATTGGAAAAACGGGCCAAACACACCAAACCAGGTGTGTGCAGCCGCATACTAGTGTGTGCAACTCCTCTCAAGTATCATCCGGAAAGGTAACATCTTTCACCAAGAACACCAAGAACATCATGTTTTCTGGCAGCATAGCTGGCCACACACACACATATAGTGTGTATTTTGGCCATAAACTCTCTTGTATAGCCTTTTAACCCTTCGTACAATCACTTATGGTTGTAACACTTCAATATAAGTGTTTACTAGTCCCTAAAGTGGTCCCAATTCAATAATTAATTGTGCATAACACTAATTATATTCATATATGTGCCAATATATGCTAAATAGGATTCGCGTGTGTACTCAAGTCACCACTTGATACTTAGCAACAGATCCAACATTGTCATCAGAACCACTCACTACAAGTGAGTTCATACCCCTAAATTAACCTTTGAAAGGATTTTAAATGCTTTTATGGGGGGAATACAAGTTGAATAATTATAGTTATTATATCAATCACATGTGATTAATGACTACCAAGTAAATGGTTTTCTTACTTTCCAAACTATTTATCAAACTGTTTTACCTCAAATCTTCTTACAAACTCCTTTAATTGTCAAATACTTTTACTTAAACTCTTTTAAACTTATATTCTGTGTATCTGTATAAATATAGTTATATAAGTAGGATTGAAAGGACTTAGGACTGCTAGTCTACCCTGCTTCCTGTTCTTGTTTGATGTGGTCTTAGGGTATCAAGGTTAGTTGTCCGAAGGTCGTTTGAATCCTAGTTATATATTATGTGTATATATATATATATATATATATATATATATATATATATATATATATATATAGATATAAAATGTTATTTCTTTCATCCAATTCCATGCCTTTGGGTAGCAAGGGCATACAAACATGTTCATACATTACTAGTAAGCTACCATAGGGGTAGTTTAGGAAGATACTATTACTAGAACAATGAAACATACAATGAGTCAGTTCATACATGAGTCAATACATACTATGATGAGAATCAAACATGAAACAGAGTGAGGAGAAACAAACAATAGACACTATGACGAGAAACAAACATACAGGCTAGACAGAGAAAGAACGCACAATACAGCTAGCACACATATACATTACATATACTTTAACACAGTTATGTGAGCCATTAAACAAGGCATGGCACTACCTGCCATGACTTTTTTTGTATTAGAATCTCCTTCATTAGGGAGCGTATGAGTTTGTGTATAGATCTATATTGGATTGACTATCCTACACCTTGCTGCTCGCTATAGTGGGACTTGCAAGTCTACGGGTGCCAACATCATTTTTACGGCATCTTACATTGTCGTTTTACTATTGAGTTGGTAGCAAGATACAGGCCGATCACATGTTACCTTAAAAATTACAATTGCTTAAGGTACTTAGTACAATAGTAGTTACTTAATACAACACTACAATACTATAATATTTCCCCATTGTATTCACTTCATGATCATGCCCACGATGCACGGTGATGCAAAAACTATATTTTTAGTTAATGATAGTCAGAGTTGGGAAAATACACACTCTTACATGAGACGCACACACAGATACTAGATGCCTGGGTAGAAGGCTACTTTTAGTAGAAAACATAGGGTTTTCTAGGAGAGTTCAAACAAATACAAACAATACAAAACTTAACAGAACTTATACATTACAAAACATCTTATAAATGATTTCATACAAACGCAGACACTAATATACTTATGATCTCACCAGCTTTAAAGCTGATACTCACTTTCAAAATAACTTGTATTCTCGGGTCACCAGTAGACAGGTACAGGTGCCGGATTTTGGGAAGAAAGAGCTTGTTCAAGACTCCTCTTTTATTTTGATGTATATAATTTTTGGTGTCTATATATCTTGACAGAACACACTTGTATGAAATTATACTATTAATGCAATAGATAATGTTGTTGCTTGTTTACTACTCTGCATTGTTGTGATGCTGTACATGACGTCCTCCACCCCAGAACATTTCCGCCGTTCACTGGTTTTGGGGGTGTGACAGATTAATATCAGAGCATTGTTTATAGTGAATCGAGTGTATCAACCCATAAAAGATATACGAACTATAAACAAAAGCGGGATTAAAATACTCTGATAAAGAGTTTATACTTTTAAATAATCAAATATTTAATTAAGTATACGTGCTTGCATTCATACTAAAATAATTGTCACTAGGACAGCACAAAAGTATTACGATTGTTGGACTGCACAAGTAGACTTAGAGACATATGGTCAACCCTGGGAAGATGTAGCCTGATCAACTACATTATCCGAGGAGTGATTAGCATGTGCCTAGGTATGGCTGTGAAGTTGCAACAAGTCTAAAAACTTACCAACACTACTACAACGAGAACAGTAGAACAGAACACTAAACTTAAAATGCTATAGGAGTATTTTGTGTTACAATAATCACTTTTCTGAGAATTAAAGATCTTTATTTGTATGTCAATAGTTGCTTAGTGGATACATTACGGGTATATTTGCCTAGGATGTTATAGCCTAAGAATCTGTAAATCTTTGCTTTACTTCCTGTTCTTGTTTGATTGTGGGCTTAAAGTTAGGATTCACTTATTCAAAGGGCTATCCTGTCATGAGTATATATAGCTGGTATGCACTAAAGAAGTATTGGAGTAACTGATAAAGATCATCTAATAATTATCGAGTTAGTTTGTCTATTACTTATTTCCTTATCCCCATTATCGCATAGATTAAATGGCTGGATTCCATATCCCTGGAGACCCGTACTTCCCCAACCACAGCAATGCAGGATGGCTAGAAGAGGAACCGGAAGATGATCACCCGATTCCTTTGGATGATCATGAAGCTGAAGGCTTTTCTGATGGTTATGACTCGGAACCCGAAGTCAACAACCTACCTCAAGTAGGAAAAGCCCCGAATAACAATCCCCGACCTGCATTTCAAGGACCCACACCTCTGTGGGCGACCAACTTGAATACTTGGAGCCATGAACAGGGTCAACCCATTCCCTACAATGGGGGCAAAATTTTCTACAACCTCGCTGATGGAGGTTCTGCTGACAGAGTTTTACCCATCATGGTTAGAAGGTGTTAGGGTGCAAAGTCATTCTTGGATGTAATGTTTTAGGCTTTCCTCTTTGTATGTGTAAATGGGTTGAGTCTTTTCCTATAAATAGGAAGTGAGTGACTCCCATTATGGAAGGAATGATTTGGAGTGTTAGACTAGAGAGAGAAATTGTATACAAACCCATTTGTATAATCTTTCTAGATCTAATAAGAGCTTACACAGATTTATTTACTCCTTGTGTTCTTGAATTTGTATGATGAATCACTAGATCTTTTCTAATTCCGCACATGCCATCATAATCAACATCACTACAATTGGTATCAGAGCGGGTGTTCTTGAATCTCATCAAGAATTGATCCTTGATGGCTATTTTGATTTGGTGATCCTTTTTTTTCATTGATCTTCGTGTTTAGAGAGTGTTTTTGTATTCTAGAAGTCGAATTTTTCCTTGATTTGATCCATAATTCGACTTTCTCTCTCTAGAATACTTGTTTGTATCACTTTCTCTTTCTAGAAAACCCATTCACAATCACTTTCTCTCTCTAGAAAATTTCAAGTTCTTGTAATCATGGAGAAATGGATGATACGTAGGAATGATTTTCAAAGTGAATGCTCATTTGAATATCTTCTTTATAGCTTAACTGTTGGATTGATAAGTGAATGTGATATTGTTGTAAATGGAGAAAAGAATGAAGTTGGAGAATTAATTAGTTGTCCAATTTTTCGAACCAAACATTTGTTTGATCGTTTGATTACAACATATAAAAAGAGACGAAGAAATAGAAGAGATGGAGAAGTCATAAAAGGAATTTCTCGTGTCGAATGCAAATATGGAAGCAATAAACTTGAATATTATGCAAATTGTCGTGAAGCTCGGGATGGTGTTCTTGATGATGATGATGTTCAAGAAAAAGGAGTTCAATGTGATGTTCTTGATGTTCAAGAAAAAGGAGTTCAAGTTGATTCTCAAGATGTAAAAGTTTTTTGCTCAATTTGAGTTCAAACCGATGATTTTTTGTGTTCTTGTGATTCGTTTGAAGGAATGATTCCTTATCGGAAGCCGGTGGTTCAAGAATTTCACAAATATCAAACTCCAAAAGATTTGATTCAAACTCAAAATGTTCATGTTGTTGAAAGTGGGTTTGTTCATGAAGTCAAGTCTTCAAGATGAAAAAAGATGAGAAAGAAAAAGAAGAAGAAGATGAATCGAAAGAACAAGCGGGTTTACTCACAAAAATCGTCATATGTTGTGAAGTCAAAATCCGTGAAGCAAATTTGGGTTCCAAAGCAACAATCTCCAAGTGTTGAATTGAATTTGAAGTCAAACCCCAAATGTGTTGGTGGTTCTTTTGAAGATGTTCTTGGATCGTTGAAGAACACGAAGAACACGAAGAACGAGTTGTACATCTCGCATGGTGGGTGGTACAATGTTCGATTTGGAGATTTTCTCATTCCAACAAAAGAACCAAGATCTTCCAAATTTGATTCATTTGTTGAAAACGGAACTCGATTCGTCAAAAAGGTATCTCAAATTCTCAAATGGATTCCAAAACGTCCATGATTTCGATTCGTAGTTTGCGTTTTCATTTTGATCGATTTGTTTCGTTGGATCTAATCCGTTTCAACCCCATTGGTGATCCAACTATTTTTTTTAATGATCAATAATATTTGTTTTGAGGCTATTTGTTGTTGATCCAATTCATCTTTTCTTTGATTAAGCCCAACTACTCTTGATTTAGCCCAAATTTTGATTCATTACTCGTTAAAATGATAATCTGGCACTGTTCATAAATCAATTAAGCCCAAAACATATATTACTTACTGTTTCTTTGATCCGAATTCAATGTTGAAGCCCAAAGAATCCCTTAATCAAATATGAAACAATTCGTTCATTCCTCTTAACATGCTTGAAGTTCTTGTACTCTCGATTGTTCTTGGCAGTATTCATACGAATGAGATTTCATCTTGTTCTTCTAAACAATCGATGCGTATAGATTTGTCTTGTGAATCGATTTTATATAGTTTGGACAAATCACAAAATCGATTATGATCAAGCTTTTCTTAAGAAATCATCAATTGATTCTTTGATCTTGTTAATTCTGGTCAAGAACAGAGGTTTAGAATAGTTGTCTGAACATGTTTTGATCTGGAATTTGGTGATTGAATCTTCAATTTCATGTTTGTTGACTGTTAATTTCGAAAAATCAATCACTGCAAAAAGTCGACTTCGATTCTTAGATGATGAATAAATGAATTGAAGGCAGAAATCGAAAGATATATGTTATCTTGAGGATTCAGGTGTCGAAATCGAGTTTGATTTGGGGTTTAATTTCAAAATGAGAAGTGTGTTCCTAATGAACGACCACTGTGTTCGTTCATACTTGCACTAACGATTAAGAATGATTGAAGATTTTGAAGTAGACATTTGAAGAATTGAATGATTTTGATATACTATTGATTCGAAGGTTTGAGTCGACGTCAACAAGCAGATAGGTTGAGTCGATTGAAAGTTTTAAGAATGAAGATTCGAAAATTTGATTTTGGAATTGGGGCGAATTCTTCGAATGTTTGGAGTTGATTTTTGTCGATGTGGTCTCTGTAATATTAAGATTCGAAGATTTAGAAATCAATGGTTGAAAGTTTGTTTTTGTGATCGATTTTCGAATGTTTCATGTACAAAGGATTGATGAGTTTGGGTTGATAGTTTCGAAGGGTTAATGATCGATTTCTTCGAAGGTTTTTGGAATCTAAATTCACGAAAAATTGAATGTTCAAGGTCGACTGGAACGAAAGGAGTTGGAATCGACGACATAAGATTGGCTTTGAAATTGTGTTAATGTCGATTTTGGAGTCAATGTTCGAAAGGTTAAGCTGATTGTGAGTCGATGTTGGAAGTAATCTTTTACTGAATTTGCAGTTAATTGTTTGGAATCGGTGATGTCAAGTCGATGTTGATGAAAAACGAAGGATAAAGGCTGTGAGAACAAAGATTTGGAAAGATGATTTGGAGTCGATAAATCGAAGCCTTTCCTGTATGGTCGATTGTTTGGATTGTGATAAAGAACTAGGTTAACATACGAAGGGTATTTGGAGTTTGAACGAAGAACTGTATGAACTGGGTTTGTTTAGGTGTTTTGAAAGAAGTGATATTTGGAATGAAAAACGAAGGGGTGTTGATAACTGATATTCCAAGTGTATTTTAATTAGGAAAAATGAAGGGTGTATGTTTGTGAATTGAAAGGGTATATGCTGAATATTCGAAGGGGGTGTATTGCAAATTTGTACGAAGAAAGTTACTATTCACTATTAACTCTTCGGATGCTTCACACGTAGCATGAATTTGCACAAATGGGAATTTTTCAAATCTGGCCCCTGAAGCTTCGAATTTTTGGCACTTCGCAAATTAACACAAGTTTCGAATGTTAGACACTTTTCACCCAAATTCGAAATTTTTTTGGAAGCTTCGAATTTTGTGGGAATCTTCGTATGAATTGTGAACAAAGAGCAGAATTTCGAAGATGGTCTCTGAAACTTCGAATTTTTGGCAGTTTGCACCCAAATTCGAAAAAGGACTATTTTTTGCTGAAAATTGATGAAAGTGCATTTCAGGCCCCTGCAGTTTGTGCAAATTGACACTTTCTACCCAGCTTTGAAAAAGGGGGAGAGTTTTGCATATTTGGCTGTTTTGGACGCAACGGGTCCCTGCAAGTTTCAAAAAGTGACAATTTCTACCCGAATTTTGAAAAATCTTGCAACTTTCACTCAAAAAGTCAAAAATTTTCATAAATTGAAAATTTTTATGGCTTTTTCGTGATTGTTTTTTTCCGTGCAAGATTTTTGGTGATTCATTTTTGGTACACATCAAGGGGGAGTATCGTGAAGACTATTCCTCGGGTGCTTCTCATCCTTAGTGGGTTTTATAATCATTTTTTGATTATAAAAAGGGGGAGAATGATGGGTATTCGAAGCTTCTCGAGTTTGTCGAATATTCATTTGCGGATTTGAAGACTGGTGTTACTTCGAGGGGGAGTTTGGTCTTGATCGCGCTAGCTCGTTAAAGATTAAAGCCGGACATCCAATCCTAACTTTGAGGGGGAGAATGTTAGGGTGCAAAGTCATGCTTGGATGTAATGTTTTAGGCTTTCCTCTTTGTATGTGTAAATGGGTTGAGTCTTTTCCTATAAATAGGAAGTGAGTGACTCCCATTATGGAAGGAATGATTTGGAGTGTTAGACTAGAGAGAGAAATTGTATACAAACCCATTTGTATAATCTTTCTAGATCTAATAAGAGCTTACACAGATTTATTTACTCATTGTGTTCTTGAATTTGTATGATGAATCACTAGATCTTTTCTAATTCCGCACATGCCATCATAATCAACATCACTACAGAAGGATATCGCGGAACACGATACTGGGGCAATCATTTATCAATCGAATGTTGGAGATTGATGCCAACACTGGTATTAACACTGTACACATTCGCCAACTAGAGTCTGCGTAGGAAAGGGCTCAAGTCAGCAATGCAATGCTTCAGAGGGAGCTTGCTAAAACCCGAGCAGAAGTCAGGGAACTTCGAACTCAGCAGGCAAGATCGGATAGGCATATAAGGGACATCGAGCGTCTTCTGTCGGATTCGAGAACTCACTCTAACAGTTCTCGTCGCTGATAGATTCTTATTAGCTTTTCTTTTGGATATAACCTAGTTATGTAAAAACTTTAGGCTAATTTCCTATCCTTGTAAATCTAAGACCTGATAGGTCTTGACTAGGTCGTAGTCTGTCAAAAGATTTCCCATTATGGTTGATGTAAGGCCTCTTTATGTTGGCCATTTTTCCCAAACTTGTTACATCTACAATTCCAGTAATATTGACAGATACCTAGTCTTATGGGAATTATTATCCAAATGTCATCATCTATTAGTTCTAGACCTACATTAAATCGTATTGTTGCGCTATGTAGAGTTAGTCCATGAGTCATGTTCATAATTTATTCCATTAAATTCTTATCAATGTTTGCGTCTTCATAAACTTATAGATCAAAGATGCCGCCTCACAGAAATCCAAGGAGAAACCCTAATAACGAAACACCACCTACTCAACCACCTACTCCTCAGTTCGACACAACAGCCTTGAATGCTACTGTAGCTGCAGCTGTAGCTACAGCCGTGGCTCAATACCATTCATCAGGTTCCACTAGAGGAGGAATCCCTTTTTAGTCTATTCAGGTGGAAGCCCCTGTGCGCTTGAGAGAGTGCTCATATAAGGACTTCACGAACTACAAACCATTATCCTTCAATGGGACGGGCGGAGTCATTGCCCTCTCGCAATGGTTCGAGAAAACCGAATCCGTTTTCGAAGTCTGCTCTTGTTCCGAAGATAACAAGGTGAAGTACGCTTCTTGCACCTTCGAAACTAAAGCCCTAACATGGTGGAATAGCCATGTTAAGTCACTATCTCTAATAGTGGCTAATGATATGGGCTGGGGATCTTTAAAAGACCTCATTATAGAGGAGTACTGTAACATCCCAAAAATACGAGCAAAAATTTTGTTTTTTTTTTAAAAAACATGCACTTAGCACAACATTTAGGAATAACTCATTCAACAATCATTTCATTTCACCAAAAAATGTTGTATGTCAGAAAACATTGTCAAATCATAAAAATGTCAGAGTATAATTTCCCAGGAAGATATCATAATGCGGAATACGAGTAGGTGTGTGTGTGTGATGTACGGCTACCGCGCCAGCTCCTTCCCCTTTGAAGAAGAGGTTCCTGAAACGAAAACTGAAAACTGTAAGCACGAATCTTAGTGAGTTCCCCCATAATACCTCATACCAGGCAAGCATACAATATGCAGCTAGGAGATACAGGCCTTGCCCACACTCCGCTAGCCGGGAGATACGGGCCTCGCCCACTCTCCACTATCTGGGTGATACGGGCCTCACCCACACTCCACACTCGGAGAGATACGGGCCTAGCCCACACTCAGCCTCTAACCCATAATATACAAGCATCACACAGACAACAAGTATAGACAACTCTATCATACATGCATATATCATAATCAACTCAACCAAGAGATACGGGCTCGGCCTACACTCTAATACTAACATCTCGTCTATACGGGCTGGCCTTGGTGCCTTAGACCTATTACTACTGAAAGGAAACTCACCTCAAAGTAACTGCCGATCTGTGTGGGAACTGACTGACTGCTGCTACTGCCGCTCCGGAGATCCTCCGGCTATAATTCCCACAAAACCCTTAGTCAAATACTGCTTACCGACTTCAGGGTAAATTGACCATTTACCCTTAACAAATCTAGAGTCCAGTCATAGACAACTGCCAGTTGACCAGACTCGCCGAGTTGGCTTGCCAACTCGCCGAGTCCCTTTCCCTTAGTCTGACCATAAATCCGTCTCTACTCATCGAGTTAGACGTTGACTCGACGAGCTTTCCTTCTATACCCAAGGCTAATAGTCCTTCATCCTACTCGCCGAGTTGTATGAACAACTCGCCGAGTTCATCTTCATCCGATGAACACTTTATGTTGTGACTCGCCGAGTTGCATGAACAACTCGTCGAGTCTGTTCTTGATCTAAGAAGGTTGCCTTGAACTCGCCGAGTCAGGGCATTGACTCGCCGAGTTCCTTCCCGGATGAGTTCAGCTTCCAACTCACCGAGTCCACCCAGGACTCACTACTCTACTCGGTACAAACGAAAAGGGGGAAAACTTGGGGACTCGCGACCCGACTCGCCGAGTTCGATGAGCAACTCGCCGAGTCTACCACATGCAAATACTATACACTCGATTTTGTTCGAATCCAGTCCATGCCATCTACAGATCTGAGTTCTTAGGGCAGGTTTTTCACGTAAAGTTTCCAACTTTACGTGTAGAAATGCATAGAATGGGGATTAAAGGCGAAATAGGGGCTAAGAAGGTAGATCTAGGACATTCAAGCAATTTACTCCCATAAAGGTTATAGATCTGAGCTTCTGGAGCTCAAACATGACTAGATCTAGTGGATAACAAACCTATAACGGATTCTACTTCATGCACAAGCTTTGAAAAAGGTTCAAGAAGAGTTCAAAAGGTGCTCTAATAGGGGTTTAAGCATACAAACAGAATGGAGCAGAGATATACCTCTGAGAACTCTGAAATAGCACCAAGATATTTGGTCTCCTTCTCCTCTTCTTGATCCACTCTCCTTCTTCTCCCAAAACTTCAAGGAATCACTCTAAACACTTCAATCTCACAAGAACGAGTTAGGGTTTGATGTAGGGCGCTCTAAGGGTGAAAGGGGGCGAGCTTGGGCCGCACAAGCTAGCTTAGATAGGGGGCAAACCCTTGGAATTAGGGTTTCATCAGACAGCGGGGACTCGCCGAGTCCGGAATATGGACTCGCCGAGTCGCCAACTTAAACATGCTCCAGGTCCCGTCTCCACTCGGCGAGTCGGACCTACAACTCGCCGAGTCCAAGGCTAAAAATGAAAAAAAACACAAAGATAAATTTTACGTACCAGGAACTAGGTGCTACAAATCTCCCCCACTTATTTTAGACTTCGTCCTCGGAGTCTGCTGCCCGATCCTGAAACAGCTCGGGGTAATGCTCCACCATTTCTTCCACCGGCTCCCAAGTCCACTCGGACCCCTTTCAGTGCTGCCACTGCACTTTCACTAACTCCACCCTCTTGTTCCTTAGATCCTTCAACTTCCAGTCGAGGATTGCGACTGGGCGCTCAATGTAATTCAGGCTGTCATCAACCTGTATATCCTCTAACGGTACTACCGCTGAATCATCCACGAGACACTTCCACAACTAGGAGACATGGAAGGTGTTGTGGATCTGGCTGAGCTCGGCTGGCAGATCCAGCCTATATGCCACCTTGCCCACCCGGGCTACAACCCTGAACGGACCAATATATCTCGGGCCCAACTTGCCACGCTTCCCGAATCGAATGTCGCCTTTCCAAGGCGAAACTTTTAGCAGAACCATATCCCTGACCTGGAACTCCAGGTCTGATCGACGCTTGTCGGCATAACTTTTCTGTTGACTCTGCACAGTCTGAAGCCTGCTCCGAACCTGCTAGATTTTCTCGGTCGTTTTGAGCACCACCTCGGTGCTCCCCATGACCCTCTGGCCAACTTCACCCTAACATATCGAGGTCCTGCACCTCCAACCGTACAACATCTCGAATGGAGGACGGTCAATACTCGCGTGGTAGCTATTGTTGTACGAGAACTCTGCCAAGGGAAGATAGGTATCCCAGCTACCACCAAAGTCTAGCACGCATGCCCGCAACATATCCTCCAGGGTCTGGATGGTCCGCTCACTCTGACCATCCGTCTGCGGGTGAAAGGCGGTGCTAAAGTGCAGACGAGTGCCCAACTCATCATGAAACTTCTTCCAAAACCTGGAAGTGAACCGCACATCTCGATCTGATATCACTGACACTGGCACCCCGTGCCGCGCCACTATCTCCCTGGTGTAAATATCGGCCAACTTTTCGGCCGAGATGCTTTCCTGAATCGGAATAAAATGGGCGCTCTTGGTCAATCGATCCACGATGACCCAAATCAAATCTACTCCTCGCGCCGTCCGGGGAAGCTTTGTGATAAAATCCATCGTAATATCCTCTCATTTCCATAACGGGATATCCAACGGCTGCATCTTGTCGTGCGGTCTATGATGCTCGGCCTTGACCCTCCTGCAGGTCAAACACCGCTCGACGTACCATGCCACATCCCGCTTCATGCAGGGCCACCAATAGTCTAGGCGAAGATCCCTACACATCTTTGTTGCCCCTGGATGAATTGAGAATCGGGATTTGTGCGCTTCCTCCATCAAGATCTGGCGCACGCCTCCATGATACGGCACCCACACCCTACGGTGTAGTGTCAATAACCCCCGGCTATCATAATCGAAGGAGGTGACTTGACCCACTATTCGCTCACTCTTCCCATGTTCCTCCTTCATAGCCTCCTGTTGAGCCTCTCGAATCTGCTCCAACAGGGGAGTCACCACAGTCATCCTCATGCAAATATCCCTGATCGACGCCGCCTTGCGGCTAAGCGCATCGGCCACCACATTGGCCTTCCCTGGGTGGTAAAGGATCTCGCAATCATAATCCTTCACCACATCCAACCACCGACGCTGCCTCATGTTCAGATTCGGCTGATCCATGAGGTACCTCAAGCTGTTGTGGTCCGTGTAGATGGTACATCAAACCCCGTAGAGGTAATGCCGCCAAATCTTGAGGACGAAAACCGCCGCCCCGAACTCTAAATCATGCGTCGGGTAGTTCGCCTCGTGAGGCTTTAGCTGCCTCGAGGGATAAGCAATGTCATGCCCCCTCTGCATCAACACTGTGCCTAAGCCTGAGATCGACGCATCGCAAAATACCACAAAACCCTCCACGCCCTCGGGCAGGGCTAAGATCGGCGCCTCGCACAATCTCTGCCTCAGAGTCTCGAACGTTGCCTGCTGCTCAGGCCCCTATCGAAAGACCACGGCTTTCCTAGTCAACCGTGTCAGGGGTATGGCTATCTTGGAGAAATCCTGAATGAATCTCCGATAGTAGCCTGCCAATCCTAGGAAACTCCAAATCTCGGATGGAGACTTCGAAACCTCCCACCTCATCACGGCCTCCACTTTGGCCGGGTCTACTGAAATCCCGTTCTGGTTGATGAGGTGCCCAAGAAACTGCACCTCGCGCAACCAAAACTCACATTTGGAGAACTTGGCGTAAAAGCTCTCCCTCCTCAGGGTCTCCAAAACCTCTCTCAGATGCTCCTCATGCTCCTCTTGCATCTTGGAATAAACCAAGATGTCATCGATGAAAACTATCACAGACCGATCCAGCATCGGTCTGCACACGCGGTTCATGAGGTCCATGAACACGGCAGGAGCATTGGTGAGCCTAAACGGCATCACCACGAACTCATAATGCCCATAACGCATCCGAAACGCGGTCTTCTGTACATCCTCCTCCCTGACCCTCATCTGGTGATAACCGGAACGCAAATCGATCTTGGAAAACCAAGATGCTCCCTGCAACTGATCAAAGAGGTCATCAATCCTCGGGAGTGGGTAACGGTTCTTCACTGTTACCTTATTCAGCTCCTGATAATCTATACACATCTGGTGCGACTCGTCCTTCTTCTTTACAAACAGGATCGGGGCTCCCCAGGGTGAACTGCTCGGTCGAATAAACCCCTTGTCTAGCAGCTCCTGCATCTCTGGAGGAGCCAACCGATAGGGTGCCTTGGCTATTGGAGCCGCACCGGGAACTAGATCGATCCTGAACTCCACCTGACGCTTTGGAGGTATCCCAGGAAGCTCCTCCGGGAACACATCCATATAGTCTCGCACCACTGGTACCTCGCTCGCTATCGCCTTACCCGTCTCCAGGGTATCCATAACATACGCGACATACTTCGCGCATCCCTGCTGAAGGTAGCGCCTAGCTCTCGCTGCTGAACACACTATAGGTCCACGCTGTGGCCTCTCGCCGTGGATCACCAACTCTCCCCCACTCGGGGTCCTGATCTGCACTAGCTGTTGTGTGCAATCTATCACCGCCCCCTTAGGGCTCAACCAATCCATGCCTATAATTACCTTGTTTCCTCCGCAACGGGATGGGAACTAAATCCACCAAATAGCGCTCCTCGAAAAGCCTCAGGACACAATCCCTGAATACTGATGACGCTCGCACCGATCGATCATCGGCAATCTCTACCTCTAAAGGGCAATCCAACATGCCCGAAGACTCAGTAAACCTCTTACTAAGCGCAAGGGAAACAAATGATCGGGTGGCACCCGAGTCAAACAACACCTGGACAGGAATACCGTTCACATGGAACGATCCTAATACATATACACAGAGCACATATCAATATCATAACATCATAAAAATAAAGTAGAGGGAAGGAATCACACCTGTCACCACATCGGGTGCGGCGCGTGCTTCCTCTGCCGTCAGCTGAAACGCCTGGCTCCTCACCACTGGAGCCTTTTCCTTGGCCTATCGGTCATCCGTAATCCGCAGGGTAGCTAGAGCCGGCGCCCTAACCGGAGCTGATGCTGTTAACTGGGGGCAATTGGCCTTCTTGTGGCCCCTCTGGTTGCAGTGAAAACACAGCAACTCCGATGTCTAAATAGCCGAGACAGGAGTAGTACAATCCCTGCTAAAGTGCCCTGCCTTGCCGCACTTGTAGCAGCTTGCTGATCCCATCCTACATGCTCCCTCATGCGTCTTGCCGCATTTCCCGCAGCGGCCCGGCCCTCCTTAGCCTTTCGGCCTCCCATCTGATCCCCTGGTCTTCTTCCCCGAAGCCCCAACCACCTGCCCCGCCTCAGCCTTCCTCTTCCGAATGTGCTCTAAATCAATCTCCCTTTCCCTCGCCCTGGCAATCATGGACTCCAGAGTAGGGCAAGCTGAAAAGCTAACATGCTCCCAGATGTCAGCCTGTAGCATGTCATGATAACGGGTCCTCCTCATATCCTCATCACCTGCATACTGGGGCACCAACAATGCCCTCTCCCAGAACTTGGCGGTGATCTCCGCCACAGTCTCCGTCGTCTGCCTCATATCCAAGAACTCCCTGGCCAACTGCTGGAGCTCGACAGCTGGCGCAAACTCCGCCCTGAACCTGGTTGCAAAGTCCGACCAAGTCATAGCCTCGACAGCCGAGGCTCCCAATGAGTCCCCCACAGACTCCCACCAATCCCTAGCTCGATCTTGTAAACAACCTGCTACGAACCTCACCTTCGACCCCTCAGGGCAGAAGCTAATCGTCTGTGCAGACTCAATGTCGGCAATCCATCGTCTGGCAGCTATGGGGTCCTTTGCCCCGTGAAAATCCGGTGCACCACTGCCCCGAAAGTCCTTGAAGGACAGCATGCGAGATCCCGACTGGCCAGATGCCATGTCGCTCCTGAATGCCCGGAGGCGATCCGCCATCAACTCCAATATCCCTTCCTTGATCGACCCGAAGATGATGGGGGTCGACTCAAGGATGCCTCTGGTGATCTCACACACGATGAACTCGCGTAGCCCCTCATCCACTGGCTCGGAACCTGATCCCTCTCCTGCACTGCCAACTGCTGGCCTCGAACGTAGTACCACCATTCTGAAATACAAAAGAAATGACAACTGTTAGCGATACTGATACCTCTGGAGGGATCACAATTACTACAAATTCCCTGGTCTTATCTTGGCATTCCTCGATTCAGGTACGGATCCTCTGCTTTCAGTAGTACCGGCCCATACTACCTTCCACATCTATCCGTACCCTCTCCAAGGACTGCCTTGACTCCACCAGGTCCCTTTCACTACCGCTGATCTCTACTACTCATATCCTAGGATTACCCTAGGAAACCTCTGACTTCACCCAACCTAGTCCTCAGCTGCTGAAGGCCTCTTGGTGATGCCAATTAGCTATTACTTGAATACAATCACATGTGACGAGGCTCGGATAATCCTTCGAATAAGGGACTCATCCCTACCACGGTTAGGACTCAAACAAGAGCTACGTAATAGGGTCAAATCCTACACTCTGAGATTATTCAACCCTGATCACATGTGACTTTATCGTATTCACCTAACAGCTAACTCCCATCACTTCAAAGCCCACATAGCACAAAACAAACAGCATTTGGACATAAAGGAAACAATCTCAAGCAACTTTATCCTCTTAGAGAGAAACTAAACTAGCAGACAATACTATACTCGCACTATCAGGCATAACCTAAACAGGCCATCCTAATGCTGTCTACTCAATTCTAGCATGCAACTTTTCACACACCGAAGCACATAAAGCAGGCACATAAGGCGTCACTCCTAGATCCTTAGTCCTATTCTAGCATGCTGTTCTACTGAAACTGATAAGCATAGCATAAACTTGTATGGGTACTTTGGGGAATACTTACTTGAGCTTGGCCGGTCGCGCACATCACACACTTCGGTCTTTCTTAGAACCCTTTACTAGCCTTTTAGAAAACATTTCCTTTTCCAAAATCTTTTAATCCCTCGATTTGAGTTCAAACACCCCCGAAGGTGTGTTCGAATCCCTCAAACCAGGGCTCTGATACCAACTTGTAACATCCCAAACATACGAGCCAAAAATTTCGTTTTTTTTTAAAACATGTACTTAGCAAAACATTTAGGAATAACTCATTCAACAATCATTTCATTTCACCAAAAACTGTTGTATGTCAGAAAACATTGTCAAATCATAAAAATGTCAGAGTACAATTTCTCAGGAAGATATCATAATGCGGAATACGAGCAGGTGTGTGTGTGTGTGTGTGTGATGTACGGCTACCGTGCCAGCTCCTTCCCCTTCGAAGAAGAGGTACCTGAAACCAAAACTGAAAACTGTAAGCACAAAGCTTAGTGAGTTCCCCCATAATACCTCATACCAGGAAAGCATACAATGTGCAGCTAGGAGATACGGGCCTTACCCACAATCATGAAGATACGGGCCTTGCCCACACTCCGCTAGCTGGGAGATACGGGCCTTGCCCACTCTCCACTATCTGGGTGATACGGGCCTCGCCCACACTCCACTCTCGGAGAGATAAGGGACTAGCCCACACTCAGCCGCTAACCCATAACATACAAGTATCACATAGACAACAAGTATAGACAACTCTATCATACAGGCATATATCATAATCAACTCAACCAAGAGATACGGGCTCGGCCCATACTCTAATACTAATATCTCGTCTATACGGGTCGGCCTTGGTGCCTTAGACCCGTTACTACTGAAAGGAAACTCACCTCAAAGTAACTACCGATCTGTGTGGGAACTGACTGACTGCTGCTACTGCCGCTCTGGAGATCCTCCGGCTATAATTCCTACAAAACCCTTAGTCAAATACTGCTTACCGACTTCAGGGTAAATTGACCATTTACCCTTAACAAATCTAGAGTCCGGTCACAGTCAACTGCCAGTTGACCAGACTCACCGAGTTGGCTTGCCAACTCGCCGAGTCCCTTTCCCTTAGTCTGACCATAAATCCGTCTCTACTCATCGAGTTAGACGTTGACTCGACGAGCTTTCCTTCTATACCCAAAGCCAATAGTCCTTCATCCTACTCGCCGAGTTGTATGAACAACTCGCCGAGTTCATCTTCAACCAATGAACACTTTATGCTGTGACTCGCCGAGTTGCATGAACAATTCGTCGAGTCTGTTCTTGATCTAAGAAGGTTGCCTTGAACTCACCGAGTCAGGGCATTGAGTCGCCGAGTTCCTTCCCGGATGAGTTTAGCTTCCAACTCACCGAGTCCAACCAGGACTCACTACTCTACTCGGCATAAACGAAAAGGGGGAAAACTCAGGGACTCGCGACCCGACTCGCCGAGTTCGATGAGCAACTCGCCGAGTCTACCACATGCAAATACTATACACTCGATTTTGTTCGAATCCAGTCCATGCCATCTACAGATCTAAGTTCTTAGGGCAGGATTTTCACGTAAAGTTTCCAACTTTACGTGTAGAAATGCATAAAATGGGGATTAAAGGCGAAATAGGGGCTAAGAAGGTAGATCTAGGACATTCAAGCAATTTACTCCCATAAAGGTTATAAATCTGAGCTTCTAGAGCTCAAACATGACTAGATCTAGTGGATAATTAACCTATAAAAGATTCTACTTCACGCACAAGCTTGGAAAAAGGTTCAAGAAGAGTTCAAAAGTTGCTCTAATGGGGGTTTAAGCATACAAACAGAATGGAGCAGAGATATACCTCAGAGAACTCTGAAATAGCACCAAGATATCTGGTCTCCTTCTCCTCTTCTTGATCTACTCTCTTTCTTCTCCCAAAACTTCAAGGAATCACTCTAAACACTTCAATCTCACAAGAACGAGTTAGGGTTTTATGTAGGGTGCTCTGAGGGTGAAAGGGGGCGAGCTTGGGCAGCACAAGCTAGCTTAAATAGGGGGCAAACCCTTGGAATTAGGGTTTCATCGGACAGCGGGGACTCGCCGAGTCCGGAATATGGACTCGCCAAGTCGCCAACTTAAACATGCTCCGGGTCCCGTCTCTACTCGGCGAGTCGGACCTACAACTCGCCGAGTCCAAGGCTAAAAATGAAAAAAAAAACAAAGATAAATTTTACGTACCAGGAACTAGGTGCTTCAAGTACTGCCCGAGGGGCGAGATCCAAAAGCTGGAGGAAGAACTATGGGGCCTAACCATGAATGGCTCCAACGTAGTCTCCTACACCGCCAGGTTCTGTGAACTGGTAGCCCTCTGTCCCAACATGATTCCTTCAGAGGGAAAGAAGATCGAGAGATACATATGGGGACTGGTGCCCCCATACCAAGGAAATGTATTGGCTTCACATCCAGCTACATTTGATAGTGCCAAGCGATTGTCACAACGGCTAATTGACCATGGGGCTCGTACCCTGGCTGCGACAACAACAACTACCCTAGCCATCTCAGAGCCTACAAGAACCGCTGACTCCAAGCAGAAATTTTGGGATGACAAGAAAAAGAATAAGGCTGCCTAGAAGAGGCAGGTCGTGGCAGTACATGCGGCGAAAGCACCTGCCACTGCTGCTACTCCGATAAAGCAGTATGCTGGAAACCTACCGCTCTACAACAAATGTAACTACCACCATGTGGGAGCCTGTCGGGAAATGCAGTGTGTAAACTGCAGCAGGAAGGGGCACATTGCCCGTTTCTACAAAGCTCCGGCGAGGCCAATCACCCAAGTCCCCAACGCTGGAATGGGCCAAACTTGCTACGGATGTGGCGAGGTAGGCCACTTCAAAAGAAACTGTCCGAAGGCAGGGTTTGCCGGTGGATCGGCAAGAGTTCTGGCCATAGGTCATGAGGAAGCGGTTGCCGACCCCACAGTGGTCACTGGTACGTTCCTCCTCGATAACTCTTATGCATGCATTCTATTTGATAGTGGAGCGGAGAGGAGTTTCGTGAACCAAAAATTTGCTCATTTACTTAGGCAAAAATCACGAGCACTTATTGAACCATTCACTATAGAAATGGCTAATGGAAAGACATAAAGCACTAGCAGCATATTCATAGGGTGTACTTTAACTTTAGATAGCCATTCATTTTCGATCGATCTCATGCCGGTCTCAATTAAAAGTTTAGACGTCATTATCGGCATGGATTGGTTGAGTCTTCATCGTGCCGATATCATGTGTTACGAAAAGGTTGTTTGCCATAATCTGCTGTCTGGCGAAACCTTAGTAGTTTATGGCGACAAACCCGGCATGAACCTTCGTATAATCTCGAGCATTCAAGCTCAAAAATTCTTGCGAAAGGAATGTACAGCCTTCCTCACTCATGTGGTCGATGTGAGCCAAGAAACGAAGGACATTCAGAACATCCCAGTAGTACGCGACTTTCCCGACATTTTTCCCGAAGAACTCCTAGGATTACCTCCGCAACGTCAAGTCGAGTTCCGAATCGACTTAGTTCCAGGGGCTACCCCAGTAGCCAAATCACCTTATCGTCTAGCACCTGCTGAGATGCAGGAACTGTCCGGTCAACTTAACGAACTGCTCATCAAGGGATTTATAAGACCAAGCTTCTCACCATGGGGAGCTCCAGTCTTGTTCGTCAAGAAGAAAGATGGATCGTTTCGTATGTGCATCGACTACAGGGAGCTCAACAAGTTGACTGTCAAAAATCGTTATCCCTTGCCTAGGATCAACAACTTATTTGATCAACTTCAAGGGGAGTACTTATTTTCAAAAATTGACTTACGATCCGGATATCACCAATTATGAGTGCTAGGGGAGGATGTTCTGAAGACAGCCTTCCGAACTCGTTATGGGCACTACGAATTCGTAGTGATGCCGTTCAGATTAAAAAACGCGCCCGCAGTATTCATGGACTTAATGAATAGGGTGTGTCGTCCGTACTTAGATCAGTTCGTCATCGTCTTCATCGATAACATACTTATCTACTCTCGTAGTAAGGAGGAGCATAGTCAACATTTGCGACAAGTCCTCGAAACATTACGTTCGGAGAAGCTGTACGCGAAGTTCTCGAAATGCGAATTTTGGATTCAACGAGTCGAATTCTTAGGGCACGTGGTTAGCGAAGAGGGAATACACGTGGACCCTTCCAAAGTTAAAGCCATTGAGAGCTGGTCAGCACCGAAGACGCCTACAGAAATTCATCAATTTTTAGGCCTCGCTGGCTACTATCGCAGGTTTATTTAGAACTTCTCCCGCATAGCTAATCCTCTTACAACACTTACCCAGAAGGGCGTATCCTTTGACTGGGAAGAAAAGCAGCAGAGAGTGTTCCAAACGTTCAAACGAGCCTTGTGCACCACGCCAATACTATCCCTTCCTGAAGGAATAGAAGACTTCGTTGTCTATTGCGATGCATCGAATCAAGGACTCGGATGTGTTCTGATGCAGCGAGGTAAGGTCATCGCCTATGCCTCGAGACAGTTGAAGACACATGAGGTCAACTATACAACCCATGATCTTGAACTAGGAGCAGTTGTGTTTGCTCTGAAAATCTGGAGACACTACATATACGGTACGAAGAGCACTATCTTTACAGACCACAAGAGCTTACAACACATCTTCGACCAGAAGGAGCTCAACATGAGACAATGACGATGGGTCGAGCTACTCAGTGACTACGAATGCGAAATTCGTTATCATCCCAGCAAGGCCAACGTAGTAGCTGACGCCTTAATTCAGAAGGAATATTTTGGTCGTAGGGTCAAATCATTGACTATGACTATCCATTCACACTTATCCACACAAATACAGGCGTCCCAACTCAACGCTTTGAAGCCTAAAAACGTGGCGAGTGAATCCCTGAGAGGAATGGATAAGAACTTGGAGGTTAAGGGTGGCGGAGCTTATTATTTCATGGACCGGATCTGGACCCCGAAACTTAGTGGTTTCAGAGACTTGGTCATGAACAAGGCGCACAAAACTCGTTATTCCGTCCACCCAGGTTCATATAAAATATATCTGGATCTTAAAAAGTTATACTGGTGGCCTAACATGAAAGCAGAGATTACTACCTTTGTAAGTAAATGCCTTACTTATGCCAAGGTCAAGGTCGAATACCAGAAACCCTCCGGCCTTCTTCAATAGCTGGGGATACTGGAATGGAAGTGGGAGCGGATTACTATGGACTTTGTAACCAAGTTTCCCAAGAAAACGGGTGGACTTGACACCATATGGGTCATCGTAGATAGATTGACCAAGTCTGCACACTTCCTGCCGATCAAAGAAACAGACAAGATGGAGAAACTCACAAGAACTTACATTAGGGAGATAGTACGACTACACGGTGTTCCCATGTTCATTATCTCGGAAAGAGATAGTAGGTTCACATCTAGGTTCTAGCAGTCGCTACAGAATTTCCTAGGAACTAGGCTGGACATTAGTACAGCCTACCATCCGCAGACAGACGGACAAAGTGAGAGGACTATTCAAACCTAGGAAGACATGTTGCGAGCCTGTGTGATCGACTTTGGGAAAGCATGGGATACTCATTTACCCCTGGTTGAATTTTCCTACAACAACAGTTATCACACAAGCATAAAGGTTGCTCCATTCGAGGCCCTCTATGGCCGCAAGTGCAGATCCTCTCTATGCTGGGCTGAGGTGGGTGGTACCCAGTTAGCTAAAGGATGAGTTCCTAAAAGCACTCTCACATGTCCGGAGATCATACGGGAAACGACGGAGAAGATCATTCAGATCCATGAACGATTGAAAGCCTCCAGAGGCCGATAGAAAAACTATGCTGATAAACGTAGAAAACCGTTGGAATTCCATGTAAGCGACCGTGTTCTATTGAAGGTCTCACCCTAGAAGGGCTTGATACACTTTGGAAAGTGTGGAAAGCTAAATCCAAGGTACATTGGGCCTTTCGAGATTCTTGCCAGAATCGGCCCAGTAGCTTACAAACTCAATCTACCGAACGAACTTAGTAACGTACATTCTACCTTCCACGTATCGAACTTGAAAAAGTGTCTGTCTGACGAGACTCTTGTAATCCCACTCGACGAGATCAAGATCAACGAGAGCCTCAACTTCGTGGAAGAACCAGTAGAGATCATGGACCGAGAGGTCAAGCAAACGAAACAAAGTCGTATCCCAATAGTGAAGGTTCGTTGGAACGCCAAGCGAGGACCTGAATTCACTTGGGAACGAAAGGATCAGATGAAACTGAAGTACCCTCATCTTTTTACTTAATTGCTTGTAATTACTTATTTGCTTCAATTCTAATTTCAGGACGAAATTCCTTCTAAGGAGGGGATGATGTGACAACCCGAAATTTCTAGCTTACATTCTTCTTTTATATCAAAGTTAGCTTCGTTTTGCTATTTTATAATGAAGTTTTGGGTCTAAACGAGTGCTTAAAGCTTAGTATAATTGAGATACGTGTCGGAGGATGGGTTAGTTTGGGTGTAGCATTGGAAAAACGGGCCAAACACACCAAACCAGGTGTGTGCGACCAGCCAGCCGCACACAGTCCAGCCACACACACCTCCAGCAGCACACACCCTCCTATATGTACTATCCTTGGTCATTTTGATCATTTCTTACACTTCTACAAAGCTAGGACTCGAAAATCCTCTCAAGTATCATCCGGAAAGGTAACATCTTTCACCAAGAACACCAAGAACATCATGTTTTCTGGCAGCACACGCTTTTGGCAGCACCCCTGGCCTCACACATGGCCGCACACACGTGCTGGCAGCACACCTGGCCGAACACATGGCCGCACACACATATAGTGTGTATTTTGGCCATACACTCTCTTGTATAGCCTTTTAACCCTTCGTACAATCATTTATGGTTGTAACACTTCAATATAAGTGTTTACTAGTCCCTAAAGTGGTCCCAATTCAATAATTAGCTGTGCATAACACTAATTATATTCATATATGTGCCAATATATGCTAAATAGGATTCACGTGTGTACTCAAGTCACCACTTGATACTTAGCAACAGATCCAACATTGTCATCAGAACCACTCACTACAGGTGAGTTCATACCCCTAAATTTACCATTGAAATGATTTTAAATTCTTTTATGGGGGGAATACAAGTTGAATAATTATAGTTATTATATCAATCACATGTGATTAATGACTACCAAGCAAATGGTTTTCTTATTTTCCAAACTATTTATCAAACTGTTTTACCTCAAATTGTCTTACAAACTCCTTTAATTGTCAAATACTTTTACTTAAACTCTTTTAAACTTATATTCTGCGTATCTGTATAAATATAGTTATATAAGTAGGATTGAAAGGACTTAGGACTGCTAGTCTACTCTGCTTCCTGATCTTGTTTGATGTGGTCTTAGGGTATCAAGGTTAGTTGTTCGAAGGTCGTTTGAATCCTAGTTATATATTATGTATATATATATATATATATATATATATATATATATATATATATATATATATATATAAGGTTATTTCTTTCATCCAATTCCATGCCCTTGGGTAGCAAGGGCATACAAACATGTTCATACATTACTAGTAAGCTACCATAGGGTTGTTTAGGAAGATACTATTACTAGAACAATGAAACATACAATAAGTCAGTTCATACATGAGTCAATACATACTATGATGAGAATCAAACATGAAACAGAGTGAGGAGAAACAAACAATAGACACTATGACGAGAAACAAACATACAGGCTAGATAGAGAAAGAACGCACAATACAGCTAGCACACATATACATTACATATACATTAACACAGTTATGTGAGCCATTAAACAGGGCATGGCACTACCTGCCATGACTGTTTTTGTATCATAATCTCCTTCATTAGGGAGCGTATGAGTTTGTGTATAGATCTATAATGGATTGACTATCCTACACCTTGCTGCTCGCTACAGTGGGACTTGCAAGTCTACGGGTGCCAAACGTCATTTTTACGGCATCTTACATTGTCGTTTTACTATTGAGTCGGTAGCAAGATACAGGCCAATCACATGTTACCTTAAAAATTACAATTGCTTAAGGTACTTACTACAACAGTAGTTACTTAATACAACACTACAGTACTATAATATTTCCTCATTGTATTCACTACGTGATCATGCCCACGATGCACGGTGATGCAAAAACTATATTTTTGGTTAATGATAGTCAGAGTTGGGAAAATACACACTCTTACATGAGACACGCACACAAATACTAGATGCCTTGGTAGAAGGCTACTTTTAGTAGAAAACATAAGGTTTTCTAGGAGAGTTCAAACAAATACAAACAATACAAAACTTAACAGAACTTATACATTACAAAACATCTTATAAATGATTTCATACAAACGCAGACACTAATATACTTATGATCTCACCAGCTTTAAAGTTGATACTCGCTTTCAAAATAAATTGTATTCTCGGGTCACCAGTAGACAAGTATAGGTGCCGGATTTTTGGAAGAAGGAGCTTGTTCAAGACTCCTCTTTTATTTTGATGTATATAATTTTTGGTGTCTGTATATCTTGACAGAACACAGTTGTATGAAATTATACTATTAATGCAATGGATGATCTTGTTACTTGTTTACTACTCTGTATTGTTGTGATACTGTACATGACGTCCTCCATCCCAGAACGTTTCCGTCGTTCACCGGTTTTGGGGGTGTGACATTTGCGGCCCAATAAAGTTAAATAATTGAGTTTTCAGCCCCTAGGATTAAATTGATAGGTTATCGGCCCAATAAAGTCCATTAAGAGAGTTTTAGTCCCAAAATAACACTAAATGGAGTATTGGGCCCAATATGGCCCAAAGAAGGTGTTCATGGCCCAATATACTATTGCTTAATGATTTTTCGGTCCAACTAGGGCCCACATATGGATTCTTGGCCCAAAAGAACAAGGTTAAGGGGTTATTGGCCCATTAGGGTCCAATAAGAAGGTTTTGGTCCATTAGAAGGTTTTAACCGAGAATCCAAGGTCTAAACCCAAAGTTGAGTGAATGAAACTTTTTGGATTAGGTTTAGAGTTTTTACGAGGAAGTTTCGATTAAATTCAAGTTTTGGATGTATAAACTGATATATCATTGAAATTTTGTTTACATTCAACCATAGCGTTATACAATTACACCAAGGATGCTAGTTGTACATGGATAGAAATTTCTAGCCCTAAAATGCTAGTTGTGATAAAATTACAAGTTCATGTGTTAACGACATTTGATACTTGTTGGATTGCATTGTTTACTTAAGACTTATTGCAACTTGAACTTCAATTTACTTGTCTGTCTTTTGTCTTGCTATACTTGTTTACTTTCAAGAGGTTAACCTATATGTAAATTCAGGAGGTTACCCTATATGTGATTTCTAAAATGTATACTTCCATGTATAAGCACCTGTACCCTTTTAGTCTTCAAGGTTTTCATTATAATAGGGTTACAATTTAGACCTTGCTTGATCCAAATATTTCGGGTTGTCACAATGTTGTTGAAGTCATTCATTTTTTTCATTATACTATTTTTATTCTCAGAACCAACATAATGCTGATAAGAAAAACGAAGATATTGAAGACAAAAAGGTTGGTAAAGTCAAGGAGTTCAAAGTGAATCAAGTTTTGAGGAAAAAAATATGTAGGATTTGTTTTAGTGTTGGTCATGATAAGAGGAATTGTCCTCATGTAGTAGTCAAGAAAGTGTAGAAGTTCAATAATGTTATCAATTTATACGTATCAGCTATTATGGAATTTTATTTCAGTTAAATAAAAATATGGATTCATGAATTTTAGGGGTTTTCCTTGTAAGTTTATATTTTCAGCTAATTGTGTTTATTAAAATCTGCTGAAGAAATCAATGTACAATATAATGTATTGTACTATTGGAAACTCTTATCTATGGAATATGAATTTGTCAAATAATAACAATATCATGATTAATAATAAGGTGAATCCTTATCTTTACAATGTTTCAAAAAATAATAAAAAATTAATCATTCATAATAATGAGTGCAAATATCATGCCTTTTTGGTTACATATCATACGGTTTCCCCTCTTTTAATATATATTTCTTTGTCTCAAAGTTAATAAGATTTAATTTACGGTTCTGCAATTTATTGGTGTTTAATAGTGTTGTTAATTATCTTATTGATGATGAACAGTTGGTGATGATCATATTCATGATCAACATGAATATCGTATTGATCATGCAGAGAATGATGAAGATTTCGAGTTATTTGATTATGATTCTCTACAAAATATCGATTTTGAAATAGGCAAAAATAGTAATCTCAACGGATGTTATTTTTCTTTTTAAGTTTGTTTATGTGTTAAATTTATAACAAGAATGTTAAACTTGTATATTGTTATTTACATTATGTCGAAGTTTTAACTTACAAGGGAGATGATCCATTAAAACACTTTCAAAATTATATTAATGTCAATTCCAACTATCATTTCGGTGAAACTAGTAATCATAATCAAGATGATGTCTTTTAAATATGTATTTGTTATATATATATATATATATATATATATATATATATATATATATATATATATATATATATATATATTCCATTACAGTAATTCTATTAAAAGATGCAGAAAACGAAAGCGAGATCATTGATGATGAGATAGATGATACTATTGATTTACAGAAAGGTAAGCATACCAATAACAAATTATTTTAGAACAATTCATTAATTCGTTTCGATTATTTGCAATTTCCACATCGACGACATTCCTTTGTTTCACTGTATATGTATTTTGTGTGATATAATTTAATGTTTTTTTATGTAGAATAATCACATGTTACACATGATTACGTTTCTCCTGGTGGCTCACATTATTGGATTCCTGTGTGACGATATCAAACCAAAAATCAACTCAACATATGATTCATATGGTGTAGCAATAACAATGTATAAAAACTTTGCATTAGAAGCAGGTTTTGATGTCAGGCTTGGAACAATTAAAACAACAAAATCGGACATTATCACACAAAGACATTTGCTATACAGTCGGGAAGGTAAACCAAAATCGACTAAAGTCGATACTCTAAACCCTCACGTAATAAGATTCAAAGAAGGAAAGACTCATCTCGGTCTGAATGCAAAGGGAAACTTGTTTTTATTCTAATACATGGTACTCAGAATTATATTGTTGACGATGTTGTCGAACAACATACTCATGAGTTGTTCGGTAAGGGCAACATGTGTTTTTCTCGTACAAAGAGGAATCCTGATTATTCTCTGGAGATGTTTACTCATAACCTGTCAAAGAAAAATATTGGTGCCTCAAGAGCACAAAGATTGTATACGGGATTTCAGGGTGGGCCTTCCATTCGAGGTGGATTGGTTTTTGATTTCAAGAATAGCACAAGAAATCTTAATTCTTACATAGGTTGCACAGACACAAAATTTCTTGTTGTCAATACGATGGAAAGGAAAAAAAATATCCCAACTTTTTGTTTCGAGTTTAGAGTTGTGCAGAAAAAATTGAATGCGCTTTTTTGGGCTGACGAAACTGCAAAGTATAACTACAATGCTTTTTGAGATGTTGTATCCCTTGATGCCACATTCTATATGAATAAGTATAGTTTACATTTATAATCTTATCACCAACTTTTTTATTATTTCCAATTTTGGTAATTAATTTTTTATTTTTAACATAGGTATGATATGGTCTTCGTTCTGTTCATTAGGATAGATAACCATAAGAAATGTGTAGATTTTGGTGTTGTACTTTTGAGTAGAGAAGATGGTAGTTCTTATTCTTGGTTGGTTAGAGCTATCTTGAAAGCATTTAAAAAAACACTGTAAGTTGGTTCTCACAGATCAGGATCCAACTTTGAACAAAGTTGTAAATAAAGTTCTTCCGATCTCACATACTACGACTTAATAACATATAGTCATCCACTATCATAAATACTCTAGGTTACCTACTCAACAACTGATGGTTCATTCAAGCGTAGCTGCATGCATTTTGAACATGTCGGTATTTTGTGTATGCAAATATTATGTGTTTTTAAGTTTTATAGTATTGAACAAATTCCTAAATAATACATACTGAGACATCGGCGTCGGGATGTTATTCCAACATAGTTACATAACAGGTATTTCTCTTATTCTTTTGTCGATTCAAATTCTGCCATGACGACTATTGAAATTTTTTCAACTGTAAACCGTTGTGTTTCATTTTTGAGCCATGATTTTGCTAAGTTAAAGTCATACCTCGAATAGCTGAATAAGTTGAAAATAAAATTAGTACATGAGTATCCAGTGCATGAGATGCCCTCAAGAGAATCATTCTACAACCAGATTTTATGTGTAGAGTCACTTAATGACGTATCTGACATTGAGAATCCATCTGATATTCATATAAGGGAACTGGAAGTCGTGGTAAGAGATTAAAATCTAAAAAAGAAATGTTATAAAAAGAAAGTCTGAAGCCTAAGAAAAAGTGTGGTTCATGTAAACAGATGGCTTTGCATGATATCTGAAATTGTCCTCCAAAAAACATGAAGTAGTTTAAAATTTTTATAGGTTTATTAAATTATGAAACTATAGTAACATTTATGTTTCATGTATTTGATTGACATTCATTTTAATTGTTTATGTTTTTTAATAAATGATTTAATATTGCTATGCACTAGTGAATACCTTTTTCTAATTCATTATTCAAGCATGCTATGCCAACATAACAATCCTATATAAGCATTTATTTTCATAACTACTTTGTAAAACCAACATACATAGCATTACTAAAAGATTGAATCAACTAACTTGCTTAAACATTCCAACATAATTATATATTCCAACCAATAATTAATATATATCTATACAATTTAATTATACATACCTACCTAATAGATTCTAATTTATTATAATTTACATAATGTTTTGTTTATTTTACATTTATAGGAAAACCATATACCAACACACTCATTTCTAGATAACAATATAATAAATCACTAAACGGAATGACTATAATTTCATACACTGTTAAATTCTTTCAATTACGGATACATTTTATTTTATTATATTTCATAACATATTTTTATTTTTTCATTCTTTAGGAACAATGTCATATTATTTTTATTATTTATTACTAACATTAACTATGAATAATGACACTTATAAAAACAGTATAAAACAACACAAAACTGAATTTTAATGTATTGTCATCAATTTTATTCTTTAAGAATAATGCCACATTATTTTTATTATTTATAACTAACATTAACTATAAATAATAATTCCTATAAAAACAATATAAAACAACACAAAACTAAATTTTAATGTCTTGTCATCAAAAATAAATTCAAATTATAAAATATGCTCAACCAATAAATAAAATGAGTTGAAAATATTTAAAAGCCAAACCTAACTTCATTTCATAATTTTGATAACCAAACAAAAATTCTAACATGAGTCATTTTCTAATGTTTCCCAAACAAAAACTACAATATCAAAAATAAACATGCTAGCTACCATATTTCAAGCACTAAAGTCTCCCAAAAAAAACTATTCTACCATAGTTAAGTAATCAAAACAACTTGTGCATATTATAAATGGCGCTTTCCAAGTCTCTTCTTCTCAAATTATTTAGAGCAATAACATCACTTTTTGTTTTACTTGTAAAACGGCAATTCCAACGCCCATCACCTTCCCCCATATACGATTATATATGCCTCATAAGATACAATCCACAATCTGATCCTTCATTTGTTACTCTCCATGTAATATTCATGACACGAGGTTTAATTTTTTTTAAAAACAATTGCTTTTTGGTGATGTTGTGATTTAAGTAGCTACCAGACAATTTTTTCTATGATATAATACAATATATTTATTATACGTCATATGTATTAATACCAAAAACACTCATATAATAATACTACTATGTATCTCTTAATCTTACCACAATACTTGGTTTGATTACATATACTGTCCAAAGTGCCTGTTCAGTTGACATGATCTATATTATAGTAGGTGGGTACCCTTAAATCAAAGTATAGCAAATAATATTTACCCTCTTAACAATTGGAAAGAATAATTGGTATACAAAAAAAATTATAACAATAAACTATAACTATATAAAATATAATGAAAAAATCTAATAGAATTCTTAATAAAATTATCATACCAACATCTCTAAAACTTGGTTTAATTGGTAGAATCCTTATGTTGAGTCTCAACATCGAATCAAATATTGATTGTTTTGTATTGTATGTAACTGCTACATCCAGAATCTTATCTGTCTATAAATATCAAAAAAAAAAAAAATTCTTCAACATAAAACCCAAATTAATATTTGATAA
This sequence comes from Lactuca sativa, assembly GCF_002870075.4. Classification (NCBI taxonomy): domain Eukaryota; kingdom Viridiplantae; phylum Streptophyta; class Magnoliopsida; order Asterales; family Asteraceae; genus Lactuca; species Lactuca sativa. The sequence goes on from NC_056623.2 coordinate 116,963,615, forward strand.
TAAAATTAAAATTACTTCATACCAAAGAGTTTGTATCTAAGAAAACTCTAGCAACCGATCCTGTATCCCTTAGTTCCTCCATTTTGTTAAGTAATGTTGTCCAATAGTCAATGATTATAGTATGTATAATATTTTTCTTTTAAAATGATATGCAAATCCTTGATGCAATACGTGACCACTTCCAATGTCCCAAATCTTGTCCCTGCTCAACCATTTTTAGTAAATCAATGATGTAATTGTTGTTTATAAACAAATCAATAGAATATATATTCATAATTACCCATAATATCTTTTTGAAGAAAAAATTGAATTATATAAGGCGATTTCATCCGTCTTCACTTTATCACCTATTCGAATAATTCTTTCAACAAATGGTGACTTTCCATACACAACTACTGTTTTCCTCTTTTCCCCCTTTCTCCATTCTCATCATCTTCAGCAGCATCTGTAATCTTCTTACATACATTTCTGGTTTTATACGCACTATCTCCTGCCACTGTTTCCAAGATTTCTTTTCCTTTTTTCTTTTCACAGATATAACTTTTCGATACAGCCTCATCTGTCATTTCTATGGCTTTTTCCAACACCTCATCATGCTCCAAAAACCGTGAACAAGTTAGATGGTCTGTGTTATCAATATTTTCTACAATATAAGTATTAAAACTTCCACCATCGTCCTTTTTATCCCCAAAAACTACCAAAGGTCTAACCGGAGAAATTCCTCCTTCATTACCACCATCTTCCACTCCTTTGTTTACATCATCATAATAAGTATGTTCTTTGTCATTCATTCATTCATTTCCTTCATTCTTAACTTCATTGAATAAGTCATCCTTTTCCGAACCACTCCTTCAACAATATACTATCTGGAAAATTTTCCAATCCATCTTTCAAAGACAATTCCATAGTGTTCTTTTCTAACAAAATTATCCCATAGTTATGCTTTATAATAGTTGGGTAAGCCTGAAACATGGTAGATCAAAGTTTGAGTACGAACATTCTATTAGAATATTGTTCATCAACAAAATAAATTACACCTTCTTATATAAACTTTTAACTCAAAAGTACACATCTACTACCATGTTTTTGAATATAACATATTTTTTATTATAAAAAATAGTCATACCTCCTCGTCCCCATAATCTCGCTTGAGACCTCCAACATTTCATATTTATCCATCATTTCATCATCAACACAAACATCTTCAAAGTCCTTTTGTAGTTGCCTTCCAAACTCTCCCATATTAATTTCTAACTTCTCTATTTTTTCAAGATCGTCTCCCTTAATATGTCAATAAAGTTCAGGTCTTTGGGCTCTCAAGACCCTCCACACTTTAGATCTAGGGTTTCAACTTTAAATCATACACAAAAGGCTCAATAACTCAAGAAATGGAAGAAAATCCTAGAAAACCCCCATATCAAAATATCCCTAAAAGATGAGCAAGTCAGCATATTTACCTCAAGCAAACACTGTTGAATCTGTGGATCCAAAGCCTCCTCTTGCCCCAACCTCAATACTCTTCACTTCTCCTTCAATAGGATGGAAGGCAACTACAAGAGGATTCGGATACACCTTCGGGTATGTCTGGACTCAAACTGGGGATTTGAGAAAGATTTTCAAAAGAAATGATTTTTCTAAAATCAGTAAGAGTTTCCAAGAGAAAACGAGAAGGAGCAGTATGTACAATTAGCCAGAGCCCGAACGGTGATTTCCCAATGTACACTTACTTAGTTGTGCTATGAGTTTATTATTAAGATATTAGTGATTCATGTTAGGTGATAGGCTAGGTATTTCATATTTTAAGGCTAGAGTTGTCTGAATTGTGATGCCTTGGCCTAGGGATTTTGTTATTTGTGATGTGCTTTGAGTATGTGCGGACTAAGAGTATCCAACACGAATATTTCAGAGGTAGAGCTTTGAGTAGAGGAGTAATCTACGGGAGATACCTAGATGAGCATTAGAGGAGCCTACTGAGAGAGTAGTTTGATACCTGCGTAGGGTAGAGGTGCTTGAGTTTGATGACACCCTTTGAGTGTGAGTAGAGAAAATAGAGTTGTAACCTAGAGTGGTTTTACATGCTGGTGGAGATTATTCGATACCCGAATGCTGCTTGGTTCGTGCTTTGTGGAACTCCCGATGATTAGAGTTAGCTACTAAGTGAATATGACGATATTCAGGAGGTAGATGGCTGGCATCATGAAGGGTTCTTCAGTAGTTGATGGAAGAGATGTGTGAGCACCTAGGAAGAGCCTAGTGAGTGAGCTTAGTCAGATGAGTACGCTAATAATGGAGAGTGTTTTGCTAGAGAGCGAACACGCGTGACGAGATTGATGATTGAGGAGGTTGAGCAACTACATAGAAAATCCGGAACGATCAGTGTAGAAAGTATGCGTAGATGTGGCAGGTAGTATGTGAAGGTTTATGAGAATTCTAACACTCCTATTGTGTACATGCAACCCTATAAACCTTGGACCTATGTTTTCTCTATTATACATGCAAATATTCTATATTCCAAGGTTTCATCCTAACTATCATAATAAGAAGTAACTATACTACAAGAAACTAGTATAATAACATACCTTTAAGATGGAGTAGCTTGATTCCATGGAGCTTAAGAGCCTAGTGCCTCAAGTGTGACACCTCAAATGGTTCACACAACATCACCAACAACTTGGAATAACTTGAGTGAGAAGTTATTATGCTCAAATCGGCTAGCCCTCATGTGTACACACATTAGTACTGATTTCTTAAGCCATGGGGTCCTTATATATTGTGGCTATTAGGGTTACACCATGTAACCTATGTCTTTCCATATTCTTCATGCTCCATGGGTTAAAACCTCCATGGAGTATCCATGGGTTACTCCATGGGTTTAGCCCAACATGAAGAACTATGGATCATAAGCCCACATATATAAGAATGAATGATTTACACAATTATTCCCCATATATTTCATTAGTCTCCTTTTGATCACAAAATTAATTCCAAAATAATTCTTGATCAATACTAATTATAAATATGATTTCATATTAATATATTAGAACTTATAATATATTAACAAATCATAAATATCCTTTTCTCATAAAAGTCTATCCAAATTGTTTCGATGCCATGCAACCCAAATGGACCATGCGGATCGGGTCAAGTACATACCAATTATAGTTATGGACTTAGACACTAATCCAACAGTATGGGCCCGTACTACTGAAGAGCAGAGGACCCATACTCGAAACAGGGAGAATTCTAGAGGTTCTAAGTAGCAAATTGAGAGGAGGTAACATGATTTGATTAGCATGATTCATAGCAGATCGAGAGGTGGTCACATGGTTCGAGTACCATGATTCGTGGCGGTTAGTGCTTCTGGTTTTACCAGTAATCCCGTTGATATTGATTAGACTAACATAAGATGTGATAGAGTTTGGGGCCAGAGCGCCATGTTGAATGAGTTTCAATGGAGCATACCTTGAGAGGGAAATTAAGTTAGTTTCCGAGAGATTTGTGGTGAGATGACAGTTGGAGTCACAAGACTCAAGGACGAGTAGCGATGGTGCTTTATGAAGGATTATGGTCTGTGTTGGGCAATCAGCCGATAGCAGAGATATGACTTTCTATGACCAGAGTTGTGCTATTTTCTGTGAGAAGCAGAAGGGATATTGAGCTTTCAGTTTCTGAGCATGGAGGTAAACCCTGTGGGGTAGCATTGGTTGTGATCTTTCAGCTGAGTATCTGGGCAGTATGTCTGCCACAAGGTAATATTACAGCATGAGAGGGTCATCATTAGGGACTGAGATGGTCAAGGACAAGGATATACCCTATTTGAGGATAGTAGGGCATATGTTAGCAGTAGTGTCGGGTGATCAGGTGGAGTATATTGGGGCGGTGGCACTCTTTGTCTATGATGGATATCGAGTGTGGGGGTGAGGTCTCTACTCTCATGATAATTCTCATGATGGGAGGTTGGTTGGCGAGTAGGAGTGTGATAGTTCACTATTTTCAGACTGAGAGTCATGGCTACTATGGGACAGTTGAGATGTCTGGTAGTGTGTCAGTGTGAGATTTTGGATGACACGTTGGAAAGTTTTCAAGGATTTTATTCGAGATTCGGGATGTTTGGAGTTGCTTGGTCTCTATCGAGAAGATCACCGAGTGTTATATGGTACTTTCAAAGAGTAATTTTGATGTACCTGGTGGAACAGTATTTGGAATAGATTATTGGTGTGCCAAATGATGATGGTTCGAGCCCTGAGTGGGGGAGAACTGGGTCTTATATTGAGAGTATTAGAGATTTGTTCAGGAGTGGTTAGAGGACTAGATATAGTGACCTACGGTTCAGATACATTAGACCAGCATTATTGGTGGTCGAGGCGATGTGCAGAGTGAGATAATGCATGTTGTACGTGTTCAGGAAAGGATGAGTGTCTCCACGGCAGGCAGCTGTTGGACGGAAACCTTGTGGTGGTTAGGAATTCTTCGAGGTTGTAATGGTAAATTTGAGGTGGGTGGCTCGTAAGGATAGTTTCAACGGTTGAGAATTTATGGTTTAATGTATGGTTGTTATATGCAAACTGGGAAGGGTAGAAGTTGATTGGGTAACCAACTTCAGGGTCGGTATGTGTTTTCTTGCATGGGTTGTGAGCAATAGAGGAGGGAGTTTCGGATGGTCGTCAACGTGTTCTGAGTCATTGTTGATTCCTCCATGTTTCAATTGAGAAATTGAAATATTCTAAAGTTTCGAGTTGTGTGAGAAGGAGATCAGTTATGAGATTATGGAAGGATGCATTGCTTTATCAGAGTATGATGTCGTAAGTAGGAGATCAGCATACATTAGACCAGGAGTGGTTAGAGGACTAGATATAGTGACCTACGGTTCAGATATATTGAGAGTATTAGAGATTTGTTCAGGAGTGGTTAGAGGACTAGATATAGTGACCTACGGTTCAGATACATTAGACCAGCATTATTGGTGGTCGAGGCGATGTGCAGAGTGAGATAATGCATGTTGTACGTGTTCAGGAAAGGATGAGTGTCTCCACGGCAGGCAGCTGTTGGACGGAAACCTTGTGGTGGTTAGGAATTCTTCGAGGTTGTAATGGTAAATTTGAGGTGGGTGGCTCGTAAGGATAGTTTCAACGGTTGAGAATTTATGGTTTAATGTATGGTTGTTATATGCAAACTGGGAAGGGTAGAAGTTGATTGGGTAACCAACTTCAGGGTCGGTATGTGTTTTCTTGCATGGGTTGTGAGCAATAGAGGAGGGAGTTTCGGATGGTCGTCAACGTGTTCTGAGTCATTGTTGATTCCTCCATGTTTCAATTGAGAAATTGAAATATTCTAAAGTTTCGAGTTGTGTGAGAAGGAGATCAGTTATGAGATTATGGAAGGATGCATTGCTTTATCAGAGTATGATGTCGTAAGTAGGAGATCAGTGGTTGAGGTAAGACATCGTGAGGTTCTGTGATGGTGCACCGAGGTATCCGAGTAGAATGCCCTGAATTTCAGATTATTTTGAGACTTGATTTATGAGATGGCAAGTGGAGTATCAAATGACTATAGTTCCAGTAGGATCCCTTCAGCTAATTGTCATCAAATGGGATTATCCAAGAATGTGAATTGCGGCGAGAAAAGTGTTGGTCACGATGGTTGTCGTCAAGAGTGGTGATGCTTAACCTGGGTGGGTGTGTGTACCTATCTATGTTGAGTCGTGGAGTATTCGATAATGAACTCAGTAGGGTGATGACTCGAGGAGGAGAATAAAGGGGAAAAGAGGGTGAGTGGATCCAAGTGGGAGTAATCACTTCAGATTATTCGGGGAAAACCATGGAGCGAGCCCATGGCAAGTCAAGTGAGAGAGAATGTTGTGATACTACGGGGAGTCGTAGTGTTCACTAGTCAGCGACAGAGTGTTGTGATACTGCAGGGAGCCGTAGTATTCATGAGTCGGTGAGAAAGTGTCGTAGACCTGCGGGGAGCTGTATCCTTCACGAGTTAGTGTGAGGGAATGTTATGATACTACGGGGATTCGTATTATTCGCTAGTCAAAGCATGACGCAAAAGAGTTTTTAGGCTTGGGTAGCCTTATTCTTCGAGTTTTGGGAACCTGGTGGTCGGACCAGGGGCGAGACTGGGGTCTCCATATTTGTCGGGGATCGTTATATTCTATGGTTATCGCAATCGAGAGGAATTCGAGGAGTGATGTATGTGTGGGTTGCGGGTCAGCGGTCATGAGTGGAGTGCTTCATTTGGAAGAGTGGTTCCAATTCTATGACAGACTAGACTCTGAAGTTTAAGTTTGGCTTTGGTGGTGTATTGAGTAAGCGAATGAGATTTCGGATTCAAAGATGTGTTTCATCTTGAGGGGTAATGTGTGTCATATGTTGTCTTAGACCTGAGTGTGTCAGATTGTTTGTATAGGAAGGACCGCGGGATGCATGGAACTAATGAGTAGTAGACAACATAGGTCGAGGGTGAGACTATTTCCGTTGGGATTGTAGTATTCGCTTGGGGTAAAGCAAACTTCGTGACTTGTGTGTCACGATGGGCCGAGATAGTTGTTGTGAGAAGGAAGTCAGTGAGACATTTTGGGGCATGCAAAGGGTAACCTTTGGAGGTTCAACTGTTGGGTCGGGAGTTGACCTGGTGCTCAGTGTTGAGAGGGATATCTAAGAGGGAGTTGGGGCTTATGATTGATAGATGTCAGAGGATACTTCTGAGCAAACATGATCATTTTCTTGTGTCGGAGGACATGGCGTTCAGAGTTCTTTATTCAGATGGATTTCGATTGCAGTATAGTGGATGGGTTTCTGGTGTAATGTGACCCTTTTGTTCCTTGGAGTATTAGTATGTCTGGTATGAGTGATCAGTAGCCAACTTTTTTGGGCTTTGACTTTTTCTATAAAGTTGCAACGAGAGAACCAGAGGGGCAGTGACTTATCGGGGTCTGTTATTCGAGGAGCGAATAACATGGTGATATCTTGAGAGGGCGGTCTAGCGGTGAGACAGACCACTAGAGTTTCCCGATTTTGGAGAGTCAAAAGGGTTATTGTAGTGGCAGAAGGGTATGTCTTATTCCGAATTTGGGAGTTCCAATTTGGATTCGGGTGTACATGGAGAAAGATATCTGTGTGGTATGAGATCCTTTCAGTGGTGCTTTTCGGGTTATTGGGTTTGATCTATGTGTTGTTGAGGAGCAATTTTAAGGGCAAAATCTAATTCAAGTGGGGAGAGTTGTAACATTCGTACTTTTAGGTATATTATTGTGTGTTTAAAGTTTGAAATTTATGGAGTGACTCGACGAGTTGTGAGTCCAACTCGCCGAGTAGGGTCGAGTTACCCGTGTGGAATTAATGAGTGGACTCAACGAGTCAGAGGGTTGACTCGTTAAGTAGGTGTTGGGCAGAGAAACCCTAATTTCCCAGGGTTGGGGCCTATGTAAAGGAACTTATGCCCCATTTCCGCCTCACCGGTTACCCTACACCCCTGAGAGAAAACCCTAATCACCATTAGAGCTAGAAAGTGAGTGCAGAGCTAAGTTGGTGGTTGTTGGTGCATTCTTTGAAGGAGAAGTGAAGAGTATTGAGGTTGGGGCAAAAGGAGGCTTTAGATCCACAGATTCAGCAGTGTTTGCTTGAGGTAAATATGCTAACTTGGTCATCTTCTAAGGAGATTTTGATATGGGGGTTTTCTAGGGTTTTCTTCCATTTCTTAGTCATTGAGCCTTTTGTGTATGATTTGAGGTTGAAACCCCAGATCTGAAGTGTGGAGGGTCTTAAGAGCCCAAAGACCTGAACTTTATTGAGCTAGAGACTAGACTTTGAGCACCTAATCCTTTGTAAGACTTGGTATTCGCATTTATGGACATATATGTCATGCATGAACGTAAAGGTCGAGACTTTACACGACTTTTGTGCCTTTAAGGACTAGATCTAGAGTCTAGTGTGGTATATCTGACCTTGGACGTCTGACTGAGAAATCAGATCGAAGGGACTCATAGATTCCATGGCCTGACTCGACGAGTCTGTGAGGGTTTGTCTCGATGAGCTTGATCATACGATAACTCGGTGAGTTGGGGGTCAACTAGATGAGTTGAGTTGTCCTTCACGAGACTTCTGAGAAAATGAGTGGACTCGACGAGTCACATAGGTGCACTCGGCGAGTCGGTTTTAACATGGACTGTTGACTCGAGTTTGACTTCTGTTGACTTTAGGGTTGGGTCAATCATGAGCAATAAAGACCATGGAGGGGTAAAATGTTATTTTATCCACTTCAAGAGTGAGACAGAGAAAAAGAATAGCCTTTGGTGTATATGAGTATAAATAGAGTATTAATTAGAGATGTTATCCTATGTGTTAGGCGTAGGCTGGTTCGAGATTTCTGAGTACGAGATTGTTACTTGCTAGCTTGCGAGGTGAGTCTTCTCACTATACGTTACCTAGAGTGGTATTTATGTGTGATCAGAGGGTCTTATGTTCTTACTTGAGTTATGCATTTTGTCTGTGTGGTATATATGCTATATTATGCGTTACTGAGACCGGACCGGAGGGTCCTCACTAAGACCGTACCTGAGGGTCCAAGGAGCCGTGGGACTAGAGGGTCTCACTGAGACACACGGACTGGAGGGTCTTACATAGTTATAGCCTCGAGTGGCTAATGTGTTGTTTGTTGTATTTTGGGGAACTCACTAAGCTTCGTGCTTACCGTGTTCTGTGTTATGTGTTTCAGGTTTTCTCAGGATCACGGAAACGCACCGACTTGATTGCACACACTAGTGAAAGAACTATGTTTTGAGGATCCTGGATTTAATCAAACATTTATAGAGTTGCAATTTGTAAACTTAATAAATTTGATTTTTATGATATGTGTTATGGGAATTATATGATTTAAAATGAAAAATTTGTTTGAAAATTTACGGTGTTACATAATTCATTCAAACCTCTTGCTTTTTTCTTTTCTGACATTGCTTCGACAGATTTCTTATCCTCCATTTCAGGTGTTGCTCTTGCAGAATATTTCATTTTTCCTTTTTTTACACTTGTCCTAACAATATTAATTGGCTCTTGTTCAACTTGGGGACCAAGTGTTGAATCACATAAACATAGTTAGCTCTTCTCCATTCATTATTACACAATATCAGTCTTTCAATCATCATTTACAAAAAAAAAAATTAACTATAATATACAAGTATTATTAATCATTCGGATAGAACATGCAATTGTATACTAATTCTCAAAGAATTGCATATTTTACACTTACAAAATTTTCAAACATTATTTTAAGTATTCCACTACTAGACCAAATAAAAAAACCAAAACAAGAAATTACCTATTGGTGGAGAAACTATCTTCTATTTTTCAAGTGTTTATCTTATAGAATATTTCCTTTTTATCTTTGTTGCACTTGTACCAACAATATTAATAGGCTCATGTTCAGTTTGGGCAACAACTGCTGAATCACATAAACACAGCAAGTTACTCTCCAACCATTCTTACATAATATAAGTCTTTCTATCACCATTAACAAAAAACTAAATAGAATATATAATTAATATAACTCATTCTGATAGAACTATAAACTATATACTAATTCTTAAAGAATTCCATATAGTAAAGTTATAAAATATTCTAACATAATTTCTATTCAAACTCTTAAACCAAATCAAAAAATGACCAGTAGGTGGAGAAACGATCTAATCCTTTTCAGGTGTTGATCTTGTAGAATATTTCATTTTTACCTTTTTTGCACTTGCAGTAACAATATTAATAGGCTCCTGTTCAGCTTGGGCAACAATTGATAAATCAAAGAAACAAAGTTACTTACTAATATATTCCAATTTATACTTTAATAATCAAAGTATAATACACTACATTCTAATAGAATATATGTTTCAGAATACAACCACATACAAAAATATGAATGATTTAATTCCAACAGAATGAAATGTACCATCAATAATTCTTACAGAATATTAGTATTTCCATCACACCTTCCTAACGTAATAAAAGACTTAATTACTCTTCATCATTCTTAATCGTATACTAATTCTGAAAGCCCCTAAGAACCAAATAACAAACCCCCCAAAAAAAATTAAAAACAAAAAAAAAATTATCTTCTTCATAAACTTCTAATATCTTGATTTTATTCATATTAACAAAACCACAATCACATCCCATATTATTCAAACATTCGAATAGATTTTCCATATTCGATTAACAAAACCCTAAAAAAACCTCTTCCTTCTTTATATATTTTAACAAGTTTATGCTATTAAACTTAAACAAACCACATCTAAATACTACATTTTTCAAACATTCGAACATAATTTTAGGGATTCAACTCAAAAAAATTTAAAATATTAAACAATAGAAAGTACCTTTAGGGGGAAGTGAAATCATCATTGCCATCATCAATATTCAAGACAGTTGCAGGGGTATTTTTAAATTTCGTCTTGAAAGTACTCGAGCTTGTACTCTTCATTCTACGCGAATCATTGCTCTCCGTAATAACCCAATGCAACTTCAGTAAACAGCTCGATGAAAATCCATCATTATATACAAACTACCAACAAAATCTTTCGCTTTTATTGTTGATTCAACTAAATCTTGTTTAATTATGTGTTTCGATAGAAACAATAATTGATTTAGGGTATCTGCAATGATTTTGGGATTATGATGTCGGTTGAAAGGAAAATCATTTATTTCCTATTTTTATGATAATGACAAATGTACAAAATTACGCTTATACACCCGTTTACATTTAATAAATTTTTTTTTATTTTATTTATATTAATTAAAATTATAAACATTTTATTAGATTTTTTGATTTTGATTGGTCCACAATTAATCTTACATCCATACAATAATTAATTAAAATACAATAACCTAAACTTTTATATATATATATATATATATATATATATATATATATATATATATTAAGTTGATTGTTGTTTTACATTTTAATATACATTACATAAAAAATTTGACAAACAATTAATACGAAAAGCTAAAAAAATAGAATTTGATTAAAACAACAAACTAAAATGCAATTACAAAGTTATTTACAATAGAAATAATAAGAAAATTAAATTTAATCATTAAGCCTAGAAAACAAATTAAGACAATAATATGTTAACAAATTAAGAAATCAAATGAAATAAATAAAATGTAAAAGGGGTTTTAAAACTGGACGAGGATCTAGGCCTTTTGGCTTCTGCCAGATATTTGTCGAAATGTCCCAATGAAATTCCCGTAAAATCCAAAATACTTACTCTCTTCTGATTTTAAACTAACCTTTTTTACACTTAGATGAAAAAAAGGAACGTCGATTCTCCCAAGCCATGGTCGACGTCTCCTCAAACCACCTCTAGCCACTGACGATTTGCCCGGCCATAAAACCATTGTTTCGATACACCACTATCACAGTAGCTTCACACCCGTGTTGTCTCCGTTTCCGGTGTCTCTCCCTACTATTGATATGACACACCAGCATCATAGTCGCTTCACGCCAATGTCGTTTATGTTTTCGCCGTCAGTTATTTCCAGACCACCACTTTCTTCCACCTCTAATTATTTCAAGTCAGTTGCTTTATACCACATTCGCCCCTCATCCAACTAATCTATAAATAAGTATGTATGTATGTATGTATGTATGTATGTATGTATGTATGTATGAATCTGAATTCTTCTTGTATCTACTATGCATCACTATGTTCACCATCATATTTATACAAATTCATTCATCTATATGTATCAACTTTTAGTATAATAAAAATTGTGTTGGTTTATTTTCTTCGAGGACGTATACTCTCAAGCCTTACTTGAGAAGTGTTGGGGTGATCATTTGCGTGATGACCCAATCGATGATGTTGAACTGTGGGCGAAAACCGAAAGGGAGATAAATGGAGTGTCGAAGAGCAATTATCTCTTTAGGATTGGATCCTCGAATACAGACTTTTTGTTCAACGGGAAATCATTACTGTTATGGGGTGTTCGTTATCCTCCTTCGGGTCTCAACTTGAGGTATATTTACTTAACCAATACATTATCTATATTACTAAATACATTACTATAATGAAACACTTAGTGACCCATGAAAACACTCCCTAACATGTTTATTTAAAAACAGCCATGAAACTTACACAAAGCGTGTCTTGAAAATAGTTTGTAAAATAGACCCCAATTTAGAAAGGTTTTAATACGAATCAAATATGCATAAATAAATTATTAATACTTGCAAAAATTTTGAAGATGTGAATTGAAGAAGGTTATTAACAAATTCAATTTTAAGCAAAATGACAATATTAAAATATTGAATTCATGTATTAATTTTTTTATTACTTAATAACTAATAACAAAATCTAATAATTGTTTATAGGTAAGCAAACTATTTGTCAAGATCTCGATTTGTTGCCACTCCTCTGCGCAGCTATACATATAATGTGTGTGTGTGTGTGTATATATATATATATATATATATATATATATATATATATATATATATATAGAGAGAGAGAGAGAGAGAGAGAGAGAGGGCGTGGGGGTAAGTTCAATTGACAAAATAAAAATGTTGAAAATAAATTATTCTCAGCTAATCATTTATTTTTGTCATAAATGATCTGTCGTACCGGTGCGACGAATGATGAGTAAGATAATTATAGATGAATATAAATGTAAATGTATTCATATATGAATCACCACCTATCCTCCACCACCACCCGCATCGTCTCTCCTTCACCACCATATTTTCTTTATCATTCTCATACCATACGATATCATCTAGAATTATCTAGAATAACTGAACCTATATATATATATATATATATATATATATATATATATATATATATATATATATATATATATATATATATATATATATATATATATATATATCACCGGTGGTAAATAAAACGTGGAGAACTGGAGATCATGTAGCTTTCATGGAGATAGTGGTTCATGTTGTTTTTGTGTTTCTAGTTTGTTCTTTCAAAAGGTTGCTTTCCCGTCGGCAATAAACCTTTGTTTTCTCTAGTTATTACTATTAAAATTTCCAAACAACCTCCTTATTCTTTTGTTAATTCAATTATAGGCAAAGTCGTAAAGATCATAACTACATACCCATTATCCAAATCGTCTTCTTACACTGAAAGTTCATTTATGCTAGATTCCTGTAGACGAAGATCATAACTTCATACAATCCGTTCTTTTAAACGAAACCGTCTTCTTATTAAGATCATAACCTACCAAGAAATTCATCTGTGCAAGATTTCCGAAAATGACAACACCATCTACCGGAGCAAACGCCAAGCAAATCGAAGCATTGCCTATTTGAACAAAACTGTTCATCGGATCCAACTCCAAATCCGCCCCATTAAAATGAGCCACCATCACCGGAAGATCAGCCATCACTTCTAACCGGTTGTAACACAACCTCAGATTATTTTCCCGGTCAGGACTAACCGGCACAATATCTTTCATCGTATGTCTCACCGCCAACTGTAGCCGATTGTAGAACTCTTCAGGAAAAAAAGTCAAAGATGTTCCGGAATCAATAATGATATTACCCTCCACAGAAGTAGGTTTCGTGGTGTAAAAATCTACACGTTGTCCTCCGACAGTAATCCCTTCAAAGTTAAGGTAATAAAAGGTCTCCCGGCCGTAGCCGGAAAGTATCGGGGTGGAAACCACCCCATCTCCGGCAACCATGGCAGCATCACCGAAGTACATTTTACTTGATCTTTCCACATGAGGAAACATCTGGACAAGACAATATGAAAACTTCCCTTTAATGGAAGACCCCATTTGTGTAATGAGAGAAAAAGGCCCTCCTCCGAGCCCGATTATCCCACTTTGGTCGTCAGTAAACATGCCTGCATTTCTGTGCCCACACCCGAACATCACACGTGGATACGCCAACGAGTCGCCATCTGTATCTGACCGGAGTGTAACAGTCTCCGTCGCTAGCTCTCCGGAGCTATACGAAAGATCTCCATACACGACCAGATACAAACAAGTGTTGTCGGATGTGGTGCAAGATCTCATTGGGACCAACATGCAAGACTTGGAGTCACAAGTTATCGAGTTATAAGTGGAGGAATTGTCGGGTCTGTAGATGGGAAGCTTTTGGTTGAAACAATAAGAACAAGGTTCACATTGTGTCCATATTATGTCACTCCCTGTATCAGCAGCTCCGATGATTTCTTGAGGTGGAGTGCCGATTGATATCTTCATGAGATAATCAGCTAACTGAGGGTTCGGATAGATATTAGTGACGCCGGAAAGCATGGAGTTGAAAAACTGAGCACGGTGGAAGGAGCGATTGAAGGCGGCAACCACTCTCCGGGAGACTGTGAGAGAAGGATCGTAAAAGGGAGACAATGGGGAGTCACGATGGATGAGATCGATAGTGAAGCCAACAGTCATGGATCGTACGAGAAGCAATAGACCTAGGAAATATAATAATACCCATGTCGTAATTGTGTTCATGGTTTGTTTATGAAAGAAGAGATCTTGATGCATGGAGTATTTAAAGAAGCACATTTTATTTGTTCAACTTCTTTTCTTTCTTTTTTTCGCGATTTGATTCTTTTTTTTATTTTAACCAAAAACAAAGCTTTTGTTCTTATGATTGGCCTGGCAAACGATTTTTTCTCAGCAAATTCACTCATACATCAGACCAAAAAATAACATCATTTGAAAGCTGTACAACATGTGGTCAAGAAATATAGTAGTCTCAAATTATTACTCTTGGCAATAAAAAAAATATCAGCACTCTGATCCTCCTCTACCTGCATGCTTTTCGATCACATCTTCCACATGAGTTCTATATTTTTGTTTTGTGATGTTCTTTTCTCCCTTCACTTGAATTCTATATTGTTTTAGTAAACCCCAAAAACCAGATTCTGTCCTTCAAGTTATTACCGATTAGTTCTCGAAAAAAATGGACTCTTCCACTTATATGGTGCCCAGAGTGGCACCGGCAACCCCTTATTTTTCGGATACAATGTAAAAATTTTCGAATTTTTCGCTTTTTCTACATTTGTGTCACTACGTAAAAGGAAAAATGTGCCACCGGGAACACATACGTGCCACTGGCAACAACTACTACGAAATCTTGGGTCCGTCCTTGTCAAAAAATGTCGTGTGAAACTGAGAATGTTGAGTTTTCTAATTAAAATCTGACTCAATGAAATTGACAAAAAGGGAAGGAGATTCGTTGTGGTGAGACCCATTCAATTCAAGACATAATTTAAATGTATATCATGGGGTGTTAGGATTGAGTGTTTTTTTAAGAAAAAAGAAAAAAACTACCTCATCCTGTTTGAAGATCTACCAGAGAGATAAGAACTCTATATCTATGTTGTGTTCATTAGCAAACTACCTCTTACTACCAGATAATAGGGAGATAATAGTGAACCTGAACAGACGTCTTGATTAGTGGTTTAAGGGTTCCAATAGAAAAGAGGGGTCAACTATATGACACAACCAATGAGTTTCTTACAGTTAGCAAGGAACATTTAGTGTGCATGTTGAAGAAAAATATGTATGGTTTAAACCAAGCTCCAAGACAGTGGTACTTAAAGTTTGATTTCTTCATTTAAAAGAATGGGTATAAGAAATATGAGATGGATTACCTAAAGAAGTTTGGATTCTCATATATCATCATTTTATTTTGTGTTAATGACATTTTTGATTATTGGTTAAGATATATGGGAAATCAATAGGATGATGAGGCAATTGTGTAGAGAGTTTGAGATCTAGGACCTATGGGCTTCTAAGTAATGGATTTGGGGCATAAGCATAGCCGGAGAGAGATTTGCTTGTACTTGAGGCTTTCTCAAGAAAATTACAAAAAGAAAGTTCTATAAATCTTCATCAAGGAAAATGTAAATTCCAAAAGTACACCTTTGGGTATTCATCTGAGACTCTAAAATAAACAATCTCAAAGATGGAAGAAGACTAAAAAGAAGTGTCTGAAGTTCCTTATGCCTTAGCAGTTGGTAGTTTGATGTATATGATGGGTTTGAGCCATAAGAACATTCCTATGTGCACATACAAACCCTAAAGCTTGGATCTAGGTTTCTCTAATGAACATGCTTTCATCCAAGACTTGCAAACCCTAGATTTATGATATACCATTCAAAATTGACAATCTAAAAGAGATCTAGATGATTACCTTTACTTGGAAGCTTGAATCTTGTTATCTTTGGAGTTTAGCGTCACAAGTGTCACTCCTCTAATGGCTTACAAACACCAAGAGGCGAGCAGATGATTTGGAGTGAGGTGGTAGGCACAAAATCGGCTCTGAGAACTCCTTAGGGTTTCTGGTAGCCGATTTCTATAGCCCCTTGGTCTTTTAAATACTTGAGCTACTAGGGTTATAGCCTTAAACCCTAATTGGATTACTTAGGCTTTAAGAAGTCCAAGGATCCTTCTAGATTAGGGCTTGGACGAATTCAAGGAGTCCATACACCTTAATTTCGTCCACTCCATGATCCATAAGGATCCACAGCCCAAAACCAACTATCACACAATTAACAGTTCTAATCCCCTTTATTTAATTAATCTCTTTTAGCCACAAATTAGTTCTTAATTAATTCTTGTCTAATATTAATTAAACTATATGATTTCTCCTTTAATATATTAATCATATAATATATTAATAAACCATAATAACCTCTTTATTCATAAATCATCCTATCATGTTGCTCTGGTGAAGGCAACCAAAAAGGACCATGCACAACCGGGTCAAGTACTTACCAAATATAGTTATGGGCTTAGACACTAACCCAACAGCCTCCCACTTGGATAAGTCTAGTAACTACAAATGTAAGCACAATCCGATTAGCAATCGTAGTTAACAAAGACGATGTCGAACTGTGATCATATCAGTAACCTGTCCTTTAGATAAGGGATCGTATAGCCCTCTGTTCTAGATATCGTGCGGACAATCACATGTAACATGGTCATACTTATTGTCCAGCAGTTTGTTTCTCGATCTTAGATTCATTTGACATAGAACTTAATTGAACACATCAATTCAGTCCTGATCGGGCCCAGCACATAAGTCATATCAAATCATCAAGGGGCCCTGATATCGCTTTTACCCTCTTAGGATAAAAGGAACAAATAAACTTCGACTTATATGCATTTACTATTCACTAATCAAATCATACACAACAATACGTTTTATGACATCAAGTTACTGATGCGTTTTCGCATTATCAATGCACAACCAATCAGCAAACAATAAACCATATATCCAGGTTTTAAGACCATATGATATTATCGTCTTGCGATCACTCGTAGTAAATTCCATGAAGTGATTCCAGCAAGCGTGGATTTATTCCAATACTCAAAACTTGTTCATAAGCACTCATGAACGTTGTAGCAAACCTTTGCCATGTCTAATACTTTTAGACAATCTACACACCTATTCATGACAGTCTTCATTCATACCTACTTCCAACATATGAACGACTGTGGACCGTTCGAATAATCCGATTATTCTTAAATAACTCAATTATTCAGGAAGTCAAAACATGCAAAGTGAAACAATAGTTAAACAATTAACACAAGACAGTAACTTTACTTATAAATAATACTCATTTATTTAATCATCAAATGTCAATTACATTTATCTATTACACGTTTCTAAACTATCTAATCTAAACTAATATCGTCCTTCAGCCCAATGTTCCTAGTGTGCTGCAAGTGGTTAACCCTACTCAGTCCCTTCGTAAGCGGATCTCTTGGGTTATCCTCTAACGATACCCTCTTCACTACGAGGAGTCCTTCTTCTACCCGATGTCGAATAAAGTGATATTTTCTGTCGATATGTTGAGATCTACCATGATCCCTCGGTTCCTTGGTAAAGGCAACCGCTCCTTCATTATCACAGAAAATTTCCATGGGCTCCTTTATGGCAGACACAACTCCAAGGTCTCCAATGAAGTACTTCAACCATATTGCCTCCTTTGACGATTTTCTCGCTACAATGTACTCTGATTCACATGTTGAATCAGCTGTGGTTTCTTGCTTGGAAAGACCCATCCCGACTGCGAACGGTAGTTGTCCCTGTCGGTCTGAAAACTGGCGTCACTATACCCTCGCACCTTTAAGTCATCACTCCCACCGAGGACTAGAAACCATTCCTTGGTCCTCAGAAGGTACTTAAGTATGTTCTTGACTACGGTCCAATGTGCTCTGCCAGGGTTCCCTTGATATCTGCTGACCATGCTCAAAGCGAAGGCCACATCAGGGCGAGTAGAATTCATAGCATACATAATCGAGCCAAATGTGAAAGCGTATGCTACTTGGCTCATTTCTGCTATCTCAACTTCGGTACTCAAGCATTGAGTCTTACTCAACTTGGCATTACTTTGGATCGATAACTCTCCCTTCTTTGAGTTTTCCATACTAAAACATTTTAGTACCTTGACAAGTAAGTATTTTGACTAATTCCTATTAGTCTCTTACTGCTATCTCTCACTATCCTTATTCCTAAAATATAGGAAGCCTCTCCGAGGTCCTTCATAGCGAAGCACTTCCCGAGCCAGGACTTAACTTCCTGCAGTGTCGGGATGTCGTTTCCTATGAGTAGTATGTCGTCGACATACAATATGAGGAAGCTAACTATACTCCAATTGGCTTTGACATATACACATGATTCATCTTTGCTTCGTATAAACCCAAACTCTTTGACTTTCTCTTCGAAGCAAAGATTCCATCTGCGAGACACTTGCTTAAGTCCATAAATGGACTTCTCAAGCTTGCACACCCTATTGGGATGCTTCGCATTGACAAAACCCTCTGGCTGAGCCATGTAAACATCCTCAGCCAACTTCCCATTAAGGAAAACGGTTTTGACATCCATTTGTCATATTTCATAATCATAAAATGCAGCAATGGCCAACATCACCCTAATAGACTTTATTTTCGTAAATGGCGAGAAGGTCTCATCATAGTCAACTCCGAGAGTTTGAGTGAAACCCTTTGCGACCAATCGCGCCTTATATGTGTGAACATTCCCATCCATGTCGGTCTTCTTCTTAAATATCCACTTGTACCCGACCGTCTTAAGTCTGGGCACATAGTCAAGCAAATTCCAAACTAGGTTGTTGTACATGGACTGAATCTCGCTGTCCATCGTATCTTTCCATTTTGCAGACTTTAGGCTTGCCATGGCTTCCTTACAGCTATTAGGTTCATCCAAATTTATTAGTATATTAGTGTACTATCACTAATATACTTGTCCCCTTCTGTAGTTAGGAACGTCTAAGAGGTAAGGACTCGTCAATCGGTTCAACCGAAGTTTCCTCCTTGGGTTGAGCATCGGCGTAAGAGGTTCCTTCATCGCTCGACTCTTGAATCTCTTCAAGATCGATTTGCCTTCCACTGTCCCCTTGGCTTATGAGTTCTTGCTCTCGTAAAACCCCTCTCCTCGCAACGAATACAACATTGTCACTCGGCCTATAGAAGCGATATCCAAAGGATTTCTGCGGGTAGCCGATGAAAATACAACGCTCACTACGAGGTTCAAGCTTGTCATGAGTCTCTCGTCTTACGAAAGCCTCGCAACCCCAAACCTTGATATGTGCCAACGAGGGAGCTTTCCCTGTCCACATCTTGTGAGGTCTTTTGGAAACCTTCTTTGTAGGGACTAAGTTAAGGATATGGGCGATAGTCTTTAAGGCATAGCCCCAGAATGAGATAGGTAGTGAAGCACGAATCATCATGGAACGAACCATGTCCAACAAAGTTCGATTGCACCTCTCATCCACACCATTAAACTGGGGTGTCCTAGGTGGCGTCAATTGTGAAACTATTTTGCATTCCTTGAGGTAGTCGTGGAATTCAAGACTTAGGTACTCTCCTCCTCGATCGAATCGAAGCAACTTGATTTTCCTGTAGAACTAATTCTCTACTTCTTGTTTAAACTCTTTGAACTTTTCAAAGGTTTCCGACTTGTGCTTGGTTAAGTAGATATACCCATATCTGCTATAATCGTCGGTGAAAGTCACATAGAATTGGTTTGCATCCCTTGTGGTGGATCTAAAGGGCCCACACACATCGGTGTGTATGAGATCCAAGAGACCCTCACCCCTTTCACTAGTGCCAGAAAAGGGTGACTTGGTTATCTTTCCAAGTAAACAAGACTCGCACACGTCATCGTCCCTAAGGTCGAATGACTCTAACACTCCATCCTTTTGGAATTGGGCTATGCGTTTCTTGTTGACATGTCCAAGACGACAATGCCACGAGCATGCTTTATCCATACTATTGGAAGAATCCGCACACAACACATCATTTCCTAAGTTATCTACAACCATCACAGTTTTATAAATTCCATTACAAGGCAATTCCTCGAAATATAAAACACCATTTAGATAAGCATAAATAGAACCTTTCTCATTATCAAATGAATATCAAAATCCTTGTCTAAACAAACCATGAAATGAAATGATGTTTCTTGCCATATCTGGCGAATAGAAACAATTATTTAAATCCAATCCTAATCCATTACTAAGCACTAGAGAATAAACTCCAATCTTGGTGATAGGCGACGATCTCCTGTTCCCCATGATTAGATTTATCCTTCCACACTCCACATCTCTATCTCTTCTTAGTCCCAGCAAATCAGAACATATGTGAAAACCACATCCTGTATCAAGAACCCAAGAAATAGCATGTGATGAATCATTAGATTTAATTGTGTAAATAAGTGCGAAAGATAGATTGATATTCCCATCCTTGATGGCTTGCAGATATTTCGGGCAGCTTCTCTTCCAATGCCCTATTTTGTGGCAGTGGTGGCACTCTGCCTCCTTTGGGTTAGAGTTGCGCTTAGCAGAACCAACTTTGGTTCCACTAGGAAAGGTACCATCTTAGGATTTTCCCTTGTGGTGGCTCTTTGAGGGAGCCTTCCTCTTCTTACTCATCCCTTGCCCAATGGCCAAAACAGGAGCAGCAGAGCGAGTGGGAGTTGATGCAACAGATTTGTCCTTGAGATTGCTCTAAGCAGTACTAAGCAATCCTTGAAGCTTGCTCAAGGTGACCTCTTCCTTATTCATGTGTTAGGTCATGCGAAACTGGTTGTAGCAGGGAGGCAAGGAGTGAAGGATAATGTCAATTGCCAGCTCTTCATCAAAGTTAACATTTAACTTCAGCAGGCGATCAACATATCTCTACATCTTTTGCAGATGAGCGGTAAGGGACTCTCCATTACCCATTTTGGAAGTGATCATCGAAGTGATGATCTCATACCTTTCTTGCCTTGCACTTTGGTGGTACCGGTCCACCAAGTCTTGCTGCATCTCGTAGGGATAGTAGTCCTCGTAGGACTTTTGTAGTTCAACAGTCATAGTCACTAGCATGATGCAATGGACTTTCGTGGCATCACGCTCATAGGCCTCGAAGGCAGCGATTTCTTCGGGAGTAGCAGTGTTGATGTTCACCTCCTTCAGCTCCTTATTGAGGACATACTCTTTGTCCTCGTAACGAGTGACCATTCGGATGTTACGGATCCAATCATTGAAATTGGACCCATCAAAGATCACTCTCCCACACAAGTTCATGAGTGAGAATGAGCCGGATGAGGTTGAGCCTGAAGTGTTGTTGTTGTTTGAGTTCGACATCTGGAATAGAAAAGAACAAAGTTTGATTACAAATGAATCCCTAATTAAACACCCAAAATGAGAAATTAGGGCGAGGATCCAACAACATTATTTACATATTAGAAAAGGGATGTCGTAATCTAACATGCAAATAACTTGAAGGTAAGTGAATGACGATTCACTAATTCTACACCATGAAAAACAAAAAGAGATTAAGTTTTAAATGTAATGAAAACTCCTAGATTCCTTTGAGATTCATTGAACTTTTCAATGGCATGTTTCAATCTCGATATGCCCCTCAAGTTTGTGATTGGGATGCCGACAATCACAAAATGGGTGTGAATAACCATGCAAATATACATGGTGCCCTCATTGTTACAGCCACCTATTCGATGTGCCGATTAACCACACACACTCCATCGAACTATGACAAACAATGAGTCACTCTTTTCCACCTTTGCTTAGAGCCAATTAGTGTGTCGGTTAACCACACACACTCCACTAATTTCTTAGCATGGGTACAAAGTGTAATTTCATGAGATTGCATCAATTCACTTTGCTTAAAGTAACTAAGATTGGGAATTTTGTAAAAAAAAAAACGTTTAGTTACTTTATATAGATTCATTATACTTATTAATGAGAAGGGGTTGCCCTATCCTACCCGTTCGGCTAACGACCCTCCACCAATCAAGGAAGCGGTGGATGAGAGTGGACACCCATTAAATGGCCATTTTAGAGGCCATAACCTTATACCCCCTTATAGATCGAATTCGTGAATGAGGCCTACTAATGATAAGACTAGCATTTAAGTTATATATATATATATATATATATATATATATATATATATATATATATATATATATATATATATATATATATATATATATATATATATATATATATATATATATATATATATATGTTAATCTTAAAATATCATAAAGTGTAAGGTTGAATTTTAAACTTGTAAAATTATAGGGTTTGAAATTTAAATGGTTCAAAATAAACATTTTAATCACAAAATATAAATTTCAAAACTTGAGGACAGGTTTTGAACTTTTTCAAAACATAAGGATCAAATAGCAAATAATTTTAAATTAAACAATTAATTTAATGATTATCTAGATTTGACCTAATCAAGATTAAGATAATTCACCAAATAAATTCAAATAATCAAATATTATCAAATAAGGAATTTATCATTCAAATAATTCGCAATTATCTTTTGTTTTGTTAAGGATATTGACAAAAAGGTAATAAAATTCGAATTTTATTGAACCAAAACGATTTAGGTAAGTATCCTTATGCAAAACAGCAAGAAATCCCGAAAATCTTTTTGTCTGACAGCTAAACTCGTCGAGTCCACATTGGAACTCGTCGAGTTCAACCTACTCGTCGAGTTCCTCATGGAACTCATCGAGTTCATCAGGTAGTAAGCACAAAAAACGATTTTAAAAGCAAGAATCAAAGCACAATGCATCAAATTCAAGAGAAGCCAATCAAGGCTCTGATACCACTGATGGGTTTGAGCCATAAGAACATTCCTATGTGCACATACAAACCCTAATGCTTGGATCTAGATTTCTCTAATGAACATGCTTTCATCTAAGACTTGCAAACCCTAGATCTATGATATACAATTCAAAATTGACAATCTAATAGAGATCTAGATGATTACCTTTACTTGGAAGCTTGAATCTTGTTATCCTTGGAGCTTAGAGTTACAAGTGTCACTCCTCTAATGGCTTACAAACACCAAGAGGCAAGAGGATGATTTGGAGAGAGATGGTAGGCACAAAATCGGCTCTAAGAACTCCTTAGGGTTTCTGGTAGCCGATTTTTGTAGCCACTGGGTCATTTAAATAATTGAGCTGCTAGGGTTACAGCCTGAAACCCTAATTAGATTACTTTGGCCTTAAGAAGTCCAAGGATCCTTCTAGATTAGGACTTGGACGAATTCAAGGAGTCCATACACCTTAATTTCGTCTACCCCATGATCCATAAGGATCCACATCCCAAAACCAAGTATCACACAATTGACAGTTCTAGTCCCCTTTATTTAGTTAATCTCTTTTAGCCACAAAATTAATTCCTAATTAATTCTTGTCTAATATTAATTACACTTTATGATTTCTCCTTTAATATATTAACCATATAATATATTAATTAACCATAATAACCTCTTTATTCATAAATCATCCTATCATGTTGCTTTGGTGAAGGCAATCCAAAAGGACCATGCACAACCGGGTCAAGTACTTACCAAATATAGTTATGGGCTTAGACACTAACCCAACAGTATGTTATGGTGTGTATCAGACCAGACATTGCTCATGCAGTAGGAGTTGTGATTCAATTGATGTCTAATCCAAGAAGAGAGTATTCGGAAGGAGTCAAGTGGTTGTCATGCTACTTCAATTGTACTAATGAGGCTGCCTTATGCTTCATAAGAAAAAGGGATACTTTTGGAAGGTTTTTTTATATTGATTTGAGAGGCTTCATGGATTTAGGAAAGAACACAACTGAGTATGTATTCATAATCGGGGGGTAGAACAATCAATTGGATGTCCAAGTTACAAAAGAGTGCTGCTCTTTCAACCATGAAAACAAAGTGCATGGCTATTAAAGAAGCAAGCAAGGACCTTATATGGTTGAAGAATTTTCAATTAGAAATTCGGATGCAACAGGAAGAATATGTATCACATTATATTTATGACAACCACAGTACAATATATTTTGAAAATAATTTGTTCTTTCATAGTAGGACAAAACACATCTAGATGATGTACCTCTTTATCAAGGAATTGACACGTGATTGTACCTTAAACCTAAAGAAGATACTAGGTACCATTTGGGACATAAGGTTTGATTTGTCCTATTGGTTGTAGTCCAGATAGTGGTTGTATCATTTTTGGAACAACATCGAAGTTTGATTTCTTTTTCCCGTCAACCTTCCTTGTTGACGTATACTCGACATCTCTTGATTTTTCTTATTTATATTTCTAGATCTAGTGCTTACACTTTATGTTGGTTTGACAGTATCAAAAAATTTTCTTTGTCTCTTCACTCGGTTTCTAATTATTATATATGTATTTTCTATTGTATTTCCTTCAATTTGTTCTATAACGGAAATTGTCATCGTTGTGTCTAATACGGTTGTTGTCAGAGTTTGAATAAACACGGGCAACATCTGAATTGGATTGTATGAAGTATGGAAGAGTGGCATTGAGGTTGTGTAACACCCATAAAATTCAAGCGAATTTTAAACTTTTCAAAAACATTTAAAACCAATAGTTATTACAATTTTGTGTCCAAATAGTCAATATCAGAGTTTTCCCATAAATCATAACAAAATATGAGGAGCTGTACGATCACGCCTTTGCCTCGCCGCGATCCCCCAATGTACCTGAAACAATAAATTGAAACTGTAATCTCAAAAGATTAGTGAGTTGCCCAAAATACCCATACTCATAGCAATACACATAGAATCACAACAGCATACTATGGGTCCAGTCAACCATCGAGCTAGATTACCCCAACAGGTTGGAATGCCAACATAAATACCCCAAACCCACAACCAATAGGTTGGAATGCCCACATACTATGAGTCCAATCATCCTCGGGATGGAATACTCACGACCCATAACCAACAAGTTGGAATGCCCAGGTCTATTGGCTTTCGCACAAAGCAGATAAGCCTCAACCGCCAAACAATATGTGCATATATATATATATATATATATATATATATATATATATATATATATATATATATAACATATAATCACATAACAGTCTATAGACGACAACTGATCTAACGGATCATACCGCATAGCACATAATACTATCCTATCTACCAGGATACCGATCTAACATATCATACTACCATAACATAACCAGATAACAATCCATAGGGCCGGCCTTGGTGCCTTAGACCCTTGAGTATAGTGAGGATAACTCACCTTGCAACTATAGACTGGAATTAGAAAGTTCAACTCTCGAATCACCGCCACGAACTTCACCACCGATATCCAACACATCACAAGGTTCATAAATTCCCAGATACCCCTCGAAGTTAACTGGTCAACCTTTGGTAAAAGTCAAAGTTAAATGCGACGGTCAATAGTCCATGTTGACCTGAACTCGTCGAGTGCAACCGGCCACTCGCTGAGTTCCTTACATAACTCGTCTGCTCGCCTAGTCACCAGAGTGACTCATCGAGTTCCTAAGGTTCGCAGTCGAAACTCCTTGGCCACTCATCGAGTTTTCCCCTTGCAACTCGACAAGTTCACACGCATCCAACGGTTGGGAAAAACCCTAACCGATTCGCCGAGTCACTCTACTGATTCGCTGAGTCTACGGCAATCTTCATCGGACTCGCCGAGTTGTTCATCCAACTCGTCGAGCTCAGGACCATGTTCATATGACTCGTCGAGTCGACCATGAGAATCGCCGAGTCCCTTCAATCCTTCATCCATAAAGATGCTTTTTAATCCATGAAAAGGCTCCATACTGCAGATCTAAGCTCCTAGGTCATGTTTATCACCAAAAGTTGCAAACTCTACGTGCATGCAAGATGATAATGGCCCAAAATAAGCTAAAGGAGTGGCTTAAGGTAAGGGAAAGGTTATAGCTTGACAAAGACTGAAACTTTATGACAAAGAGGGGCTAAAGGAGTCCAGATCCGAGGTTGCAACCTCAGATCTTGACCCAAATCGGAGAACTACCACACAAAACCCTTAAAAGGACCCCAAACCCATAAATGAAAAGATCTAACTAGAATAGATCCAAGGTAACAACTTGTTACCTCCAAAATGATGCCAAGACAGAGAAGAATCCGGATCTACAACAGCCCCTTGCTCCAAACTTCTTTTACTCCAAGCTTTTTACTCCAAAAATTCCTCTTCCAAGCTAAGAAGCACACAAATATAGGGAGCAAACACAAATTAGGGTTTCTGAACTCAAGGGAGGCAGTAAGAGAGGGTAAGGGGGGGATAAGTGGTCGTTAAATAGTGTGCAAAACCTCGGAGATTAGGGTTTCATCCTACAGCTCCTACTCGTCGAGTCCCTTCTTGGACTCGGCGAGTAGGTCACTTAAACACGTGGACGAACCTGCTACTATTCGACGAGTCAGGGCAACCAACTCGTCGAGTAGGCCTTGAAATCAAGAGGAATTCTTATATAAATAATACCTAAGAATTGGGGCGTTAGAATTCTCCCCCACTTGAACTAGACTTCTTCCTAGAAGTCCATTGAGGTGAAGAACATCGGGTAGTGCTCCTGCATCACTGCCTCCGGCTCCCATATCCACTCAGATCCCCTCCGATGCTCCCATTGCACCTTCACTAAAGGTATTTCCTTGTTCTGCAGAACTTTCATATTCCTCTCCAGAATGGCCACAGGCCTCTCCACATAATTCAGGCGCTCATCATCCTGAATATCATCCAACGACAGTACTGCCTCCTGATCCATAATGCACTTTCGCAACTGCGAAATGTGGAAAGTACTGTGAATTCGGCTAAGCTCCTCTGGTAGCTCTAGCCTATATGATATCTTGCCAACCCTGGCAAGGATCCTGAATGGACCAATAAAACAGGGACCCAATTTCCCTCTCTTCCTGAAGCGGATCACACCCTTCCAGGGTGAGACCTTCAGGAGTACCATGTCACCCAACTGAAACTCTAACTCCAATCGACGTTTTTCGGCGTAACTCTTCATCCGACTCTGAGCGGTCTGCAATCACTGCCTAATCTAGTGAATTTTATCCGTAGGCTGCATAGACACCTCCATCCGTCCCATCATGTGGTGTCCAAACTCACCCCAACAAACCGGGGTGCAACATCTCCGCCCATACAACAGCTCGAAAGGTGGCATGCCAATGTTGGAATGATAGTTGTTGTTGTAGGCGAACTCTGCAAGCGATAGGTGGGAATCCCAACTCCCACCAAAGTCAATGACACACACCCTCAACATATCCTCGAGGGTCTGAATAGTTCGCTCGCTCTGACCATCGGTATGAGGATGAAATGTTGTACTAAAATGCAACCGTATGCCCAGTTCCTCATGGAACTTCTGCCAGAAACGAGAGGTAAATCTAGCATCCCGGTCAAAAATAATGGAGACCGGAACCCCATGGCGAGTGACGACCTCGCGAACGTACAAGTCGGCCAAATTCTCGGCCGAAGAACTCTCCCATATAGCCAAGCACTCTTGGTCAATCGATCTACGATGACCCATATGACATCAAACCCCTTCGCCATCCTTGGTAGTTTTGTAATGAAATCCATCATGATCTGTTCCCATTTCCACATGGGAATCTCGAGAGGCTACAGCATACCATGCGGCCTCTGATGCTCGGCCTTGACCATCCTGTAGGTCAAGCACCTCTCGACATACCAAGCGATTTCTCACTTCATACATGGCCACCAATAACTCAAACTCAGGTCTCGGTACATCTTGGTGGCCTCTAGGTGAATAGAGAAGTGAGACTTATGAGCCTCCTCCATGACTATTTGTCTGACCCCACCAGATATTGGAACCCATACCCGACCGCATCGGGTCAATAATCCCCATCTATTCTGCACAAACCGGGAGTTCTCACCCTTGATCCTCTCCAATTTCCAGTTCTCCAGTCACATGCCCTCAACTTGAGCATCCCTGATCAAGCTCATAAGAGGATAATCCATAGTTATCCTCATACACACTGCTAGGGTGGACGAACCAGCTGTCTTGCGGCTTAAAGCATCCGCCACCACGTTCGCTTTATTGGGATGGTAAAGGATCTCGCAGTCGTAGTCCTTGACTAAATCCAGCCACCTGCGCTGCCTCATGTTCAGGTTCGGCAGGTCCATGATGTGTCTCAAACTCTTGTGATCCGTGTATATAGTACAACAGACCCTATACTGGTAATGTCTCCATATCTTGAGAGCGAACACCACCGCTCCCAGCTCTAAATCATGAGTAGGATATCTCGTCTCATGCGGCTTCAGCTGCCGCGATGCGTAGGCTATCACCCTTCCTCTCTGCATGAGGACTGCCCCCAAACCTATAATGGATGCATCACATAATACTACAAAATCCTCCACTCCCTCTGGGAGTGTAAAAATTGGGCCTCGCACAACCGTTGATGGAGGGTCTCAAACGCCCTCTGCTACTCAGGGCCCCACCAGAAATCCACCCCCTTCCTCGTCAGACGAGTGAAGGGTACTACAATTTTGGAGAAATCTCAAATGAATCTCCGATAGTACCCAGCCAATCCCAGAAAGTTCCTGATGTTCGAGGGAGATCTTGGCACCTCCCACTGCATGACTGCCTCGATCTTGGCCGGGTCGACCAAAATCCCCTCCTGGTTGACGAGATTTCCGAGGAACTAAACCTCTCGTAACCAAAACTCGCATTTCGAGAACTTGACATATAGTCGTTCTCGTCTTAGAACTTCTAACAACTCCCTAAGTTGCTCCTCGTGCTGCTCTCGGGTCTTGGAATAGACCAATATATCATTTATGAACACAACGACCGAGCGATCAAGCATCAGTCTGCAGACCTGATTCATCAGGTCCATCAATATTGTTGGCGCGTTGGTGAGCCTGGACCTGATGATACCCCGACCTCAAATCAATCTTGGAGAACCAAGATTCACCCTGTAACTGATCAAAGAGATCATGTCACACCCCAAAACCGAGAACGGCGGAAACGTTCTTGGGCGGTGGACGTCATGTAATCTATCACCACAATGTAAAGTAGTAAACAAGCAACAACATCATCCATTGCATTAATAGTATAATTTTAATTACAAGTGTGTTCTTTCATAGTATAAGACAACATAATAAATAATCAAAATAAAAGAGGAGTCTTGATTTCTCCCTCTTCACAAAACCTGGTCGTCGTACATGTCTATTTGTGACTTGAGAATACAAGTTATTTTGAAAGCGAGTATCAACAATAAAGCTGGTGAATTCATAAGTATTAATGTGTCTTTGATTTGTAAATACTGTAAAGTAAAGACTTGTAAACATTTGGAGAAAAGTAAGAAAATGTTTATACGTAATTGTAAACGTTTGAAAACCCTAGAAAATCCTATATTTCCTACTATTATAAAAGTAGTCTTCTACCAAGACTCGATTGTTTTGAAAGTAGTCTTCTACCAAGACGCGACTGTGTTGTAAGAAAGCATCACTATAAATGTGACGGTTTTTCCCTGTTTAACTGTTATTATAAAAGTTATAGTCTACCTCGTCGATTATGTGTATGAGTCACAATATAAAGGTAATAAGGAAAATTAGTTTATCTATATCAAATATACCCTACCTCGTCGTTCATGTGAATGTGTCACAAAATAAAGGAAGGAGAATAATATAATAACTAAAGATGTATCCTTTTGCATTAGGATATTCACAGCGTGGAAACTCGCCGAACAGTACAACCGTGGACACCCGTCGACGCTCCTTTTCCCTACTGTAGCTAATAGCTTTAGGTGTGGAATGGTGAGTCCCGAAATGTTTGTAACAGATCCTATGTAATAGTATCTATTAAACATATTAATCTAGGCGTGTTCATGTAAGCGTTCTCTATAAACGTATCAATGTAAACGTATCTCTGTAAGCGTATCTATGTAAATGTACACATGTAAGCGTATCTATGTAAACGTATTCATGTAAGCGTATATATATAAACGTATTCATGTAACATGTAATGTATTAGTATAGACTCATGAATGAACTGACTCTTGTGTGATTCCTTGTACTTGGAATTGTAAGTAGTATCTCCTAACTATACCTATTATAGTTACTAGTAATGTACGAGTATAACCGGAAGTATACCTTTGCTACCCAAAGGTACTGAACTGACTAATGGAACCTTTATACCTATATATGTATACATGATATATAAATAATATTTAGACGACATTCGGACAAGCAACCAATGCCCTAAGGCCACATCCCAACGAGGAAAAGGAAATAAAGCGAGCTAACCGTCCTAACTCCTTTAAACATTACTTATATAACTATACATATATGGGCATGCATTTGACAATATAAAAGTATAACAGAAGTTTTGTAATACCTTTGAAAAGTTTAATACTAAGAAACGATGACCTGATGTCAGTTTATAAAACGATTGAATTTTGTTTGATAAGATAGTTTAAGTATAAGGAAAACCTTTGTTTGAAAACACCTTTCTAACAGAGTTTGAAAGGAAACTTACAGTGTGTAAGACAGTTTGATAAAGAGTTTTAAACATGTAAAATCATTTAAGAAAGTCATTTGAAGAAATCTGTTTGGTAAAACAGTTAACGTATAGTAAATCCATTTGCATGCTAGTTATTAATCACATATGATTGATATAATAACTACACATGATTCAACTTGTATCCCCACCCCATAAAGCATTTATAAACATTTAAAAACATTTAAAAGGTTAATTGAGGGGTATGAACTCACTTGATTGACGGGAGAAAGCGAGATGATAATCGATCAGAACTTCGACTTGGAAGAGTTGATTTTCTCGGGATTCTCGGGAATCTCGGGAATCTTGGGAATCTCGAGAGTGTAGAACCTTCCTTCGGAACTTAAGTGTGAAAACCAGGGCTTCGGGATGGCTTATCGAGGTAATTATGCAGAGTAACAACACTTAGATGGAAAGAGATGAGCACCAAACCCGGCACCCTTAAGTTTCTATTTATAGGGTCATTTCTAGTGTGTCACTTCATGACCATCTGTGTTACATCGTGGTGAGCAAGATCTTATCCTATTCCATTTATGGGACTCCCTCAGTCACTTGCCGGGTCGTGCCAAACTGTGTCACGTCGTGACAGACCTAACAGCCTCGGATTTTGAGCCTTAAACTTGTAAAATCCCTAACGTTCGCGTACGATCTCCGTTCTTGACGTTCTTTATTTGCACGCGTAGGTGAGAATATACTCTACAACTCTCGTTTAGACTTCGTCGGCTAATTTTGATTTTATTTCTACTTATTTATTTTTAACAGGCCGGGACTGGAAAAGCCCGTTAAAAATCCATAACTTCTTCATCCGGCGTCCGTTTTTGCCAGACTTTTTACCGTTGCGCTACTTTGGTTGAGACCTTCAATTCTTATTTAGGTTGTTTCGGCCAAAAGTCTCTCGATCACTATTTCGAGTTTTTAGTTGTCTACTTTTATATCCGGATCTTGGAAAAATCATAACTTCCTCATACGAAGTCAGATTTGGACGTTTTTTTTATGTACGCTCACGGTTTAATGATATCTACAACTTTCATTTAGATACTTAAGGCTGAAAACTGTTGTATCGAAACTTCATGTTTTTACGTCTATCCGTATTGTCGATTTTGTCAGGAATCTTAGAATGGTTATAACTTCTTCGTTATAACTCGGATTTTAGTGTTCTTTATATGTATGAAAACCTTTTTACGATTCCTACCACTTTATTTAACCCAAATAAGATTTTAGGAAAGTTATATTTTGACCTAAATTTGACTGGTGTTACATTACATTATCTCGAAATATCGGGTTGTCACAGATCATCTATCCTTGGGAGTGGATAACGGTTCTTCACCGTCAACTTGTTCAAACTCCCTATAGTCAATGCACACCCGGTGCGATCCGTCCTTCTTCCTGACGAAGAGGATCGGTGCTCCCCATGGAGAACTGCTAGGTCGAATGAACTACTTGCCCAGCAGTTCCTGCAGCTGTGGCGACAGCTCCTACATCTTTGGCGATGCCAACCGGTACGACGCCTTGGCGATAGGAGTCTCACCAGGCACCAGGTCGATCCGAAACTCAACTTGCCTCTTCGGAGGTATCCCTGGAAACTCCTCCGGAAACACATCTGAAAACTCCCTAACCACAGGAACCTCGGAAACTGAAATCTGATCGCTGGCTCGCCTATCCACTACATATGCCAGAAAACCCACACACCCGTGTTGAATATACTGTCGAGCCCTGGAATCTGAACAGAACCTTGATCCCATTCTGGTGCCCTCGCCATAAACAATCAGTTCTTCCCCACTTGGGGTTCGAACTACCACTCGCTAGCCCTCGCAATCTATCATGGCACCAAATCGACTATGCCAGTCCATCCCCACAATCATGCATACTTCCCCCATGGGAATCGGAATCAAATCAATCGGAAAGGACACTCCGAAGATTTCCAACTCACATCCTCGGTAAACCGAAGAAGCAAAAACCCCGTGTTCCGTGGCGATAGAGACTCGCAACGGACACTCTAGCTCGCCCACTGGCGCACTGAACTCCCTAATAAATGCCTGAGATACGAAGGAGCGACTCGCCCCCCAAGTCAAATAGAACTAAAGCGGGCAATGAGTTTACTAAAAACATACCTAAACACAGGTACAACGGATAAGCATAACACAGATATAATAAATGAGGTAAAGGATAGAAACATACCAGCAACCACATCCGGTGCCGCCCCGACCTCCTCGGCCGTAAACTGGAAGGCATGACCCTGAGCCTTCGGAGGCTCTACCTTAACTGGCCTCCCATCTGCAATCCTCAGAGTAGCCGGTGATGGAGCCTGCGCCAGATTGGAGACTAAAAGAGGACATTGGGCCTTCATATGGCCCACCTTCTCACAGTAATAACAAATTCTAGCTCCGGAAGCCGGACTCTGCTGTCTGCAATCCCTGGTCAAATGACCCGACTTGCCACACCGGTGGCAACCACTCCCTGATCGGCACGTCCTTGAATGATCCTTTCCACACTTTCCACAAGTGCGGCCTGGCAGTCCCCAAACCTTAGTATCGGCAGTCTTAGACCGCTTCGGCGCCGGCTGTAACTGTGTCAGGGCCTACTGCTGCTCCCTCAACTACAGCTCGATCTCCAACTCACGTCGCCTCGTGGCCTCCTGTAACTCTAGAAGAGTATCACATCGATGGGTAGACACAAACTGTCGGATATCGGTCTTGAGCATGCTTAGATAATGAGTCATCTGAGCTTGCTTGGAAGAAAACTCCGGGCAGAACATCTCCCGCTCAGTGAACATATGGGTGATCTCTATCACCGACTCCCCATCCTGTCTCAAACTCAAAAACTCCTGAGCCAATCGTTCTCGCTCAACCCGCGGAATGTATCGGGCACGAAACATATCCCGGAACTGCTCACAAGTAACAGCAGCTCTCTGCTCATCAGAGTATTACCCTGTCGTCAGCCTCCACCAATCCTTGGCCCCGAGCCTGAGCATGTTTATGGCACATTTGACCTTTTGGTCAAAAGGACACGAACATGTAAAGAAACATCCGTCAACATCGGAAACCCACCGCATAGCCTTGATGGGGTCCTGGGTCCCATCAAAAGTAGGGATCCTCATGTTGTCAAAGTCCTTGTACTGGAAGCCCCGACCAGCTCCCACTCCTCCTCCTGCCGCTGTTACAGCCAATGCAGCTGCAGTGGCAGCCGTCTTCGCAATGGCTACGTATCTGTCATCAAAGTACTCCATCATGGAGACTTAATAGTCCCAAACATCTCCAGAATCTGACTCCGGACAATCTCGACCACCTCCTCGCGGATGATCTCCCTGACTCGATCCTCTGCCAACACTGTCTCCTCCTGGCTGATAACCTCAGGGGCCTCCTGATCACCCGGCCCTGATCCTGATCCGGATCCCGACATAAAACGGCTCATAACCACCATACTGAAAATACAACAGGAAGATATCAGATAATCCGCACAAATAACAGGGGACTAAATCCCGACCAAACCCTAGGGGCTGTAACTTTCTTGCTACGCGTATGGGTACTGTGCTTTCAATAGTACATGCCCATACTACCTTCCACACCTACCCATATTTATCTCAAGTATCACCATAACACCCTATCCATATACATAGACATAGCAAACGCTCAATCCTCACCCTTAGATGAATAACTATCTCATAATTGGCCTCCAGGCCTCTCGCGACCCACCCATGAAACTTCCAGCAACTCTTAGCACTAATGTATGCTAGCCATACATAACATTGGGCCCTATAGACTTTCGATTATCCAATCCTACCCTAATCCCTAAATAATAAGAACAGAACATAAGGCCAAATCAAACATTCTCAGGCTATAAGATCTTAATTACATACAGTTGTGATGCATACACAAGCAACTACAATAATGATGTCAATCTCAAATAATGAAAATCCCAGGCTAGAAGGCATCATGTAATCGGGTAATTCTATCATGCAATTTCTGAAGATCCCTAGCCTACTACTAGCATGTTGTTCTAATATATCATATAATCAAATAAATGTATGGTATTTTGGGTTTACTTACTGGCTCCGATTGATCGTACACTCTGCATCCTCCTTTACTTATTTCAGAAAACCATTTAGAATTTATTTTGAAAATTCTTCCTCGATTTGAGACTGGATTCATACGAGTGTTCCTCCAATTCATTCAAATCAAGGCTCTGATACCAACTTGTAACACCCATAAAATTCAAGCTAATTTTAAACTTTTCAAAAACATTTAAAACCAATAGTTATTACAATTTTGTGTCCAAATAGTCTATATCAGAGTTTTCCCAGAAATCATAACAAAATATGAGGAGTTGTACGATCACGCCTTTGCCTTGCCGCGATCCCCCGATGTACTTGAAACAATAAAATGAAACTGTAAATCCGAAAGCTTAGTGAGTTCCCCCAAAATACCCATACTCACAGCAATACACATAGAATCACAACAGCATACTATGGGTCTAGTCAACCATCGGGTTGGAATACCCCAGGCCCACAACCTACAGGTTGGAATGCCAAAATACTATGGGTCCAATCATCCTCGGGATGGAATACACTAGGCCCACAACCAACAGGTTGGAATGCCCACATACTATGAGTCCAATCATCCTCGAGATGGAATACTCACGGCCCACAACCAACAAGTTGGAATGCACAGGTCTATTGGCTTTCGTACAAAGCAGATAAGCCTCAACCGCCAAACAATATGTGTACACACACACACACACACACACATATATATATATATATATATATATATATATATATATCAGATAATCACATAACAGTCTATAGACGACAACTGATCTAACGGATCATACCCCATAGCACATAATACTATCATAACTACCAGGATACTGATCTAACATATCATACTAGCATAACATAACCAGATAACAATCCATAGGGCCGGTATTGGTGCCTTAGACCCTTGAGTATATTGAGGATAACTCACCTTCCAACTGTCGACTGGAATTAGAAAGTTTAACTCTCAAATCACCGCCACGAACTTCATTACTTATATCCAACACATCACAAGGTTCATCAATTCCCAGATACCCCCAGAAGTCATCTGGTTAACCCTTGGTCAAAGTCAAAGTCAACTACGAGGGTCAACAGTCCATGTTAACCTAAACTCGTCGAGTGTAATCGGCCACTCGCCGAGTTCCTTTCATAACTCGTCCGCTCGCCGAGTCACCAGAGTGACTCATTGAGTTCCCAAGGTTCGCGGTCTAAAATCCTTAGCCACTTGTCGAGTTTTCCCCTTGCAACTCGACAAGTTCACACACATCCGACGGTTGGGAAAAACCCTAACCGACACGCCGAGTCACTCTACTAACTCGCCGAGTCTACGATAATCTTCATCAGACTCACCGAGTTGTTCATCCAACTCGTCAAGTTCAGGCCCGTCTTCATATGACTCGCCGAGTCCCTTCAATCCTTCATCCATACAGATGCTTTTTAAGTCATGAAAAGGCTCTATACTGTAGATCTAAGCTCTTAGGTCATGTTTATCACGTAAAATTGCATACTTTACGTGCATGCAAGATGATAATGGCCCAAAACAAGCTAAAGGAGTGGCTTAAGGTAAGGGAAAGGTCATAGCTTGACAAAGACTGAAACTTTATGACAAAGAGGGGCTAAAGGAGTCTAGATCTGAGGTTGCAACCTCGGACAAATCGGAGAACCACCATACAAAACCCTAAAAAGGGCCCCAAACCCATAAATGAGGAGATCTAACTAAAAGAGAGCCAAGGTAACAACTTGTTACCTCCAATATGATGCCAAGACAGAGAAGAATCCAGATCTATAACAGCCCCTTGCTCAAAACTTCTTGAACTCCAAGCTTTTGCCTCCAAAAATCCCTCTTCCAAGCTAAAAAGCACACAAGTATAAGGAGCAAACACGAATTAGCGTTTCTGAACTCAAGGGAGGCAGTAAGAGAGGCTAAGGGGGGATAGGTGGTCCTTAAATAGGGTGCAAAACCCCATAAATTAGGGTTTAATCCTCCAGATCCTACTCGTCGAGTTCCTTCTTGGACTCAACGAGTAGCTCAGTTAAACACGCGGACCAACCCACTACTACTCAATGAGTCAGGGCAACCAACTCGTCGAGTAGCCTCTAAAATCAAGAGGAATTCTTATATAATTAATACCTATGAATCGGGTCGTTACATGTTGTGTTGCTTTCCATTATGGATTGTCATTATTTTACATTGTGTTCTGGATGGTTCCAATTTTGATATGTGAGTATTCTCCTAGAATAATAGTGTTTGACCAAACTCGTAATGGACATATAACATGATAGGAAACAAAAGAGCTCTAGATCATTATCGGATGAATATGCAATAATACTCTTTGAAGCCTAAGTTAGACAATGAATCATGATAATATTGTAAGAGAAGATTATATAGAATATTTGTATATAATGTATGACCTTTTCTCTTATTTCCTTCATCTATGTTATTGCATGGTTTATATACGTGGTGCATGTGTAAGCTATTGATGGTGTCGATATGTGGCATATTATTGTTTATAGGTAAGTCATTGTTGTATTATAATCTTTTAGGGTGTCCTCCAAACTCTTAATTTTGTGGGATTTGACTAAGCATGTTTTATCTTGTTGGTAGTGTTCACTGTAATCCGAGCTTTTATCCGGACAACGCGTTCAGCATCGACTATCTGAGCATTTCCACATGGCTTCGACTAGCCGAGGATAGGGTCCCTTGTCAACTATGTTATTTCTTCCTTAAACTTTTAAATATCCCATATTTACAAATTGATTGTACCTTTGTATTTTTTTATTGGAATAAAATATTGCATTCTTGAGTTACTTTATAGTCTATTGTTATTTAAACCAAAGTATTATGTTATCTTTATAAATTTGTTTTTAGAGTTCAAGAACTTCTTAAAAGAAGTTTAAAATTTCCATAAACACCTTCATCCATTAACTTTATAAGTCTTCAAGTGTAACTCCACAACTAACTTTAATCATATTCAATTTTGTTAATGTTTACATCTTATTACCTTGTGTATACACCTCAAAGTACGATACTTAAAAGGCCTAATGAGTTACAAATGAGTTCTAACTTATAGACTTACACAATAACTATAATTTAAAAACATCTTTTAGGATGATTGAAATTACAACATAGTAAATTCGCATAAACCTTGATGCCTTATACCAAAATTTACCTCTCTAACTTTCCTAAACTTATAATTTCATAAATTAAAAAATAGAGACACAAATGATTGTATGCTAGACAAAGGATGAACAAATCAGTCCATCATCATCTTTTTTAGCATGGTCGGGACATGATCAGCTTGCAACCATCATCATGTATACTTAACGTGTCCCATTCATGTATGGGTAACTAGATCCATCATTTCAATGTTATGATAGTTATATACAATATATGCACTAGCTACATACAACTTACAACTTTGTGTCCGTACCGATTCCAAAGAAACATTTGGGAAACATACTTTTAAATCAACTTTAGCAACAAGTATAACATACATATGATAATGCAAACACTAATAAATTTAAATACTTTAGGGTGGTGTAACCTAGTTTTATAAACCCTACATACTCACTTTTTGTCCACTTGATGTTTGACTTGATTTTATGTTTCTTTAGTCATTGGGAACTTAGATTATGCCTAAAAATCAATAATATTGTTGTAATACACTACTTATAACCCATAGAAACAACTCATAAAGTATCCTAGTAAAATATGACCTTTGTGTTCTCTAGGGACAACATCAACTTCAGTTGATGCACCCATTTTAGTTTTGATACTCATAATATCATTCTTACATGAACGACCCAGTTTTCATAAGAATAAGTTACACGATAACGGGTCATAAATCTCAACCCAAACCCATTTATTTTTGTGTTGGTTACTGGTTAGGTCGAAAATTGTCACTTCTATTATTAATTTGGTTTATTTGGAAAGAAAAATCTTTCAATTTATGATTGTAAACTAAAAATTTTAAAAGTCTCTTTCACACATAATATTGCTTGGTATGGGTATCAACGTCGTGGTGGAGGCTTAGGTGGCATCTCCTCGATGTCATGGCCACGTCGGGAATACCGACCTGCCTTAACGTCCCGTTAACTTCCATGGAGATTGCAACGTATAGGAACATCCAATGGAATATTGATGTTATGATGAATGGATAGTTTTTAATGCAAAAGGTACAACTTAATGTATAAACATTTTTTCTGAAATTAGAATCAATTAAATGGTATGGTGGTGTGGTGAGTTTTCATAGAAAATATGGAATGGTATGAAGATGACATAGCATATGATGTGACAAACAAAATTGTGTAAAATATGTGACCCATACCCACAAAAATAAGAATATCAAAACAACCACACATGTTAGTCCATGGATGATACCAAGAAAAAAAAAAGTCGAAGCTAGGTTAGTGGCGTTAGCCTAGTTTGGTCTTGCTTCAACATTTTTTTCATCTCTCTCTCATGACATAATAATAAAATCTTCTTGATCCTCCATATATTTCTATAGTAAATAGACAATTATGCCCTTATTTAAATTTAGAGTTATTTTAGAGAGAAAAAGGCCATATTTCAAAGGACCCTGATACACATGTCTCTCCAATATTCAACCAACTATCCTTCAATGTTATTATCCTTATTCCTCCTTTGGAACTGCAAGATCCCATGTTTCCAAGAGATTACGAACATATATCCCCGGTTACCACTACAACCACCTCTAAATCCAAACTCATCGTCACTACTCCCAGAAGCGTACCAGGTCCAAACCCACAAATCAGAATACTCCAAGGATCCCACAAATCAGCTTACTCATGCGACCTAAATAAACCATAATCTTTGATACATTCGATTTATCAACAAGCTTAACAAACTCCGATTCCTTCATATTAAAGTACACTTGAACATTGGTTTTAAGAAATTGGTAACCCTTACTTCCTTATTATATTTCTTCTTAGAATTGTTCTTTTATTTTATATGGACTTACATTTTGTGCATTTGATTTTGTGTTGTTTTTTCTTATATTCGATTTCGATAGTGTTGGGGTTTATCTTGTTGGGTTTGTTCAGTAGCCTAACTTGATGAAAGTTGTTAGGATATACTCTTAAAATCAATTAGTTAGACTCAACATATTAGTTATTGATTCACATCAGTTATTAATGAAATGGTTTTCCCCTTTTAATATCTTTTTGTTTTGGCATTCTCGCCCCTAATCTTGACATACCCTTGTTGGGTTTTGTGGAGGGACTTATTTTGAGTTGCTTCATACGACTTTTCTGAACAATTTTGATCATATGACACGCTTAAGGCCTTAAGATTTGAACGAACTTGTTGACATATGGTTGTCGATTTACACAACCTCATGTGTGGTCCTTGTCATGTGACTGCACCAATATTGGTTGATCTTGCTAAGAAGATACCCAATGTTACCTTCCTTAAAGTCGATGTGGATGAACTTGAGGTTAAATTGCTCATATTATTCAGATGATGGAGAGCCCTAAGCTCGATTTAGGATAATCAAGAAATTAGATGATCGATGTTTGAATTTTGGGTTAGATTGTTGATCGACGATAGAGGCGACATAGAGGGTGGTTTGAAGAAACAGGGTCGACTGAAGAACAAGAAGCAATGCCAAGGAGAAAGAAGGGTTGTTTCGTAATATGTTTTTTGGAGTTTCCAAACTTTGGAAGGGGTAAGGGATTTTATCTCTTCAATATCTAGGATTTAAACTTAACCAAGGGTATTATTATCAAAACATAAAATTTTCTATGGATCGATAAAAATTTAGTAAATCAATACCCATAATTAAAACCTCAACAAAAATAAAAGATATGTTTTTTTAGCCAATCCAAAAGTAGTAATTAAGTAACATCCCTCAGAGAGTGATTCCCATTGGTGCCAACATGTTTATAATAGGCAACTGATATAAAACAGTGAGTGATTCCCATTGGTGCCAACATGTTTATAATAGGCAACTGATATAAAACTGGGCGGTAATTAGTGGTCATTAGTTGAAAGATGGAAATGTTTCCTCTTTTATTTGTATATAAGTGTTTAGAAAAAGAGCTTAATGTTTTTGAAATGTGTATATTTAAATAAAAACATATTTGTGGAAAAGCTAAAAATAAAAGATTATTTTTGTAAAGGAAAATGTAATAATTTGTTATAATAGGCAGAAGTTTTTTGTTAAACGCTACTTGAAGGCGTGTTTGGCAAAAACGATATGGCAGCTTTTAACTTTTTAGCTTTTAAAAAACTTTGAAAAAAAATTATCCACGCAGTAAAATCTTTTAGCTTTTATTTTTAAAAAAAACTAATGATTCAAAATTATTTCAAATAGTGTTTAACAAAAAGTTCCTAAATATTATAACAAATTGAGAAAATTACAAATTTAGCTAAATACACTAATTACTTTGTGAAAAATAGCAAAAAAAAATCAAAATTGCATTTTTAGCCACTAAAATCACAGATGGGTACAATCCATCTGTGATTTCCCCATTTCATCTGTAAACGTACAAGTGGCTAAAGCACGTTGTACATTCGCAGGTGTTTTTTTTTTCGTTGTATATATAACCCCTTTCCAGCCTAAAATCGCAGATGGGCTATGTCCATCTGCGATTTCCTCTCTATTCACTTGCGATTTTGTGTGTATATGTGTGTTTTTATTATTATTTTGACTACGAAATTGATAGGGTTTAACTACGAAACAACATTATTATATATAAAATTTTTCAAAAAATTATCATTTTTGTTGTTATTTCTTTGGAAAATTTGTTTACAACCTCTCTAAAAAAATTAATAAATATCTGGTTTGCGTTGTAACTAGCGGCAGGTGGAAAGAGAGAGTTTCTCTAAAAAAAAAATAGTGAAAAATGAAGAAAAAAAAGACATTTAATACAAAATAGCTACGAAATTACAGATAAAATGTACAAAATCACAGATGGAAACATGAAATCACAGATGGACTTAGTCCATCTGCGATTTTAAGGGCTAGTTTTGTAATTTGGATTTTTTTTTTTACTATTTTCCACAAAGTAATTAATGTATTTGGCTAAATTTGCAATTTTCTCTAACAAATTTACAAGATTTCCTTTAAAAATCTATTCATATATTTATTAACAGTTGTTCTTTTATGTAATTTTATAGGATTTAAAAGCTTTCAATTCATTTTGACAAACACTCATATATATAAATAAAAACTACAACTACTAGCTATCAACTACCAACTAATAGCTATCAAATATTTTCCGGTTAGTTTTGTCAAACATATCAAAAGTAACTTTTTGACTATAAACTCCAACAAAACTTTTTTTCCTAAAATCTAAGATCTCACGGTTCATGTGTGCCAAACACGTAATGGAGAGCAAATCTCTCTTTTTTTAGCGTAGAATCTCATTAATCAAGTATTTTTGGTAGATTGCCAATTTACCGCGTCTCGGTGTTTAGAGCTCCTTTGGTGGTAGTAAGATCGGAGGATGTGGGTGGGAAACTCTCATCATTTTTTGTGGATCGCAACACATTTTCCCTCACTTAAACCCAGTAAATAGGTGGGAAGCTTCCCTCACTATTTGTTTTTTTATTTTTTAAAATAAAATTATTTCATTTTTATGATTATAATTTTTAAATTAATAATAAACAAAAAACTTAATTAAAAATAAAATACATTTCATTAATTAAAATAAAAATTATAATAAACCTAAGATTTAAAAAACTAAAATATTAAAAAAAACACACACACACACACACACAAACAAAAAATCAAACAAACCAATAACAACATATGGAAAATATTTCTTCATAATTTTTCCCTTTTCTTCATCACGAGCTCGAGAGCCGATCCCGAGAGATGGTCGGTGTTTTCCATCAAGAACTTCATATCCTCCATTTTTTGTCTCTCCATGCGCATCTTCTTCTTTGCTTCTTCTTTTTCTTTGTCGAACGCCAAACGTTCAACGAAATTAAGATTATATCGATAAATGAAGCTGTTATTTTCCGCATTTCGTCAAGGTCCTTGCTGAAATCCGATGCACCTGAAGAAGTCCATTTTCCCTTCCTCTTTGCTTTGTTCATACCCATCGTTCAGACAATTTCTTCTAGCTCGAGTTCGTCCTCCTGATTTAAATCTAAACCGACCCGAACATCAGAGAAAGTTGTGTAACCACTAGAGCCCGTTTTCGTTCTCTTTCATTGTTGTACTCCAAAAATAAAATTTTGCTCGTATTTTTTCCACCTACGACTTTTAACCAATAATTTTCAATAATCGTGACATTTGAATGGTTTTCCTACTTTCTCAAGGTAAAATTGCAAAGCTTCTTAAATTATTTCTTCGTCGTCTTGGCCTGTTTTTCGTTAGGTTTTTAGGTTGTTGTACAATCCATTTATTTTTTAAACCCCCCTTCATATTTCTCGAAACTTCGAATTCATTTAGTGTTTTATGGTAATCGCCATGTTTTCCTAGCTGCTTTCAAAATCGTTCTAAAATGCGATACCAAAACTGATCTCCAGGTTAGGCATTTCCCGACTTCTATCTAGTCCCCATCAGAGCGAGAACATGACAAACCCTCCCCCACCTCCTCCCTGCACAGCGCTTCCTGCACCCTTGATATGGTGTTCATCGGAGCGGGAAAGGCCCCGCCCCTCCTTCCTACACCAGCTCCGTCTGGTCTAATAATCAAGATACACAAGGGTTGTATTCATACGATTTTACACTTCTATATTACAATCATTATTGTAATCGGTTATTCTCTTTTAGGTAAGAAATAACTTTTTATTATGAGGTATTGGGTTCTTGAATTCCCATATAACTTAAGTCACATAGAAAAGCTTTTTCTCTCCTTCGAAGAAAACCATACGGATATTCCTTTGGTGCGGAAAATACAAAGAAGTTAATACTATTTAAAAGAAAGTGGATCAATCTTTTTTGCAAGTTAAATGGGAGGTTTCTATAGTGTAGGGAGAAGAAAATACAAAAAAGTTATTACCATTGAAGATCTTTAAACATCGTGTAAACTCAAAAGAATTTTGGGTCGTGGTGACAAAACCAAAACCGTGGCATGATTGTTGGGCCAAAGATGACCCACTTACTGTTAAATACATTTTGTTGTATAAACTAAAAGCAAATGTGCTCTTTGGAAATTTGGATAGACATATTTCCACAATCTTCACATACATTGATTTCCTCAAATATTTGATACGTTGGATTACAAACCTATTTAATAATAAAATTTGCCATTAAAAAAATAATGTATGATATCTACAGCAAATTGTTAATAAAAAATTTGATTATTAATTATTAAAATAGTTGTGAGACTTTTATATATATATATATATATATATATATATATATATATATATATATATATATATATATATATATATATATATATATATATATATATATACTACTTTATAATAGATACATAATAAGAAGTTTAAGACCAAAGTCTTAAACTAAGGAGCTTAAATCTCAACCAT
The DNA here is from genome assembly GCF_002870075.4 of Lactuca sativa. Taxonomy (NCBI): domain Eukaryota; kingdom Viridiplantae; phylum Streptophyta; class Magnoliopsida; order Asterales; family Asteraceae; genus Lactuca; species Lactuca sativa. Next base: position 117,007,955 of record NC_056623.2, read on the forward strand.
TAATTTCATATATAATGCATCTAACGGTAAAAATGGTGATCCATGTGAGTTAAAAGTAACCAATCACAAAAAAGATACAAAGAAAATATAAGTTTTGTCAAAATATAAAAAGGGGACGTGACTTGCATTCTTGGGCTTCCATTCATTACAAGTATTTCTTTTTCCTTGAAAACCTTTTTTTGAAAACAGAAAGAATGCTTCTAACCTAAGTTGCACGGAAACGGATACGGCAACGGGAAACGGATACGGAACGGAAACGGGAAACAGCAAAACTCTAAAATTCAAGATACGGATACGGCAGAGATACGGCAATATAAAAATATGAAAAAACATATATATATATATATATATATATATATATATATATATATATATATATATATATATATATATATAAGAAATTCCAAAATATAATAATAATCAATCGATTTCTGAATTGGTGAGTGCCTGAGTGGTGAATTTTTTCTTATTCTGTTCTTGATCGACGACAAGTATAATGTATTGATGCAAAGCAATAAACGGGCAAATCACTAAACCTGGTTGGACATCGATTATAATAAAACAAGAGGCAGCAGTCGGTGATAGTTGTAGGATAATGTCGAATTGTTGATTACAATAGCCCATTATTACTCTATTAAAAAGCCCATGCAAAAAAAAAAAAAAAAAAAAAAAAAAAAAAAAACTTCGTGGAAACTTGAAGGAAACGTTTCTGGATAATCTGATACGTCCAGGAAACGTTTCTTAGCCGTTTCCCCAAAGTATCCGTTTCCCACAAGTATCTGATACGGGTACGCCACCCAAAATGTCGTTTCCATGCATCATAGCTTCTAACCATCGCCTCCTTTGCATCCTCTACATCGACGACCACTCAGCTACGCCACCTCCACCTTAGTATCGCTGCCTTCTATAAACCCTAGATCTTAAATGCCAATACTACTCTGCCACCACCGTTACAACCTCCGTCGTTGCTCGGTTTCCGTCACCACTATCTGTCGTCGCTATGATGATGGCATCGCCGATCTGGTATACATTTTCGCCCAATATTTTCTTACAATGTGTTCTTAACCAACTTTTATTTCTTATGTTTTCATGTTTTTGATTCTATCATTTTTTTCTAAAAATCCATATTTCAAAGGCTTTTGATTTGGAAGGGAAGGAATCATCGACAATTACAATAAATTTTTGTTTAATGACCTGAAGTATTTTGATCTTGGTTCTATTTTTTAGATGTGTACTGTGTATACGATGTAACATCACTATTGTTGAATTTTTGAGAAATATTATCTCCATTTGTGTGTAACATCCCGAAATATCAAGAGTAGAGTTGAAGGGCTAAAAGAGTAAATTGGGAAAGAGCGACTCGGCGAGTCCATGTGTGGACTCGGCGAGTAGAGTCGTGACTTGGTCACGTGTTAAGTAGCCGACTCGGCGAGTCAGTAAGATGGACTCGGTGAGTAGGCGCTGAGTGGAGAAAACCCTAATTCTCGGGGTTGAGCCCTATATAAAGAACCTAACATCCATTCCCCCAGCCTCCTTACTCATCCTCAAGTCCAGAAACCCTAACCTTCGTGTGTGAGTGGATCAAGTGCATTTGGAAGCTTGGAGAAGCAATTGTTGAGGAAATCTTGAAGGGTAAGAGGCTTGGAGCAAGGGGCTTTGCTTGGATTCGAGTTTCATTGCAGTTGGGGCGTTCTTTTGAGGTAATATCCCGTTTTTGAGCTGCTATTTCTTAGATGCATCATTTTGGGGGTGTTAGAGATCATATCTTTGGATGTATTGGAGTTTAGAGGTTAGATCTGAGGTTGCTACCTTAGATCTGGAATGGAGAAGGGTTGGAATGCATGAAAGTCCCTGTGTTGAGTGTTGGGTGAAGCTATCATGTCCCAAACCTTAGCCCTAATGTGCAAAATGCATAGATCTCTTTGGATTCACGTAAAGTTTGCCACTTTACGTGATGGATGAGTTGTAGGAGGCTAGATCTATGTTTTGGATCAATTGCATGGCCTGGAATGCTTATGTATGGATTCAGAACGGTGGTACTCGGCGAGTCACATGGGTGGACTCGACGAGTTGCTTGAAGATAAGCTAGAACTCGACGAGTTGGAAGAACAACTCGGCGAGTTGGATGAAGATGGCCTGGAACTCGGCGAGTTGTATGAACAACTCGGCGAGTAGGTTGAAGATAGCCTTAGACTTGGTGAGTCTTGTCGAAGAGTCCCAATATTTTCTGGTTGAGTCGAGAATCGGTGAGTTGTGTGCGAGTGGACCCAGAGTTGTGGGACTCGGCGAGTCGAGTCGCGGATTGGGGAAGTTCTGAGCATGGGGACTCGACGAGTCGACGGGTTGACTCGGCGAGCAGGGTCAACCAGGAGGGTTGACTTGGACTGAGGACTTTGACTTTGACCAAGAGTTGACCAGTTGACTTCCAGGAGTAATTTGGTTGTTATTGGTAATTATTGGTTTCGGTGATTCAGCGGTGGAATTCGTGATGATGGTCGGAGCAGCGTGGACTGTTCTTCAGTCAGCAGTAGCAGGTGAGTCTTCTCACTATACTTTACCTTGAGTAGGTAACCAGAGTTATGTGACAGAGTATTTGTATGCTATGTATGTTATGTGTTGTACTGCATTATTTCTATGTGATTTATGTTGTGCATGTTTACAGAGTTAGAACCGGAAGGTTCCCAAAGTTAGAACCAGAAGGTTCACAGAGTTAGAACCAAAGGGTTCATAGAGTAGGGTCCACGGACCCACAGAGCTATAGCCTCGAGTGGCTAATATATGTTATGTGTGGTATTTTGGGGGACTCACTAAGCTTCGTGCTTATGGTGTTTTGTGTTATGTGTTTCAGGTTTCTCTCAGGATCACGGGACGGCACCGGCTCGATTGTACACACCAGAGAAAGAATCATGTTTTGAGGATCCTGGTTTATTAAGCAAGTGAAAATGGAGTTATGTTTTTGTAATTCGATTATGACTGGAATTTGAAGAAAAGTGTTTTGAGAATTAACGATTATTTTTAAATGAAAAATTGTTTTGAAATTTACGGTGTTACAAGTTGGTATTAGAGCCTTGGTTTGAGGGATTCGGATGCACCTTCGGGTAAATCTGGACTCAAGCTGAGGAAGTAAGAAAAGTTTTCAAAAGAAATGAATTTCTAAAAGTGAATAAGAGTTCAAAGAGAAAGCGAGAAAGAGCAGTGTGTACAATCAGCCAGAGCCCGAACGGTGATTTCCCAAATTACCCTTACTTTTGTGTTATGAGATATTTATGATGCATTTTTTTGAGATATTATGCATGCTAGAGACAGGCTAGGTATTTCATATCTTAGGACTAGAGTGGCCTGATTTGTGATGCCTTAGCCTAGGATTTGTTGTTATATGTGTTATGCTTTTGAGTATGTGATGAGTGAGAGTATCCAGTTAGAACCCATGAGGGGTAGAGTTGCAGAGTTCGGTGGTACTTTCGAGGATGAGCCGAGAAAGTGGAGTTATCACCGAGAGTGAGTTCTATGTATTCTGCGATGCTCGAATGTTGCTTGCTTTGTGCTTTGTGGAACTCTCGATGATGGGAGTCAGCTACCAAGTGAATATGACGATATTCAGGAGGTAGATGGTTGGTATCATTAGGAGCTCTTCAGCAGCTGATGGCGAAGAAGTAGGAGGACCAAGGAAGAGTCTAGGGAGTAACCTTAGCCAGATGAGTGCATTGGCAGGGTAGAGAATTTCGCTGGGGAGCGAGCACGCGCGATAGGATTGGAGAAAGAGCAGGTCGAGCAACTATCTAGGAGCTCCAGGATGGTCCGTGTGGAAAGTATGGGTAGATGTGGAGGTAGTATGGGCCCGTACTACTGAAAGCAGAGGACCCATACTTCATACATGGAGTATTTTGGAGGTTCTAAGAAGCGGATTGAGGAGTGATGTTATGGTTCGAGTACCATACATCGGAGCGGATTGAGGAGTGATGTTATGGTTCGAGTACCATACATCGGAGCAGATTGAGGAGTGGTGTTATGGTTCGAGTACCATACATCGGAGTGGATTGAGGAGTGATGTTATGGTTCGAGTACCATACATCGGAGCGGATTGAGGAGTGATGTTATGGTTCGAGTACCATACATCGGAGCGGATTGAGGAGTGATGTTATGGTTCGAGTACCATACATCGGAGCGGATTGAGGAGTGATGTTATGGTTCAAGTAGCATACATCGGAACGGATTGAGGAGTGATGTTATGGTTCGAGTACCATACATCGGAGCGGAGTGAGGAGTGATGTTATGGTTCGAGTACCATACATCGGAGCGGATTGAGGAGTGGTGTTATGGTTCGAGTACCATACATCGGAGCGGATTGAGGAGTGATGTTATGGTTCGAGTACCATACATCGGAGCGGATTGAGGAGTGATGTTATGGTTCGGGTACCATACACCGGAGCATATTGAGAAGAGATGTCATGGAATGAGTACCATGGTTCGTAGTGAATGATGCTTGTGGTTCTCCGGTTATCCGGTCATGATTGAGTTCGAAGAGGCATCCCTTGAGAGGGAGATCGAGAGCCTCTCAGAGTATTTTAGTAAGGAGTCAGAGAGAGGGGAGAATTTCGGTCTGAGTTGAGCGATCAGTCGATAGAGGAGATGTCACCTTCTACGATCTGGGGGGTACTAATTATGTTCGTGTGCAGAACATGAGAAGCATGATGTTTAAGTTTGCGTTTGGGGGTAAACCCTGCAGGTTGTCATTGATGATGATTTTCCACCAGAGTATCAGGTAGCATGTGTGCCGCGAGGCAGTGATTTATCATGAACAGATAGTCAGTTGGGACTGAGATAGTCGAGGACCACATTACACTTATTTGAGTATAGTAGGATGTATTGTAGTGGTATCAGTGGGGAGTTCAGTCGAGTTTAGCAGTGCAGTGATTTTTCTATCTATGTTGGGTATTGAATATGGGAGTGGGTCCCTGTTCTTGGGATGATCCCTGTGTTGGAACGTTCGTTGATGAGTTGAGGTGAGGGATACGATAATTTTGTGGTTCAGTCTATGAGCCAGTGATGTTATTGGGCAGTTGAGTTGTTTGGTATTGGATTGGTATGAGACTTGGAGCGACTAGAGGCAGTCATGACGAGAAGTTCTTGAGGGTTTCATCTGAGGTTCAGAGTACATGAGGTCGATTGATCTCCTTAAAGGGGATTATCGGGCGTTGTGTAGCACTTTCCAGGGGTAGGTGCGATTTTTCTGGTGAAAATAGTTTGTGGGATGGTTGTGTGCTAATTGGTGATGGTTCGAACCCTGAGTGGGGGAGAACCGGGTACCGTATGGAAGAAAGCAGAGATTTGTCAAAAGCAGTTATAAGTGGAGTATAGAGATCTGCGGCAAGAATTCATGAGACCAGAGATGTTGGTGATCGAGGAAAGGGGTCAGAGTGAGTTAATGGTCAGGAACCTGGTAATGGTCAGTGTTGTTGCAAGTAGGTAGAGAATGATTGGGCAGCCAACTCTCGGATCGGTATGCGTATTCTTGCTTGGATTTTGAGCAGTAGGAAAAAGGGTTTCGGAGAATTATCAGCGTACTTCGTAGCGTTAGCATTTTCTCGTATTCCAATTGAGTAATTGGATACACCGAAGTAGCAATTTGGGAAAAAATGAAGATCTAATTATGGGGTTCAGAGGAAATGTATTATTGCATCTATATGATGCTTGGGGCAGGAGATCAGTGGTTGTGGCAGGATCTTGTGATGTTCTGTTGGGGTGTTCCGAGGTATCCGGGTATTGATATCTTTATTTCGGAGTTATTCGTGAATCTTGAGTTGAGACGACTTGTGGTATATCAAGTATCTATGGATCTAGTGGGAGCCCTTCGAGTATTGGCATCCAGATGGATTATTTAAGAGAGTGGATATCCGCAAGGGTAGGCATTTGGTTATGCCGATGGCCTCCAGAGTCTGTGATGCATATTCGAGTCGAGTATGGGTAGCTACCTATGATAGCCTGCGGAGCATGAGTTAGTGGAGGTAGAGAGTGTTGTGATACTGCGGGGAGCCGTAGTACTCACTAGTCAGAGGGTGTTGTGATACTGCGGGGAGTCGTAGTACTCACTAGTCAGAGGGTGTAGTGATACTGCGGGGAGCCGTAGTACTCACTAGTCAGAGAGTGTTGTGATACTGCGGGGAGCCGTAGTACTCGCTAGTCATTGAGAGGTCATCATGATGTTGCGGGGGGCCATAGTACTCACTAGATGGCAAGAGAATGTGATGATGGAGTGTTCTCCGATCAGTGTATGATGTGGAAGAGTTATAGGCTTGAGTAGCCCTAGCATTGAGTTTTTGGAAGCCTGGGTGTTGAACCGGGGGCGAGACTGGGGTCTCCGTCTCTATCGGGAGATGCTGTCACACCCCAAAACCAAGAACGGCGGAAACGTTCCGGGGCGGAGGACGTCATGTACAGTATCACAACACAGTAAATGTAAATAAGCAAACAACATCATCCATTGCATTAAATATATAATTTTAATACAAGTGTGTTCTGTACAGTTATAGACACCAAAAATAATGAAACACAAAATAATATGAGATGAGTCTTGAATGCACTCCATCTTCTCAAAAGCTGGCCTCGGTACCTGTCTACTGATGACCTGAGAATACAAGTTATTTTGAAAGAGTTTATCAGCATTAAGCTGGTGAGTTCATAAGTATTTTAGTGTCAATGTTTCTTGTAAAAACGTTTGAACCTGTCTCAATGTATAAGTTGTAAAAATGTAAGTAAATGTTTGAAAGTGTTTGTGAAAGTTTGAATCTCTCAGAAAATCCTATATTTTCTATAAAAGTAACCTTCTACCAAGGCTAGACTGTTTTGTAAACTTTTCTGTTGTAAAAGTGTGTGATTACCCAAATATAACTATCATTTGTTAAAAATATAGTTTGTACATTAATGCTTAAGTGAGGTTATCACTAAAATATGTAATGGGTAAATCATTGTAGTACTGTAGCTTTGTATAATAAGACTACTACTGTACTAAATACTACTACCTTAAACCGGATTTATATTAAGGTATATTGTGATAAATTGCACCATGCTATCGACTAGAAATCAACGACATAATGAATGGTCGTAATAAAGAAATGACGTTTGGCACCCGCAGACCTGCAGGTCCGGCTGTAGCTAGCAGCAAGGTGTAGGATAGTCAATCCAATATAGATCTATACGCAAACTCACGCTCTCCCTCCAAGAGAATTCTGGCTACAACTCGGGCCATGACATTTAAGGCATGCCCGATACAGTGGATCACAATTGTTAAGTATTCTTGTATATGTATTGTTTCTCGTATATCTGTATATGTATTGTTTCTAGTATATCTGTATATGTATTGTTTCTCGTATATCTGTATATGTATTGTTTCTAGTATATCTGTATATGTATTGTTTCTCGTATATCTGTATATGTATTGTTTCTAGTATATCTGTATATGTATTGATCCTGCGTTACCCCGATGGTAACCAGCTAATGATGTACTGATGAGTATGAATATGGAAGTACTTTTATGTCTATACATGTATATATGATATATAAGTAATATGGAAACGACCTTCGGATGGTCACCCGAAATCCCACCAGACCACATCCAAATCGAGGAAAAGGAAATAGGGCGGATGGCCTTCCTAAGCCCTTTAAACATTATTTATATATCTATACATATATGGGCATGCAATTGGATATATAAAAGCATAAATAAGTTTTCATAAAACATTTGAAGCAGTAATATAATTTCAAGAGAAGATCGACTTGATGTCGATCTATAAAATATTTTGAAGGCATAAGTTGATAAAACAGTTTAAGTATAAGAAGCATTTGTTGAATCACAGTCTATAAATAAGTTTGGATAGTAAAACAGTTTGTAAAACATTTCAATAGTAAAGCAGTTTGAAAAACAGTTTGAACAGTGGTAAAAATCGTTGTTTTCCTAGTTATTAATCACATGTGATTAAATGCAATCACATGTGATTGAAGCAATAACTATAAGTATTTGACTTGTATTCCCCCCCATAAAGTATTTAAAACACTTAAAATCATTTCAAAGGTTGATTCAAGGGGTATGAACTCACTTGTGGTGAGTCGTTTGAATTGCAGTGTCGGCTACCGTGCTAGGTGACAAACGGAGACTGGTTTACACGCACGAGCCTATTTATCATATAATAAGCATATATATAACTAATTAGACAAATAATAACTTAGTAAATAAGTTAATACACATAGGAAACATTTAAACACTTTTATGAGTGTTTATGGTCCAAATTGTTGCATCTAAGTTGCTACGGGACAAGGCAAAAGGGTTTGAAACATCAAATAGCCTTGTATAGGAGTTCACCACCCAACAAACCCAACACCTTGGAGTTTACGGCCGTAAACTCATAGGTTTATGGCCGTGAACTCCTCCAATGGTGTTTTTGGGTGTTTTGTGGTGTTATCTTGCATCTAGATCACTCCTAGCTTTGTTGGAAAATCACATGAAGTAGTTTAAGGCTTTAGAACACTCCATATGGGAGTTTACGGCCTAAGGTCCTTCACCTTAGAGTTTAAGGCCGTAAACTCTAGGAATTTAATTGATTTGAGGCACTTAAACATCAAGAATGGCATCCATGAATTTATCTAATGCTAATGGGGACAAGAGGCACACTTTGGTGCCTTCACTTGGAGTTTACGGCCCAAGACATGTTCCTTGGCCGTAAACTCCTTTCAAGGAGTGGTTTTTATGTGTTATACTCTCCATTCTAGTCCCAAGGTTTCAAGGTAAATTGTCTAAAGGCTTAAGGGTTGCTTGGAATGATTTTTGTCCCACAAAAAGGGGTTTACGGCCCAAGAGGAGTTCTTGGCCGTAAACTCCTACTAACTTGTGATTTTGATGAGCTTTTGGTGTTCTAAACAAGCACAAGTACTGGTAGTTAAAGTCCTTAAGCATTTGGGGAAAGTTTTAGGGCATTTAAGCCCTTGAAAAGGGGTTTACGGCCCAAGGGAGTTCCTTGGCCGTAAACTCCTAGAACTTATGTTTCTTGGATGATTCCTAGGCTATAAAGATCATACACAATGTCCTTGATAAGTCCTCTAACATGTGGATGGGTCTAGAAAGCATTAAAGTTCTATTTTTGGAGTTTACTCCCCAAGAACGTTCTTGGGCGGTAAACTCCCGGATCTTGATATCTAGACATGTAATCTGTGTTAATGAGCATCTAACACGTATTGAAACATACTTAGAAAAGTAAACTCACAATATGGGATGGAAACCCGAAGATCCGTCAGAGAGAATATGGCTTTTCTCTATTTGGAATTGTGAATAATGAATTAATTTAATTCAGAAAACTATTTATAGTCCTGGAATATTTTGGCAGAAAATATTTTTATTCCTGATATTGGACTGTAACATTATGAAACTTGAAATGCCCAAGTTTCACAATACCAGGAGTATCCACTCTCCTGATATCATCTAAAACATAAACCCTAATGTACACAAATTTGTTCGGAAAAGCTTGAAAACCATAGAAACTTAACTAGCTTCTATTGAATAGATGATGTTTGTACAAATGAAAATTTCAGGTTGTCACATCATCCCCCTGTTAGAGGGAATTTCGTCCCGAAATTAGAATTTAAGCAAATAAAAGTTACAAACAATCAAGCGAAAAGATGAAGGTATTTCAACTTCATCTGATCCTCGCGTTCCCAAGTGAATTCCGGTCCTCGCTTGGCGTTCCAGCGAACCTTCACGATAGGGATACGGCTTTGTTTCGTCTGCTTGACCTCACGGTCCATGATTTCTACAGGTTCTTCCACGAAGTTGAGGCTCTCGTTGATCTCGATCTCGTCGAGTGGGACTACGAGAGTCTCGTCGGACAGACACTTTTTCAAGTTAGATACATGGAATGTAGAATGTACGTTGCGCAGTGTGTCGGGTAGATCAAGTTTGTAAGCTACGGGGCCGACTCTGGCAAGAATCTCGAAAGGCCCTATGTACCTCGGATTAAGCTTCCCACGCTTGCCGAAGCGTATCAAGCCTTTCCAGGGTGAGACTTTGAGAAGGACTCGTTCTCCCACCTGAAATTCCAAAGGTTTTCTTCGTTTATCGGCGTAGCTCTTCTGTCGGTCTCTAGAGGCTTTCAATCGTTCACGGATTTGAACGATCTTCTCTGTCGTTTCCCGAATGATTTCTGGACCAGTGAGAGTACTGTCGGAAGCTTGCCCTCTCGCTAATTGGGTATCACCAACCTCAACCCAGCACAGAGGGGATCTGCACTTGCGGCCGTAGAGAGCTTCGAATGGAGCAGCCTTGATGCTGGTGTGATAACTGTTATTATAGGAAAATTCGACAAGGGGTAAATGAGTATCCCATGCCTTCCCAAAATCAATCACACAGGCTCGCAACATATCTTCCAGTGTTTGGATGGTCCTCTCACTCTGTCCGTCGGTTTGTGGATGGTAGGCTGTGCTCATGTCCAGCCTTGTTCCTAGGGAATGTTGTAGGGATTGCCAAAATCTTGAAGTGAACCTACTATCTCTATCGGAGATAATGGAAATAGGTACACCATGCAACCGTACAATTTCCCTAATGTATGTTCTCGTAAGTTTCTCCATTTTGTCGGTTTCTTTGATAGGCAGGAAGTGTGCAGACTTGGTCAATCTATCAACGATGACCCATATGGTGTCAAGTCCACCCGTTGTCTTGGGCAACTTGGTTATGAAATCCATAGTGATCTGCTCCCACTTCCACTCTGGGATCTCTGGTTGTTGCAGTAAACCAGAGGGCTTCTGGTACTCGACCTTAACCTTCGCGCAAGTAAGGCACTTACTCACGAAGGTAGCAATCTCTGCTTTCATATTAGGCCACCAGTATAGCTTTTTAAGATCCAGATACATCTTATCTGAACCTGGGTGGACGGAATACCGAGTGTTGTGAGCCTCGGTCATGACCAAGTCTCGGAAACCACCGTGTTTCGGTGTCCAGATCCGGTTCATGAAATATAAAGCTCCGTCACCCTTGGCTTCGAAGTTCTTGTCCATTCCCCTAAGGGATTCACTCGACACATTTTCAGGTTTCATGGCCTCAAGTTGAGCCGTCTGAATTTGCTTAGTCAGGTGTGAATGGATTGTTATCGATAATGACTTGACTTTGCGACCAGAATATTCCTTCCGACTTAGGGCGTCTGCTACTACGTTGGCTTTACCCGGATGATAACGAATATCGCATTCGTAGTCACTGAGTAGCTCGACCCACCATCGTTGTCTCATGTTGAGCTCCTTCTGATCGAAAATGTGTTGTAAGCTCTTGTGGTCGGTAAAGATAGTGCTCTTCGTTCCATACAAGTAATGTCTCCAGATCTTCAGAGCAAACACTACTGCTCCTAGTTCAAGATCGTGGGTCGTGTAGTTAACCTCATGTGTCTTCAACTGCCTCGAGGCGTAGGCGATGACCTTACCTCGCTGCATCAGAACAAATCCGAGTCCTTGATTGGATGCATCGCGATAGACTACGAAGTCTTCTATTCCTTCTGGAAGGGATAGTATCGGTGCGGTGCACAAGGCTCGTTTGAGCGTTTGGAACGCTCTTTCTTGTTTCTCTTCCCAGTCAAAGGCCACGCCTTTCTGAGTCAGGGTCGTAAGAGGCTTTGCTATTCGTGAGAAGTTCTGAATGAACCTGCGATAGTAGCCAGCGAGACCTAGAAATTGACGAATTTCCGTAGGTGTCTTTGGTGCTGACCAGTTCTCAATGGCTTTTATTTTGGACGGGTCCACGTGGATTCCCTCTTCGCTTACCACGTGTCCTAAGAATTCGACTCTTCGGATCCAAAATTCACATTTCGAGAACTTCGCATAAAGTTTCTCTTTTCGTAATGTCTCTAGAACTTGTCGCAGATGATCACTATGCTCCTTCTTACTTCTGGAGTAGATCAGGATGTCGTCAATGAAAACGATGACGAACTGATCTAAGTAAGGTCGGCATACTCTATTCATCAGATCCATGAAGACTGCGGGCGCATTGGTCAATCCGAATGGCATCACCACGAACTCATAGTGTCCGTAACGAGTTCGGAAGGCTGTCTTTGGCACATCCTCCTCTAACACTCGTAACTGGTGATATCCGGATCTCAGATCAATTTTGGAAAAATAGATCGCCCCTTGCAGTTGGTCGAATAGATCATCTATGCGCGACAGAGGGTAACGATTCTTGATCGTCAATTTGTTGAGTTCTCTGTAGTCAATACACATACGGAATGATCCGTCTTTCTTCTTAACGAACAAGACCGGTGCTCCCCAAGGTGAGAAACTTGGTCTTATAAAACCCTTGCTGAGTAGTTCGTTAAGTTGACCAGAGAGTTCTTGCATCTCGGCTGGTGCTAAACGGTAGGGCGACTTGGCTACTGGGGTAGCTCCTGGGACCAAGTCGATTCTGAACTCGACTTATCGTTGCGGAGGTAATCCGGGTAACTCTTCTGGGAAAATGTCGGGGAAGTCGCTCATTACTGGGAGGTCCTTTAGTTCTTTCGCTTCTAGGTTCTTGTCGACGACGTGAGCAAGAAATGCGTGGTATTCTTTGCAAAGATATTTCTGAGCTTGAATACTAGATATTATGCGAAGACTCGCACCCGGTTTGTCGCCGTAGACTATAAGGGTTTCGTTAGACGGGAGGTTTAAACGGACTGCTTTCTCGTAGCACATGATGTCGGCGCGATGAAGACTTAACCAATCCATGCCGATAATAACATCGAAACTTTTTATTGAGACCGGCATAAGGTCGATTGGAAATGAATGGTTATCTAAGGTTAGAAGACAACCTAAGTATATGCTATTAGTACTTTCAGTCTTCCCATTGGCCATTTCTACTGTGAATTGTTCATTAAGTGCGTGTGGTTGTTGCTTAAGCATGCGAGCAAATTTATGGTTTACGAAGCTTCGCTCCGCTCCACTATCGAACAGAATGCATGCATAGGAGTTATCAAGGAGGAACGTACCGGTCACCACTGTCGGGTCAGCGACTGCTTCCCCGTGGCCTATTGCTAGTACCCTCCCTGCTCCTCCAGTATTCCTCGCCTTAGGGCAGTCCCTTTTAAAGTGGCCTGGTTCGCCACATCCATAGCAAGTTGGGCTCGCGCCTGAGCCAGGAACTTGGGAGATCGGTTGCGCCGGGAACTTATAGAATCGGACGGTGTGTCCTTTTCTGTGGCAGTTGTTACACTGCATCTCACGGCAGGCGTCGTTGTGGTGGAAGTTGCATTTGTTGCACTTCGGCAAACTTCCAGAATATTGTTTCCCCGGAGTAGTAACAGCAGTAAGGGCTACCGCAGCATGTACTGCTACGATTTGCTGTTTCTTTGAAGCTCGCTGCTTCTTCTTCTCATCCTAAAACTTCCGCTTGTTGCCAGCGGGTTTGGAGGGTTCTGGGATGGCTTGGGTGGTTGTGGATGTAGGGGTCTTGACTCCATGGTCAATGAGTCTCTGTGCCAATCGCTTGGCACTGTCGAAGGTAGCAGGGTTGGATGCTAAGACATTCCCCTGGTACGGAGGCACTAGCCCCCATATATACCGTTCAATCTTTTTCCCTTCAGTGGGAACCATATTGGGGCATAGAGCCACCAGTTCGCTAAAGCGGGCAGTGTAAGCGATCACGTTGGTGCCCTTCATGGTCAGATTCCAGAGTTCATGCTCTAACTTCTGGACTTCGCCCCTCGGACAATACTCCTCAGTCATGAGGTCCTTCATCGATTCCCAGCCCATGCTGTTAGCCACAACAAGAGTTAGGGCTTTGACGTGGCCGTTCCACCACGTTAGGGCTTTATCCTCGAAGGTGCATGCGGCATATTTCACTTTGAATGCTGCAGGGCACGAACATATTTCGAAGACTGATTCAGTCTTCTCGAACCATTGCGAGAGAGCAATGACTCCGCCGGTGCCATAGAAAGGCTTCGGCTTGCAGTTTGTAAAATCCTTGTAAGAGCACTCTCTCGAGCGCACAGGGATTTCAACTGGGACAGATTCCACAGGGGTTCCACCTCTGCTAGCATCGGATGAGTGATACTGAGCCATGGCAGTTGCCACTGCTGCAGCTACGGCAGCATTCAGAGCTGCAGTATCGATGATCGCAGGTGGAGGAGGCGGTGGAGGTATAGGATTATTCCTAGTCCTGGGAGCTTTGCGAGGAGGCATCCTTCAGCTATAAGTTTATAAAGACAAGAAGGATGATAAGAATCAATTTGTAAGCAACGTGAGAGTGACCCATGGACTAACTAACCATAGCCCAACAGTTTGAATGAGTGTTTGAAGTCACATAAGAAATATTAGTAGGAATACACAAGTGTACAAATCTCCCACAGATTAGATAGATTTCAATAGTATGGGTTTTACTGATGTAATAAGTTCAAGGAAAATCGACCTAACAGTAGGTCTTACATCATACCAAAAGGACAAGACTGACAGTCCTAAATTCCTAATTAGAGTATCGAAAGTTAGGAATATTTTACAGACAAGTGCTACTTAGAGCACATATGTTCAGGGCTACCCCTAAATCAAAAGACAGAGATGTACTAGACATCATCTAATGGCGATGGGAATTCCTCGGGCGAGCCCTGAGGTCGGACATTTGACGAAACACCTCTTGAAGGTGTCGATCCTGAGTTCTCTGACGAGCTCGAAGTTCTAAGACTTCAGCACGTGAGGCAGCCAGCTGTTGCTGCAGAGTTTCGTTGGTTCTCCGGGTCCGTTCCATGTCTTCTTCAAGACGGAGGATGCGGACTGTATTGACGCCTGAATTGGCATCAATCTCCATGACCCGGTCGATGGCTGCTCGACCTTGCTCGACATTACGAGCTATTCTGCGGATGATCACCGGCAGAGCTCTGTCAGCAGAGCCACCATTGCTGATGTTGTAAAAGGTTCGGTCCCCAAAGTATGGCAAGGGCTGACCCTGCTCATCACTCCAGCGATTCAGATTGTTTGCCCACATGGGAGTAGGACCTGGAAACGCTGGTCGAGGGTTGTTGTTCGGGGCTTGACCTACAAGCGGTAGGTTGTTGACTTCAGGCTCGGAGTCAGATCCATCTGAAAAGCCTTCTGCGAGGTGATCATCCAAAGGGATTGGATGGTCATCTTCGGGCTCCTCATCGATCCACCCGGCATTGCCTTCATTGGGAAAGTACGGGTCGCCATGATGGAATCCAGCCATTTAGATCTACGCGAGAAGAGAGGTATAAGAATATAGTATACGTGTAACTAGTAGCACAAAATACTCCTATAGTATTTTAAGTTTTAAGTTCTACTGATCTTCTTATGGTATTGTTGGTAAGTTTTTAGACTTGTTAACATATCACAACCATTCTAGGGCATATGCTAATCACTCCTAGGGCCAGCATAGTTGATCAGGCTATGCCATTCCCAGGACTGACCATACATCCCCGAGCTCACTTGTGATATTCAACAATCATAATACTTTTGTTCTTGTCATTGTGACACTGATTTTAGTATGAATGCAGACTAGTATACTTAATTAAATATTTTATTATTTAAATTATAGACTCTTGGTCAGAGTGTTTTAGTCCCTTCTGGGTTTATAGATTAGTATATCTTTTATGGGTTGATATACTTGATTCACTATAAACAATGCTCTGATACCAATCTGTCACACCCCAAAACCAAGAACGGCGGAAACGTTCCGGGGCAGAGGACGTCATGTACAGTATCACAACACAGTAAATGTAAATAAGCAAACAACATCATCCATTGCATTAAATATATAATTTTAATACAAGTGTGTTCTGTACAGTTATAGACACCAAAAATAATGAAACACAAAATAATATGAGATGAGTCTTGAATGCACTCCATCTTCTCAAAAGCTGGCCTCGGTACCTGTCTACTGATGACCTGAGAATACAAGTTATTTTGAAAGAGTTTATCAGCATTAAGCTGGTGAGTTCATAAGTATTTTAGTGTCAATGTTTCTTGTAAAAACGTTTGAACCTGTCTCAATGTATAAGTTGTAAAAATGTAAGTAAATGTTTGAAAGTGTTTGTGAAAGTTTGAATCTCTCAGAAAATCCTATATTTTCTATAAAAGTAACCTTCTACCAAGGCTAGACTGTTTTGTAAACTTTTCTGTTGTAAAAGTGTGTGATTACCCAAATATAACTATCATTTGTTAAAAATATAGTTTGTACATTAATGCTTAAGTGAGGTTATCACTAAAATATGTAATGGGTAAATCATTGTAGTACTGTAGCTTTGTATAATAAGACTACTACTGTACTAAATACTACTACCTTAAACCGGATTTATATTAAGGTATATTGTGATAAATTGCACCATGCTATCGACTAGAAATCAACGACATAATGAATGGTCGTAATAAAGAAATGACGTTTGGCACCCGCAGACCTGCAGGTCCGGCTGTAGCTAGCAGCAAGGTGTAGGATAGTCAATCCAGTATAGATCTATACGCAAACTCACGCTCTCCCTCCAAGAGAATTCTGGCTACAACTCGGGCCATGACATTTAAGGCATGCCCGATACAATGGATCACAATTGTTAAGTATTCTTGTATATGTATTGTTTCTCGTATATCTGTATATGTATTGTTTCTAGTATATATGTATATGTATTGTTTCTCGTATATCTGTATATGTATTGTTTCTAGTGTATCTGTATATGTATTGTTTCTCGTATATCTGTATATGTATTGTTTCTAGTATATCTGTATATGTATTGATCCTGCGTTACCCCGATGGTAACCAACTAATGATGTACTGATGAGTATGAATATGGAAGTACTTTTATGTCTATACATGTATATATGATATATAAGTAATATGGAAACGACCTTCGGATGGTCACCCGAAATCCCACCAGACCACATCCAAATCGAGGAAAAGGAAATAGGGCGGATGGCCTTCCTAAGCCCTTTAAACATTATTTATATATCTATACATATATGGGCATGCAATTGGATATATAAAAGCATAAATAAGTTTTCATAAAACATTTGAAGCAGTAATATAATTTCAAGAGAAGATCGACTTGATGTCGATCTATAAAATATTTTGAAGGCATAAGTTGATAAAACAGTTTAAGTATAAGAAGCATTTGTTGAATCACAGTCTATAAATAAGTTTGGATAGTAAAACAGTTTGTAAAACATTTCAATAGTAAAGCAGTTTGAAAAACAGTTTGAACAGTGGTAAAAATCGTTGTTTTCCTAGTTATTAATCACATGTGATTAAATGCAATCACATGTGATTGAAGCAATAACTATAAGTATTTGACTTGTATTCCCCCCCATAAAGTATTTAAAACACTTAAAATCATTTCAAAGGTTGATTCAAGGGGTATGAACTCACTTGTGGTGAGTCGTTTGAATTGCAGTGTCGGCTACCGTGCTAGGTGACAAACGGAGACTGGTTTACACGCACGAGCCTATTTATCATATAATAAGCATATATATAACTAATTAGACAAATAATAACTTAGTAAATAAGTTAATACACATAGGAAACATTTAAACACTTTTATGAGTGTTTATGGTCCAAATTGTTGCATCTAAGTTGCTACGGGACAAGGCAAAAGGGTTTGAAACATCAAATAGCCTTGTATAGGAGTTCACCACCCAACAAACCCCACACCTTGGAGTTTACGGCCGTAAACTCATAGGTTTATGGCCGTGAACTCCTCCAATGGTGTTTTTGGGTGTTTTGTGGTGTTATCTTGCATCTAGATCACTCCTAGCTTTGTTGGAAAATCACATGAAGTAGTTTAAGGCTTTAGAACACTCCATATGGGAGTTTACGGCCTAAGGTCCTTCACCTTAGAGTTTACGGCCGTAAACTCTAGGAATTTAATTGATTTGAGGCACTTAAACATCAAGAATGGCATCCATGAATTTATCTAATGCTAATGGGGACAAGAGGCACACTTTGGTGCCTTCACTTGGAGTTTACGGCCCAAGACATGTTCCTTGGCCGTAAACTCCTTTCAAGGAGTGGTTTTTATGTGTTATACTCTCCATTCTAGTCCCAATGTTTCAAGGTAAATTGTCTAAAGGCTTAAGGGTTGCTTGGAATGATTTTTGTCCCACAAAAAGGGGTTTACGGCCCAAGAGGAGTTCTTGGCCGTAAACTCCTACTAACTTGTGATTTTGATGAGCTTTTGGTGTTCTAAACAAGCACAAGTACTAGTAGTTAAAGTCCTTAAGCATTTGGGGAAAGTTTTAGGGCATTTAAGCCCTTGAAAAGGGGTTTACGGCCCAAGGGAGTTCCTTGGCCGTAAACTCCTAGAACTTATGTTTCTTGGATGATTCCTAGGCTATAAAGATCATACACAATGTCCTTGATAAGTCCTCTAACATGTGGATGGGTCTAGAAAGCATTAAAGTTCTATTTTTGGAGTTTACTCCCCAAGAACGTTCTTGGGCGGTAAACTCCCGGATCTTGATATCTAGACATGTAATCTGTGTTAATGAGCATCTAACACGTATTGAAACATACTTAGAAAAGTAAACTCACAATATGGGATGGAAACCCGAAGATCCGTCAGAGAGAATATGGCTTTTCTCTATTTGGAATTGTGAATAATGAATTAATTTAATTCAGAAAACTATTTATAGTCCTGGAATATTTTGGCAGAAAATATTTTTATTCCTGATATTGGACTGTAACATTATGAAACTTGAAATGCCCAAGTTTCACAATACCAGGAGTATCCACTCTCCTGATATCATCTAAAACATAAACCCTAATGTACACAAATTTGTTCGGAAAAGCTTGAAAACCATAGAAACTGAACTAGCTTCTATTGAATAGATGATGTTTGTACAAATGAAAATTTCAGGTTGTCACAGATGCGGCGAGATGCGCAAGGGATATGCGCAGCAGAAACCAGAGATCAGAGTTGAGACGATCCTCGGTTGGATTGTATTTTTCTCGCATAAGGAGAAGAGAATTTCGTGACTTGCGTGTCACTGGGCCGGGATAGTGGTCACGGGGAGGAAGTTAGTGGGATATTGGATCACGATATGGGTGACCTTTGGAGGCTCAGCTGTGAGTCAAAAGCTGACCTGGTGCTCAGTCTCGAAGAGGGATATGAGAAATGAGCTAGAGCTTATCATGGTGATGTCTGAGGACACTTTAGAGCGAGCAAACGATTCAGACGCTCGAAGACATGCTTCGGGCATGTGTATTAGATTTCGGAGGGAGTTGCGGCACGTATTTACCCTTCGTTGAGTTTTCCTATATCGACAACCATCATTCGAGCATTGGTTTGCCACCCTTTGAGCTATTATATGGGAGGAGGTGTCGCCCCCCTCATTTGCTGGGGAGAGGTAGCGCATGGACCCGAGAGTCCTTGCGAGTAGATCCAGAGCATGTGCGATACATGGAGTAGTGGCAAGGTTGACATGTGGATTTCCCTGGGTAAGGGAAGAGAAAGGTATGTAACCCCGGGAGGGAGTGTTGGTTCACGGAAGTGAAAGTAGTAGTGAGAATGGATGATTTGGAGTATGGTGGTTGAACATTGTGTCTGTGCCAGTGGTATGGAATGACATCATGATGGGATGTCTGCTGAGGACGCGGAAGGGATTCCGCGGGTGTAAAGCCAAGAGTCTCAGGATGGATGTAGGGATGGAGTCTGGGACTCCCAGCTTGATTCTGATCAAGGTTTGTGTGTGTAGTGGTGGTTCCTCCTGGGGATGTTGGAGATGTCGTCAGTGTGACGGGTTTTCCTAACCCGAGAGTGCGAAGGCTGGTGCAGCATGTGTGTGTGATTGCAAGAAGAGAACTCGTGGGAGTTGCTCTGAGATTGAAGAGTGGGTCTTTCTGTCAGCATGGAATGAATAGAGTGGGATTCGGATCGGGGATCCGGTGGTTCATGATTATTTCTAGCTCGTAGGGGGTCAAGCGATTGTTGAGATCTGGAGCAGTGATGCATCTCGGGTAATTCTCGATTGTTGAGTGTGATTATCAGAGGGTACAGCCGGTGCCTGGTTTGAGACGGTGGTCAGGACACCGCAAGGAAAGAGGAAGTGAGTTCGAGTTCGATGGTTATGCTTTGAGGAACCTGGTCCAGTTAGGGCCAGGTGGCGCGTCGTAGGATTATTTTGGAGTTGAGTTGCCGTAGGCTTCGAGGACGAAGCCTAATTTAAGTGTGGGAGAATTGTAACATCCCGAAATATCAAGATTAGAGTTGAAGGGCTAAAAGAGTAAATTGGGAAAGAGCGACTCAACGAGTCCATTTGTGGACTCGGCGAATAGAGTCGCGACTTGGTCGCGTGTTAAGTAGCCGACTCGGCGAGTAGGCGCTGAGTGGAGAAAACCCTAATTCTCGGGGTTGAGCCCTATATAAAGAACCTAACATCCATTCCCCCAGCCTCCTTACTCATCCTCAAGTCCAGAAACCATAACCTTCGTGTGTGAGTGGATCAAGTGCATTTGGAAGCTTGGA
This sequence comes from Lactuca sativa, assembly GCF_002870075.4. NCBI lineage: Eukaryota > Viridiplantae > Streptophyta > Magnoliopsida > Asterales > Asteraceae > Lactuca > Lactuca sativa. The sequence continues at coordinate 117,028,408 of NC_056623.2, forward strand.
GAAGCAATTGTTGAGGAAATCTTGAAGGGTAAGAGGCTTGGAGCAAGGGGCTTTGCTTGGATTCGAGTTTCATTGCAGTTGGGGCGTTCTTTTGAGGTAATATCCCGTTTTTGAGCTGCTATTTCTTAGATGCATCATTTTAGGGGTGTTAGAGATCATATCTTTGGATGTATTGGAGTTTAGAGGTTAGATCTGAGGTTGCTACCTCAGATCTGGAATGGAGAAGGGTTGGAATGCATGAAAGTCCCTGTGTTGAGTGTTGGGTGAAGCTATGATGTCCCAAACCTTAGCCCTAATGTGCAAAATGCATAGATCTCTTTGGATTCACGTAAAGTTTGCCACTTTACGTGATGGATGAGTTGTAGGAGGCTAGATCTATGTTTTGGATCAATTGCATGGCCTGGAATGCTTATGTATGGATTCAGACCGGTGGTACTCGGCGAGTCACATGGGTGGACTCGACGAGTTGCTTGAAGATAAGCTAGAACTCGACGAGTTGGAAGAACAACTCGGCGAGTTGGATGAAGATGGCCTGGAACTCGGCGAGTTGTATGAACAACTCGGCGAGTAGGTTGAAGATAGCCTTAGACTTGGCGAGTCTTGTCGAAGAGTCCCAATATTTTCTGGTTGAGTCGAGAATCGGTGAGTTGTGTGCGAGTGGACCCAGAGTTGTGGGACTCGGCGAGTCGAGTCGCGGATTGGGGAAGTTCTGAGCATGGGGACTCGACGAGTCGACGGGTTGACTCGGCGAGCAGGGTCAACCAGGAGGGTTGACTTGGACTGAGGACTTTGACTTTGACCAAGAGTTGACCAGTTGACTTCCAGGAGTAATTTGGTTGTTATTGGTAATTATTGGTTTCGGTGATTCAGCGGTGGAATTCGTGACGATGGTCGGCGTAGCGTGGACTGTTCTTCAGTCGACAGTAGCAGGTGAATCTTCTCACTATACTTTACCTTGAGTAGGTAACCAGAGTTATGTGACATAGTATTTGTATGCTATGTATGTTATGTGTTGTACTGCATTATTTCTATGTGATTTATGCTGTGCGTGTTTACAGAGTTAGAACCAGAAGGTTCATAGAGTATGGTCCACGGAACCCACAGAGTTATAGCCTCGAGTGGCTAATATGTGTTATGTGTGGTATTTTGGGGGACTCACTAAGCTTCGTGCTTACAGTGTTTTGTGTTATGTGTTTCAAGTTTATCTCAGGATCACGGGACGGCACCGGCTCGATTGTACACACCAGAGAAAGAATCATGTTTTGAGGATCCTGGTTTATTAAGCAAGTGAAAATGGAGTTATGTTTTTGTAATTCGATTATGACTGGAATTTTAAGAAAAATGTTTTGAGAATTAACGATTATTTTTAAATGAAAAATTGTTTTGAAATTTACGGTGTTACATTGTGTACATTATGTACTGTGTATACGATGTAACATCACTGTTGTTGAATGTGAGACCCTTCATTCAGTAGTGTACCATTTGTGACTGTTTTTTGAGAACCAAAAGTATAACTACTCATGTCTTCCATCCCTGAAGTGTGAGACCTGTGAAACTGTTGGAGAGATTGCCATTCAGTAAATAAAATCTTGGGTAAATTTTTGCAACAATCTGCATGTGATGATTAAATATTTGAATCTGTTGATGTATATTTGGAAGAAGATGGGGTTTCTTCATGAGATTTCATGTTTTCAAAATTTATTACTTTTTTCTTCATATGAGAATGCCTGTGGTTCTTTATTTCGTTATTAGTCCTTCCAGGCCAATGTTGTTACATCTGAGACCACCTCCATTATAAAAAGACAAATATATATTTATTGTTTCTTTGTTCGATGAGAATTGTAAAATAAATAAAAAAATGGATCTATATATGCATCATGGTTTGGTGGCTTACGTATTGCCTAGCATGCTACGAAGAGAGAAAATGATTGTTGTCCTCGTGTGATGTGAATTTTTAGATAATTAATCCATCTTAATTGTTTGAAACTGAAAGTCCCTTTAATATTCTATGGCCTCCTGGTATACTCATAACAAACATGTTCGTGGTCTATGTTGCCACGAACAAAAAATATGAACACCATCCCATACTCATAGTGGTGGCTAGTAGTGGAAAAATTCGTGGTCAAATGTGGTGGGAAGAACGGACAACAACATCCAATCAATTTTTTTCTCTCTCCATGTCTCTCTATCTCTCTCTACATTTTAATTAATTAAAAAATATATATTTTTTAATTTAAAAATAAAAAAATAAGAAGCATATAGTGGTGGGTATCCCATAGGTTTAGTGGTTGAATGTGGTGATGAGGTGGCACCCACCACTATAGTGGTTAGTGGTGGGTATAACGGATGGCCTAATTGTTAATAGCAATTAGCATTTAATATAAAAAATGTTAAGTTAAAACATTGTGTCAACCCTTAAACATTTATGGAATTTAGTAAAATATTGATATATTAACAAATTAGTCATGTAAAGTTTTTTAACGATTAAAAAAATTCGGATGAAAATATAATTTGTTAAAGATAACATTTTAAAAAGTTTAATGTAGCTAGGTACCAATGTCACGTAAGTGGATAGATAAATAATACAATTAACTCCTAAATTATATAAAAAGTATGTAATTTAAAAAAAGGAATGTGCAAGAAAATTTCATTTTCCTTCGACTGTTTCTCTAATTTAAGTATCTCATGTTTTCATAAAAAAAAAAAAAAAAAAAGGGACAAACTTTTTAAGATTTCCATTTCACCAAAACTTAATTTTCAAGATTGTACATACATTCCATTTTACGAAAATTGAAAAATGAAAATATAGTTTTATCATAATTGATACATTTTAAAAATCAACTATGAACTCAAATAAATAACCTTAATTTTCATGATACAAAAACAAATCATATACATAAGTAGTAAAAGTTTTTTAACATGCATTTAGATGGTGGGTGTAGTATTCGGAGTAAATTAAAATTGGTATGGTATTTATTTTAGGTTATTAAATGTCACTAAAAAGGAAGATAAAAATATTCAGTTTGTTATATATATTTTGAATAGAGATTCATGGCTCCATGCAAACTCTTCGTTTCCTACCCTTGCAACCCGCTTCGCTTACAGTGTTCAAGGGATCACCCCTACCTAACGTTTCATTCTCCAAGATGATTTCATCAAGGTGCCTGACATTTGATTCTCCGATGCCTATGTTCAACATTTCATTCTCCAACCCTTTAAATCTACATCTAAACCATCAAACATTCTCTTTAGCAAACTCGAACCCCCATATCTCCCACCGTCACAAGCCCTAAACCTTACTCTTGAACCTGATTTCGAAGAATTGTAGAAGTTGCGCCATTTTGAAACCATAATTTTCACTCTGCATTCTGATTTGAAGGTAATCAATTTTTCTTTCATTATTTTGGACTTGAAAATATGCTTGTGGATAATCGTATTCTTCTAATTATGTAAATAGCATTTCTTTTTGCACAAACATACTTAAAATACAGATGTGATATTGTTAAAAACAGTCTTAATTGTTTATATATGAGTATCTTGATATGGTTCAGAAGTTGATCTCGGGTTCATGTATGTTGCTTATATCTTGTATTTGGACCTCACCTTCATGTATGTTGCTTGTATCTTGTATATATTTTTAATTTTTAATAGGGGTTTTGTAATCAATCTGATCTTGAATCTCACTCCTGAAGCCTCACCTGCTATGCTTGCTCGAGCAAATGTATACCAATGGGTCATATATGTATCCCAAGTAAACTTTGCGAACAAGGAGGAGGTAAGTTTAAACCTAATTCACTTTTAATCCCCCAAAAATAGTTATTTTTTTATTAAAATACATAAAATTGCTTTTCAGTGAATTATCTATTCTCAACATACATTTCAAGGGTTGTGTTTCATCCGATCATGCCTGAAGCAGAACTTATTAGGAATATGTTAGGATGATACATCAAGAAGTCTTACATGATATGTAAAATACAACTGTGTATGGATATTATTGATATAGTTTTGAATGTAATGACATTTGTCGATGATTATATGATGCATTGCATGTTTTTTGATGATTATATGTTTTTTTTTAATATGATATGCTTGATGCATTGCATGTTTTTTAAATATGACGTGATATGTCAAAATTTAACTTCTAGCTATTATGTGTTTTTGAACGTACTATTATTTTTATCTCGAAAATGCATTACAAAAAAAAAACATAATGTTTTTTTAAACAAATGGTTTTTCGAAATTTTTTTTTTCTGGTTTCATTTTTTGCACACATCTACCAAATAATAATATATTAAGAGCCAAAACAAATGATGACATTCAAAAATAAACTATTTGTCGTCTATTTTATTATGTAGTTATGCATATTACTAGAGACAATTCACGACAAAAAATGTAACTATGCACCTTGCTAAAATCTATTCGCCAAAGGAACAATCTATACAAAAAAAATCTATATTATGGCCGAAAGGAACTATCTTGAGCCACAAACAAACTAATTGCCGCAAAGAAACTATCCGTCGGAAGGACCTATCTGTGCCGCTGTATCGCGCGGGCATCCTACTAGTATATATATATATATATATATATGTCTATATATATATATATATATATATATATATATATATATATATATATATATATATATATATATATATATATATATATATGTTTGTGTGTGTGTGCCAAAATATTTGAAAACTTTGAATTTATAAGAAAATAAGAAAAAAATAATAAATTAGTATAATGTAAATGTTTTTTATCTTATAAATTTAAACAAATAAGTTAAATAAAGAAAGAAACTAATGAGCTTTAATTTTGGAATTCTTGAAATTAAAAGGTAAGTTTGTTAATGAAATTGATATCTATTTATTACTATATTTATAACAATTATTAAAATATTATATGAAATTTAATAAAATACAGAAACTCGTAAAATGACATGTTGATTGTACATTGCTATTGTATGATATAATCATAGAAACTTTTTCAAATTGATAGTACATTGTTATTGTATTATATAATCGAGACAAAAGAAAATAACATACTTTATCACAAAATGGAAACATGGAACTATAAAATCGTTAAAATTCCGTAGAAACAATTTTTTTTTGAAAAAAATATATAAAATCGTAGGTTTTAGGAAACCTACAATTTCTTTTTTTTTTTTTTCAGAAAAAAATCATAGAATCGACAATATATACAAATGTTTATTGGTTATAATTTTTTTTAATAGAAAAACCCAAAAAAAAAGCCCTACGGTTTGGCAATTTTTTTTTTTTGAGTTTTATGAAAAAAAATATCATGAAGTAATAACATATATACAATTCCGATCATGTTACATCTTTAAAAAAAAAAAAAAAAAAAAAAAAAAGAAAAAACGAAAAAAATTTTCCATACGGTTAATACGAAAGCATGGTGTACAAGTCGACACTGCACAATCTGTACATTGCGCACTTGTACACTACAGGTTTCGTATGAAACCTGCGGTTTTATTTTTTTTCCATTTTTTTCAAAAAAAAAAAAAAACTTAATTTCATATACAAAAGTTATTCATAATCAAGAACACGGTAAAATTTTGATAAAAAGTAGATAAACCTGATTGTTCTTTGGGTGCTTCATTGAGAGAAAAAAGTAATCAAACCAACAAAACAATAATGAAAAATGATATAATTTGGAAAATTAAACATTTTATATACTTTGTGCTAATGGGCCACGAAAAAGTAAACAGATCGTGAAACAGTAGTCTATTACCACGAAAGAGTAGATTGAAACATTGACCGTAGTCAACTGTAACTAAGCTATTTTTTCATGGGCTATTTTTGGCTAACATGTTTTTTTTGGTATTTTGTGATAAGTAATTAAGAATTATGACTAGATTAGTATTTTTCCCTAAAATTAATTCACAATGGAGAATTAGAAAATATTGGAAAAACATTGTTTGTTATTTTTATTAAACAGTGTTGCAATTCTTATAATAACTAGTATCAAGTAAGTGGTCATTTTAAATTCTTCATTCCATGACAAAGAAAAATAATTTTATGTATCAAATCCAGCATCTCATTTCAATTCTTCACAAGAAAAACAATAATAAGGACGAATATGGTGACTAACACCCTGGTTTACAACTTTTAGCAATCGGTAGGTTTAAACGACACCTTTTTATTATCTAAATCAAAACCTACCATCAAATTCATCTGTGCCAAGTTCCCAAAAACGGGAAGATCCGTAGTCGACCCCATGGCTAAGCAAATAATATGTTTACCAACCGTAAAAAATATGTTGTCTCTTGTCAACTCGACATCTGCTCCATCAAAATGCATTATTACTTTAGGTACGTCTATAACTTTGGTTGCACGATAACACAGATTGAGCAGCAGACTGCATTTGAGACTCTACGACAACGACTCTACGAGGCGCCAATTTTCACATTCCCTGAGGGAGTTGAGGATTTCATGGTGTTTTATGATGCATCGATCATCGGATTGGGAGCAGTCCTCATGCAGAGAGGACGGGTGATAGCCTATGTTTCGTGGCAGCTGAAGCCGCATGAAAAAAGATATCCCACACTTGATCTGGAGTTGGGAGCGGTGGTATTCGCTCTCAAGATTTGGAGACATTATCTCTACGGGATCCGCCGTACCATATACACGGACCACAAGATCTTAAGACACATTATAGATCAGACGAACCTAAACACGAGGCAATACAGGTGGCAGGACATAGTCAAGGATTATGATTGCGAGATCCTTTACCATCCAAGTAAAGCGAATGTTGTGTCGGACGCCCTGAGTCGCAAGTCGGCTGGATTTTCTGTTCCAACGCCATGTATGAGGATATTAGTGGATTCTCCACTTGTGAGCTTGATCAGGGAAGCTCAAGCCGAGGGTGTACAACAGGAGAACTAGAAGCTAGAGAGGACTAAGGGCGAGATCACCAGGCTTGTGCAGGATAGTCGGGGATTGTTGACCCGTTGAGGTCAGGTATGTGTTTTAATGTCTGGTGGGGTTAGACAGATTGTACTGGAGGAGGTTCATAATTCTCGCTTCTCTATTCACCCGGGGACCACCAAGATGTACCGAGATCTGAGACTGTGTTACTGGTGGCCGTGCATGAAGAGATAGATCACCTGGATATTCACGAGATCGTTGCTTGCCATGGGTCATCGTGGATCGAATATACCACCAAGATGTTTGGTTCACCTCTTGATTCTGGCAGAAGTTCCATGAGGAACTGGGCACACGGCTACATTTCACTACAACTTATCATCTGCAGACAGACGGCCATAGTGAACGGACCGTACAGAACCTCGAGGATATATTGCGGGTGTGTGTTATTGACTTTGGTGGGAGCTGGGACTCCTACCTACCCCTTACAGAGTTCTCTTACAACAACAACTTTCATTCTAGTATTGGTGCTCCACCATTTAAGCTTTTGTATGGATAGAGATTTCATGCCCCGGTCTGTTGGGTGAGGTTGGTCACAAGGTGATGGGTCGGACCGAGGTGGTTCTGCAGATTACCGAGAAGATTCAGCAGATCAGGCAGCAAATGCAGATTTCTCAGAGTCACAAAAGAGTTACACCGACCACGCTGATCCGAGTTGGAGTTTCAGGTTGGCGACATGGTTTTGCTGAAGGTCTCACCCTGGAAGGGTGTGATTCCCTTCAGGAAGAGAGGAAATTTGGGTTGCCGATACATTGGGTCATTTCAGATTATTACTAGGGTTGGCAAGGTGCCGTATATACTGAATCTTTCGGAGAAGCTAAGTCAGATCCATAGCACATTCCACGTTTCGCAATTTTGAAAGTGCATTTTGGATGAGGATGCGGTTGTGTGACTAGATGACATCCAGGTCGACGAGTGCCTGAACTATGTAGAGAGACCGGTGGTTGTTATGGAAAGGGAGGTGAAGATTCTACGTAACAAGGATATACCTTTAGTAAAGGTACAGTGGAAGCATCAGAGGGCCTCCAAGTGGACTTGGGAGCTGGAGACCGAGATGCTGGAGACCGAGATGCTGGAGCATTATTCGGAGTTTTTCATCGCAGCAGGCTTCGAGGACGAAGCCTAGATCAAGTGGGGGAGAGTTGTAACATCCTGAATCCTAGGTATGAAATTTAAGGGTATTTATGCATTTCATAGGACCTACTCGACGAGTTGGAGGCCCCAACTCATCGTGTAGAGATCAAGATGGTCGCGTAATTTACAAAGCCTACTCGATGAGTTGGAAGACCCAACTCGACGAGTTGGCTCCAGATTATGAAAACCCTAATTTTTAGGTTTTTTACCCTATAAAATCTCCTTAAGTCACAGAGGCTGACCCCTTATCAGCCTCCAAACCCTAATATCGATAGTGCAAACCCTAATCTCCATTTTCCTTCCATATTGTGAGCTAGTTGACACTTTAGAGCAAGAAGAGGAGAAGTTGGTGAGAAAGAGGCAGGGATTTTGCAAGCATCTTCATTTTGGCACTAAGGTGGACTAATGTGAGTATTCAAAACCCGATTTTTATGTACGTGCATAGCTAGATCTTGGATTTTGTCCCTTTTCCCTCCTTATTCTTAGATGTGCATGCATGGAGATTCATAAAGCTTGTAACTTTATGAATCTCTAGGGAAAAGGAGCCTCATAGTGGGTTAGATCTGACTTTTGATCAAGTTTGGTGCCATGCATGGAAGTTAGGTCTTAATTCTTCTTTTTAGCCCATTTTGCCTTCAAGACATGCATTGGAAATGGATGTCTATAAAGCTTCAATCTTTGGGACATCCTTGAGGTTAGAACCTCTTCTAAAAAGGAGTGGATTCCAGATCTCCAAGGTCTTGGGCTTAATGGTAAAGCCTTTGGGTTTACAAGGCTTGATTAAGAGTTTTTGGACGTTTGGAATGGTATCAGAGGATAAAGTTGGAAACTTTATCCTTTAAGGCATATTAGGGGTGCAGATCTAAGACTTAGAGTCCTTGGAATCAAAGAACCATTCGAATGTGTGCAACAGGAAGAGAACTCGATGAGTTGCTTAGCTAACTAGACGAGTCGAGTCACGTTTTCCCGCTTTCTGGATTATGAGTGAACTTGGTGAGTTGGTGAGATAGCTCGATGAGTTAGGGTTTTTCCCGGTTTTCTGAGTTCTAAAGGAACTCGACGAGTTACTAGCTATACTCTAAGAGTTGGGTCAACATGGACTGCTGACCTTGACTATTGACTTTGACTTTGCCCAGGGTTGACCAAGTTTGACTTCTGAGGGTATTTTGGTAATTTGGGATTTTAATGGAATTAGTCATATGGTGGTTACAGGCAGTTGAGTTTGGAGCTGTGAGTTGGGATTCAATTTAGCGGTTCAGCACTACTTGTGAGGTGAGTTTTCCTCACTATGCCAACAGGGTCGAAGGCACCAAGGCCGACTCTTCTTGGATTGTTATCCTGGTTATTGCATGATGATATGCTTAGTGATATTTTAGATCTGTATCCTGGTATATAGGATAATGCTATATTTAGTGACCTGTTAGGTCGATATCCTAGTATATAGGATGATGTTATGATTAGTGATCTGTTAGATCTGTCTGACTGTTTGTACATGCTAGCTAGCGTATGGTATTTATGTGTTGATTGTGTAATTGCGGGTGGGTTGAGGCGGTCCTGCTTTGTGCTCTAATTCAACAGACCCAGGGCGGCCCGGTTAGACTGAAGGCCCATTAGGGCGTACCAGTCAGGCTGAAGGCCCGAAGAACGGTCCAGACAGGTTGAAGGCCCAGTAGGGTGGACCATACATGCTGAAGGTACTGAGAGTGGGCCAGAAAGACTGAAGGCCCGCTGAGGGCGGTCCAGTAATACTGAAGACTCTATATGCATGTTGTTTGTTATGATATTGTTCTGGTTTGTATGGAGTTAGTATTTTGGGGGAAACTCACGAAGCTTCAGGCTTACAGTTTTGGATTTTGTTTCAGGTACTTCGGATGATAGTGGGAAGGCGAAGGCTTGATCGTGCACCTCTTCACATTTTATGATTTTGATTTCTAAGATACTCTAATATGAAACTATTTTGAAAACATTTTGTAATAAGTAATGATTTTTGGATGCTTGAAAAAGTTTTAAATTTTTATGAATTTTATGAATGTTACATTTTATTTCGGTATATGGAACAAAGAATGTGGGTTTCATTTTATAGGTTTAAATGGAAAATTTTGTATCACGTTTATTATTTTGTTATTGATGGAATTGATGAATCATTTTATTTTGTTTATTTTTACGACTTTGATCCAGAAAAAAAGAAAGTAATTGGTTAAAGTTTGAAGTGTATTGTTATTTCTTTTTTTGGTAAAAGGTTACAAATACATTGCTATTATAACTATACACTAATGGAATTGGACATGCAAAGTTACTTTCTCCTCAAAATTGGGAATATGTTTTTAAGTAAAATCTAATAATAAGAAAGTTTTCATGAACAAAATGTTATATTTTTGTATATTTAATAAAATTAATGGTAACCTAGATAGGAAACCCCACTTCGCAGGGGTTGGATTCGACACTAATGAGAAGAAAACCGACGGGATCCTCAATATATCGTTGGTGATTTGATGACCATTGCTCATATTGGTATCAAAATGTAAGTATGTTGCTATTATGGATAAGAAATATAGTTACAAAAAATTGAATTTGAATCAAATGTATAACAATTAAAAGTCTAATCCTAAGTTACAAAACCAATAATACACTCGGTGATCCTGAAATGACCAATTTACCCCTACTTACTTTCCTGCCATCATCACCTCCCATCCTAGTTACTGAAATGACCAACTTCTCTCTGCAACTCCATGTTAAAGCAACACAACCATCTGCCCATAGTACCTGTCAAAAACTTGTACACCTCATAAAAAAACTAAAGTACGTTGCCAATATCAACAAACCAAAATACGTTTATTTCATTCGCCTTTGTACAAAGGTTTTCGCTTCTCAGAAAACGCATTCAACCCTTCTAACCTATCATCTGTGAACAATATCTCTTCATAGCATTCTTCTTCCAATAAACCAGACCCGATCTCCATTTCTAAACCATGGCTAATCACTCTTTTAGCCATCTGTATAGCCACAGGACCCTAATAATATCATCTTACATCTTACATCATAATATTATATTATAATAAAAAAACATTTTATTATCATCTTACATCTTACATCATAATATTATATTATATTAAAATAAAAAAACATTTTATATAATAAAAAACATAACTACATAACCCGAATAATATCATCTTACATCTTACATCATAATATTATATTATAACAAAAAACATTTTATATAATATTAATAAACATACCTTTTGATTTATATCACGTGCAATTTCAAGTGCCTTTGAGTAAGCATCACCCGCAAGAACACAATAATTAATGAGACCTACATGAAATTATTCTATGGTTTGTACTTTATTTTTTCTACCCATAATAACCATGTGCTTATATTTATTTGGTTATCAATCTAAGCATTTTAATTTATATGTTACATATTTTTAATATTAGTATATAAATATATAAATAAAATATCAAATGACAATGCTTCTTTAGGTGTGATCTTTCGGCCTGTGAAAATAAGTTCTTTGGCTATCGAGCTTCCAATTAACCTAGGAAGCCTTTGTGTCCCTCTAGCCCTGTAAAAAATATATAAAAATATGACAATCATTTTTTTTTATAAAAAAGTATATATTTGTTCTTATATTACCGGTTTCTGGTAAGCCGAGTTTGACATCTTCTCCTGATGACATCAAATTATTAGAAAATGAAACATGTGTAAAAAAATCATAAATAATTATTGTGAGCCTTTGATCTAGAAAACACATATCTGGATATCCATCTCCGACCGTTGGATGGTCTCTAGCAGCTTATATCAGGTATGGAATTTAGTGACTTTGTTACAGAGATACAAAACATTGTTCTGAAATACTCATGATCTCTTACAGAAGTGCTACGATCAAAATTAGATGAAAACTACTAAAACTAATCGAAACAAATGAGGCGCTATAAACTTTAAAGAGCAAAGATAAAAGTCATGAAATCAGATTCGTGACTACTAATTAACAAAGTCCCAAATGAAAGAGCGAAATGATGAGTAAAAAATTAATGAATATTTATATTAGATTATTATCCATAAAAAAGATACATTAAGTTGACTTGAGATCAATCCAAGCCGTACTGTAATTATCAATGATAATGTACATATCAATGATAGTTTCGGCAAAATTTAATTTCACTTAAATCTAAGAATTGAAAGACTAAAATTAAGACAAATTTTATGAAATCAGAAGAGGAAAACTAACCTGGTCTGGTTGTCATTATGTGAGGGAGCAAATAAAACCAGTCAATACCATTTCATAAATTGCAAAACAAAATAATGACATCAATATTGTATTTAATTGAAGACTTCATCAGACGAACGCAGCTACTATGTTCGCTAGTTGAAAAAATGAGGTCATCCAAGCACAACATTGTAGATCAATAAAATGACTTGTGAATTCTAAACAATCACACTACAATCAGATGAAATAGGTCTTCAAGGGGGCAAAATCAAATTGTTTCAGAACAAAAAATCAAAATAAAGTGTAAACACAAAAAGAAACAAAGAGATTCGTAGAAGCACTGATGATCTACCCTTTGAAGATGAAGCTGGTTCTGACTAAGCGAAGGTATAACATATATTTCTCTAGAAAGAATCGGCTCGAACTCGGGCTCAAAGAATTCACTCCAGAAATCTCAAATACACACAAAATCAGACAGTTTGTTGTTCATCTACCTCAAATCATAAAGCATTATCTGTGGAAATATAATGAAAATGTTAAAAAAAAAGTTCCTGTGTTATTCGAGTATTTTTGTAACGACCGTAATATAAGTAACAATTGTCGGCCAAATCTGTGGACGGGCTGGTCCATTCGTTTTCAATGCCTTGGGCGAGATAATAAAATAATGCCCTTATATTTGTGTCAAACGATAAGAAAATGCATATAAATATTTCTATGACAAAAGTGCAAATAATTTTATAGTAAAATAAGACATAAATATAAACAAAGACACACAAAACCACCTAAAACGATACGTGAATACATTCTATAAATAATTTGTCCATCAAAAACATATTCCTAACCATTTCACACAGTGGAGGCATAATTTTTTTTAATTCATCTTCAAGTTAAAAAAAATCATGAAACAAAATTCCATAAGCAGATTCATAATGTGTGATCCATTGATCTTCATGCCTCTAGATAAGCTTCTTTCCCCTTTAGTGGATTTTCTCTTTGTTTGATTCTTTCCATTGGTCAATCTTTTTTCATTGTATAAAAGATGAAAGGAATGGTTTTTGTGGCACTCTAAAAATTCATTCGGCGTATGTTAAGTCATAATTTCCTTTTCACACATCTAGTAGTCTCCACATGTGCCTTCCGGTACATAGAAATAGAACCTTCAATATGGTGATGCTAATAAAAAATAAAAACAAAAGGTTATTTTAATATGTGTAATTGATATTATGAAGTGAGATCCTCTTATAGAAAGGAGAATCATAATGGTGCAAGAAGAATTATAATCTTCATTAAATAGCAAAAAAAAAAGAGTTCTAGAATTTAGTGAAGTAAATTTTAAATAGACAAAGCTCCTGATAGTAACAAAGTTGCAGCAACACCTGAAACAAATCGCACAACTTCTATCTCGATGTGTCAAGATGAAAAGCCAAATGAGTCAATGAACAGGTTATAAAAGTCTGCACAAAATGCATCAGATAATTACTTCTTTAACAATATCAACACCAAAGTTTTTCCACTTTTCAGTAATTGAAGCGAATTCATTGTTGTCATAAAATATTTCTTACGGGTGAAGAAAAAATTGAAATTATTTTGAAATTGAAATGAGTTCATACTGTCATAATTAAGAACCAAAGAGAATAGTAATGTTGGTGTTAGAACATACCATATTTGTATGTTACAATTAATAAATGAGAAATCAAAATTTTCTCCTACTTTTTGTTCCTACATATCCTCCCACCCAATGAAATGGTGACATGTGTAACATTTAATACTCATTTAATGAGATTTTATGATATTTTAGGATACTAATATGACATATGTCATCATTTAAATGGGTAAGAGGATTGATAGGATCAAAAGGTAGTAGGATATTTAAAATCTCTTAATGAATTTCTAAATTTTACAAACACAATCCCTTACTCATCTATTAGATGTCAAAATCAATGAAAGTAACATAATGAATTATTAACAAAATTAAAACAATAGAAGCCCTAAATTCTCCAAAGCATCATTATATCAATAGGAACATGAAATCTATTGGGAGACGGTACTAGAAAATGAGACCTGGTCTTTTACATCTTAAACGTTCACTCTTGCTAAACTGGTAATTTCCCGTATTGTATCATTAATCTTCCAAAAACCCAATCCAATATCAGAACCAACATGTAAGGAGATAATATTTTAGCACGAAATAATAAAGAACAGAAAGATATCAGACGAATTAACTGCTATCAAATTTCAAAATCAAATCAAATACAAAGCTTCAACTAACCCAAATGTGCTGAATTTGAAGACAATAAAAACTAAATCGGTTGCTCAAATTTAGGGGTGTAAACGAGCCGAGCCGAGCCCGAGCCTAACCAAGCTCGAGCTCGGCTCGTTTAATTTTGAAGAAGCTCGAGCTCGAGCTCGAGCTCGATTCGAGCCTTAAAATGAAGCTCAAGCTCGGCTCGTGAACAATTTAGTGAGCTCACAAGCCTAAACGAGCTTAAACGAGCCTATATATATATACACTCTCTCTCTCTCTCTCTCACACACACACACACACACACACACATATATATATATATATATATATATATATATATATATATATATGCTCGTTTAGGCTCATTTAGGCTCGCGAGCCCACTAGCTGAAGCTCGGCTCGAGCTCGTTTAATAAACGAGCCTCATATTTGGGCTCGTTTAATTCGATCTTGAGTCGAGCTTTTAACGAGTCGATCCCGAGTAGCTCGCGATTAGCTCGACTCACTTACACCCCTACTCAAATTTATAGGGTGTATATGAGATTTTTGTTCATACCTTAGCTTTAAATTTCTTCACAAATCATAAACATGACCAAAAGGTCCTCTCCATTAGACTTGAAGATGATCTGCTTCAATTGGTAGAGGTGAATGTCAATGTAGATGGGCAAAAACGAAAACAGATGGAAATTCAACGATTTAATTAGCAACCTGTGATGAAGAATAGAGTTGCAGCCGAGCCGAGCTCGAGCCTGACCAAGCTCGGGCTCAGCTTGTTTAAATATTTATCGGCTCGAGCTCGAGTTCGGCTCGTTTCAAGTCTTGTGGTACAAAGCTCGAGATCGGCTCGTTAAGAATTGTATGGGCTCGGGCTCAACTTGGACTCGGCTTGTCTACAGTATACTTTAATTTCCTAAAATGGTATTTATTAAATTATTATTTATTTTAATAAATAAAAATAAAAATAATTTTTTTATTATATATATGTAGGCTCGTTTAGGCTCGCGAGCCTAACGAGCCAAGTGACAAAGGCTCAAGCTCGAGCTCATTTAATAAACAAGTCTAATAATAAGCTCGAGCTCGTTTAAAATTGATTTCGAGTCGAGCTTTTAACGATGTAACGACCCAAAATTTACGTCCAAAAATTTCGTTTTTAAAACATTACTTTAGAAAATATTACTAGTTAAAAACACTGTTTGATTAAGCCATAACAAACATAAACTGAGTCTAAAAGTCAATCATACAATTATCAATACATCAGAGTACGAATCCTAGAAAATCTCATAAATGCGGAAACCAGTGTGTGCGTGTGATGTGCCGCTACCGCGCCAGCTCCTTCCCCTTCGAAGAAGAGGTACCTGAAACAGCAATTGAAAAACGTAAGCACTAAGCTTAGTGAGTTCCCCCATAATACCCCATACCATGCATACACATAATCAACCAATGTTCAGCTATGAGTTACGGGCCTTGCCCACACTCGAGAAGATACGGGCTCTGCCCACACTTTGCTAGCCGGGAGATACGGGCCTCGCCCACACTTGTGAAGATACGGGCCCTGCCTACACTTTGCTATCTGGGAGATACGAGCCTAGCCCACACTCCAACCTCGGAGAGATACGGGCCCTGCCCACACTCAACCGCTAACCCATAACATACAAGTATCACACAGACAACAAGTATAAGCAACTCTATCATATTAACGCATATATCATACTTAACTAAGCCCAGAGATACGGGCTCGGCCCACACTCTAGTACTGGCATCTCGTCTACGCGAATCGGCCTTGGTGCCTTAGACCCGTTCCTACTGGAAATGAAACTCACCTCGAAATAGCTGCTGGTCTGTGTGGGAACTGATCACCTACTACTGCTGCTGCTGCTCCGGAAACCCTCCGGCTGCAATTCCCACAATATTTTCAATCAACACATTGCTCACTGACTTTTGGGTAAAATGACCATTTTACCCCTGACCTTGCCCTAATTCAAAGTCAGAGTCAACTTTCAGTTGACCCGACTCGCCGAGTTGGCTTTCCAACTCGCCGAGTCCCTAATCAAACGACTGCCCTGAATCTCGATCCTACCCGTCGAGTTAGGCAACGACTCGACGGGTTCGACTTCATGACCAATATTCAAATCCTTCATCCTACTCGCCGAGTTGTATGAACAACTCGTCGAGTTCATCTTCATCCGATGAACACTCATGCTAAGACTCGCCGAGTTGTATGAACAACTCGTCGAGTCTGTTCTTGATCTAAGGAGATTGCCTTGAACTCGCCGAGTCAGGGCATTGACTCGCCGAGTACCTCCATAGATGGGTTAAGCTTCCGACTCACTGAGTCACACCCTGTGACTCACTGCTCACTCGACACTACGAAAAGGGGACAAACTCGGAGACTCGCGAGCAGACTCGCTGAGTCACATGAACGACTCGCCGAGTCGTTGCCATGCACTCCTAAAATATACCGATTTGCTCGATTCCAGTCCATTCCATTCATAGATCTGGACTTCTAGGACACGAATCACACGTAAAGTTTCCAACTTTACGTGTGGATATTCACCAATATGGATTTTAGGGCTCAAAATGTCTCAAAAGGGTAGATCTAGGGCTAACAAGCAACATGGGGCCAAAAAGCTAACAGATCTGAGCTCCTGGAGCTCAATCTTGCCTAGATCCAGAGGCCAAACATCTTATTACGACATATAATGCACATACAAGCTTGGGGATTTGACCAAGAAAGACCCAAATGAAGTACTAAGCATAGAATCATGGGGAAAACGGGTTATACCTCAAAGGAACTGCTGGAAGAACACAATAATTGCCTGGATGGCTTCCTTTCTTTTGGATCTACTTCCTTCCTCCTTCAAAGCCTTCAAAAGCACAAAATAAAACTTCAAATCTTCAAAGAACAAGCACAAACGAGGGATGGGGAGCTCTGGGGAGAGAATGGGGGCTGGCCCGGGGCGGATAAGTCGCTTAAATAGGGTGCAAACCCCTGAAACTTAGGGTTTCAACCAACAGCTGTGACTTGCCATAGCACGTCCGAAACGCGGTCTTCTGCGCATCCTCCTCCCTGACCCTCATCTGATGATAACCCGAACTCAAGTCAATCTTGGAGAACCAAGATGCTCCCTGAAGCTGATCAAAAAGGTCATCAATCCTCGGGAGTGGGTAACGGTTCTTCACCGTTACCTTGTTCAGCTCCCGGTAATCTATACACATCCGATGCGACCCATCCTTCTTCTTCACGAATAGAATCGGGGCTCCCCAAGGCGAACTACTCGGACGAATGAATCCCTTGTCTAGCAGCTCCTGCAGCTGCGTAGACAACTCCTGCATCTCGGGAGGAGCCAACCAATACGGTGCTTTGGCTATCGGAGCCGCACCGGGGATAAGGTCAATCCTAAACTCCATCTGTCGCTCCGGAGGTATCCCAGGTAGCTCCTCCGGGAAAACATCTGCAAAATCCCGAACCACCGGAACCTCGCGCACTGTCGCCTTACCCGCCTCTTGGGTATCCATCACATACGCGACATACCCTGCGCACCCCTGCTGGAGATAGCGCCTAGCCCTCGCTGCTGAACATACAGCGGGTCCACACTGCGGCCTCTCTCCATGAATCACTAACTCTCCCTCACTTGGGGTCCTGACCCGCACTAGCTGCTGCGCGCAATCTATCACCGCCCTATTAGGGCTCAACCAATCCATGCCAATAATCACCTTGTTCCCACACAACGGTATGGGAACCAAGTCTACCAAGTAACGCTCCTCGAACAACCGCAGAACGCAATCTCGGAACACCATCGATGCTCGCACCGAACGATCATCCGCAATCTCTACCTCTAAAGGACAATCTAACTCGCCTGAAGTCTCATGAAACCTCTTGCTAAGCGCAAGAGAAACAAACGATCGGGATGCACCCGAATCAAACAATACCTGAACTGAGATGCCGTTCACATGGAACGATCCTAATGCATACATATACATACAGAGCACATATCAATATCATAACATCATAAAACAAAAGATAGAGGGAAAGAATCATACCCGTCACCACATCGGGTGCGGCGCGTGCCTCCTCGGTAGTCAACTGGAACGCTCAGCTCCTTACCACCGGAGCCTCTGCCTTGCCCTGCCGGCCATCCGTGATCCGCAGGGTCGCTGGAGCTGGCGCCTTCACCGGCGCTGAAACTGTCAACTGGGGGCAGTTGGCCTTCTTGTGGCCCCTCTGGTTGCAGTGAAAACACAACAACTCTGATGTCTGAATAGCTGAAACTGGAGTAGTACAATCCCTGCTAAAGTGCCCTGCCTTGCCGCACTTATAGCAGCCCACTGATCCCGTCCTACATGCTCCCACATGCGTCCTGCCGCATTTCCCGCAGCGGCTCGGTCCTAACTGGCCTTTCGGCCTACCATCTGATCCCTTGGGCTTCTTCCCCGAAGCCCCTCCTGCCTGTCCCTCCTCTAATTTCCGTTTCCGGATGTGCTCCAAATCTAACTCCCTCTCCCTCGCCCTGGCAATCATAGAGTCCAGGGTGGGGCAAACTGAAAAACTAACATGCTTCCGGATGTCAGCTCGTAGCATGTCATGGTAACGAGTCCTCTTCATGTCCTCGTCACCGGCATACTGGGGCACCAATAAAGCCCTCTCCCGGAACTTGGCGGTGATCTCCGCCACAGTCTCCGTCGTCTGTCTCATGTCTAGGAACTCCCTGGCCAACTGCTAAAGCTCGACAGCCGGCGCAAACTCTGCCCTGAACCTGGTCACAAAGTCCGACCAGGTCATCGCCTCGACAGTTGAGGCTCCCAACGAGTCACCCACTGACTCCCACCAATCCCGGGCTCGGTCCCGTAAACATCCCGCTGCATACCTCACCTTCGACCCCTCGGGGCAGAAGCTAGTCAACTGGGCAGACTCGATGTCTGCAATCCATCGCCTGGCAGCAATGGGGTCTTTCACCCCATGAAAATCCGGCGCACCACTGCCCCTGAAGTCCTTGAAGGACAGTGTGCGTGATCCCGACTGGCTGGATGCCAAGTCACTCCTGAATGCCCGAAGGCGATCCTCCATCAGCTCCATAATCCCTTCCTTGATCGACCCGAAGATATTGGGAGTCGACTCAAGGATACCCCTGGTGATCTCTGACGCGATGAACTCGCGTAGCCCCTCATCTATCGGCTCGGAACCTGATCCCGAGCCGGACCCCTCTCCTGATCCGCCATCCACTGGCCTCGAACGAAGTACCACCATTCTGCAATACATAAATAACATTCATTAGTGATATTGATGCTCCTTGAGGAATCATATCTACCACAAGTTCCCTGGTCTCATCTTGGCATCCCTTGGTTCGGGTACGGATCCTCTGCTTTCAGTAGTACGGGCCCATACTACATTCCACATCTATCCGTACCTTCTTCAAGGTATGCCTTGACTCCACCAGATCCCTTTCACTAAGACTGATCATTACTATACTCATCCCCGGCTCGCCCTAGGGGAAATCTCCGACTCTACTCGAACCAGTCCTCAGGTGCTGCAGGGCTCCTTGTAATGCCAATCAGCCATCACCCGAATACCATCACACGTGAAGAGACTTGGATAATCCTTCGAGTACCTGACTCATCCCTACAACGGTTGGACTCAAACAAGAGCTGCGCAGTAGGATTAATTCCGGTACTCTAAGATTATTCAACTCTGATCACATATGACGTGACGTATTCGCCTAATGGCTAACTCCCATTATTCAGAGTCCCACATAGCACGAAGCAAGCAGCATTTAGATAAGGGTAACAATCTCAATTAACTCTATCCACTTTCAGGAACTGAGCTAGCATAAAGTGCTAAGCTCATACTACCAGGCATAACCTAATCAGGCTATCCTACTTACTGTCTACTCGATAACTAGCATGCAATTTCTCATACAACTAAAACACAAATAGCAGGCACATAAGGCATCACTCCTAGATCCTTAGTCCTATTCTAGCATGCTGTTCTACGAAAGCTGATAAACACAACATAAACTGGTATGGGTACTTTGGGGAATACTTACTTGAGCTCGGCCGGTCGCACACATCACACACTTCGTTCTTTCTCAAAACTCTTTTCTCCATTTTAGAAAACATTTTCTTTTAGAAAATCTTTTAATCCCTTGATTTGAGTCCAGACACTCCCGAAGGTGTGTCCGAATCCCTCAAACCAGGGCTCTGATACCAACTTGTAACGACCCAAAATTTACGTCCAAAAATTTCGTTTTTAAAACATTACTTTAGAAAATATTACTAGTTAAAAACACTGTTTGATTAAGCCATAACAAACATAAACTGAGTCTAAAAGTCAATCATACAATTATCAATACATCAGAGTACGAATCCTAGAAAATCTCATAAATGCGGAAACCAGTGTGTGCGTGTGATGTGCCGCTACCGCGCCAGCTCCTTCCCCTTCGAAGAAGAGGTACCTGAAACAGCAATTGAAAAACGTAAGCACTAAGCTTAGTGAGTTCCCCCATAATACCCCATACCATGCATACACATAATCAACCAATGTTCAGCTATGAGTTACGGGCCTTGCCCACACTCGAGAAGATACGGGCTCTGCCCACACTTTGCTAGCCGGGAGATACGGGCCTCGCCCACACTTGTGAAGATACGGGCCCTGCCTACACTTTGCTATCTGGGAGATACGAGCCTAGCCCACACTCCAACCTCGGAGAGATACGGGCCCTGCCCACACTCAACCGCTAACCCATAACATACAAGTATCACACAGACAACAAGTATAAGCAACTCTATCATATTAACGCATATATCATACTTAACTAAGCCCAGAGATACGGGCTCGGCCCACACTCTAGTACTGGCATCTCGTCTACGCGAATCGGCCTTGGTGCCTTAGACCCGTTCCTACTGGAAATGAAACTCACCTCGAAATAGCTGCTGGTCTGTGTGGGAACTGATCACCTACTACTGCTGCTGCTGCTCCGGAAACCCTCCGGCTGCAATTCCCACAATATATTCAATCAACACATTGCTCACTGACTTTTGGGTAAAATGACCATTTTACCCCTGACCTTTCCCTAATTCAAAGTCTGAGTCAACTTTCAGTTGACCCGACTCGCCGAGTTGGCTTTCCAACTCGCCGAGTCCCTACTCAAACGACTGCCCTGAATCCCGATCCTACCCGTCGAGTTAGGCGACGACTCGACGGGTTCGCCTTCATGACCAATATTCAAATCCTTCATCCTACTCGCCGAGTTGTATGAACAACTCGTCGAGTTCATCTTCATCCGATGAACACTCATGCTAAGACTCGCCGAGTTGTATGAACAACTCGTCGAGTCTGTTCTTGATCTAAGGAGATTGCCTTGAACTCGCCAAGTCAGGGCATTGACTCGCCGAGTACCTCCATAGATGGGTTAAGCTTCCGACTCACTGAGTCACACCCTGTGACTCACTGCTCACTCGACACTACGAAAAGGGGACAAACTCGGAGACTCGCGAGCAGACTCGCCGAGTCACATGAACGACTCGCTGAGTCGTTGCCATGCACTCCTAAAATATACCGATTTGCTCGATTCCAGTCCATTCCATTCATAGATCTGGACTTCTAGGACACGAATCACACGTAAAGTTTCCAACTTTACGTGTGGATATTCACCAATATGGATTTTAGGGCTCAAAATGTCTCAAAAGGGTAGATCTAGGGCTAACAAGCAACATGGGGCCAAAAAGCTAACAGATCTGAGCTCCTGGAGCTCAATCTTGCCTAGATCCAGAGGCCAAACATCTTATTACGACATATAATGCACATACAAGCTTGGGGATTTGACCAAGAAAGACCCAAATGAAGTACTAAGCATATAATCATGGGGAAAACGGGTTATACCTCAAAGGAACTGCTGGAAGAACACAATAATTGCCTGGATGATTTCCTTTCTTCTGGATCTACTTCCTTCCTCCTTCAAAGCCTTCAAAAGCACAAAATAAAACTTCAAATCTTCAAAGAACAAGCACAAACGAGGGTTGGGGAGCTCTGGGGAGAGAATGGGGGCTGGCCTGGGGCGGATAAGTTGCTTAAATAGGGTGCGAACCCCTGAAACTTAGGGTTTCAACCAACAGCTGTGACTCGCTGAGTCCAGGATATGGACTCGTCGAGTCGACAACTTAAACGTGTCCCGGGTCCCGCATCCACTCGGCGAGTCGGACCTATGACTCGCCGAGTCCAAGGCTAAAAGAAAGGAAATACTTCAAATAAGATTTACGTACCAGGAACCGGGTGCTACAAACGATTTGACCTCGAGTAGCTCACGAGTAGATTGGCTCGTTTGCACCCTTAATGAAGAAAGAGATCGGTAAAGGAAAGGTGGTGTAGCATGTGGCAAACTGCGGTGAAAAATCCATAAAAACCCACCTTCTAACGAATCATAAACTCAAAGTCAATCACGAAATTTGAATGTATCAAACCTGATTGATGGAAGAAAAATGTTTGCTAAAAAAGGGAGGAGGTGGAGGAAATCGAACGATTTGAATTGAATGGTGTGGTGGCTGGATCCGATGATAGTGATGGTTCTGAGGGGCGTCGCAATTGGAAGTGGGAAGAGTGAAATGGTAGATGCTAGATTTTCTCCATCCGAAGATAGACAGAGGAGAGATAGGCGGTGGGGGTAAAGATTACAGAAATCAGAATATTATTGGTTGAGAGAAACGGTGAAACAAAAGCACAAAACACGTGTCCAGTAAAATATAGACAATGATAAAAAAAAAATACCTAAAGCAGAAAGTTAGATGTTTTTTAACATATATATATATATATATATATATATATATATATATATATATATATATATATATGACCCAATTTGCCAAAACCTTAGAATGTTTACTGTAGCTAAAAGGGAGGATAATTTTAATATATATATATATATATATATATATATATATATATATATATATATATATATATATATATATATATATATTCTATCTTAGAATCCATTTTTGTCTATGTGGTTCTTCCACAATCATTTTCACATAAAAGTTAATTTACCAGAATACCCTTAATACATTAACTCATTAATTAATTCGACATTATACGCCCCAAATCCTTCGATTCAATTAATTAAGATCTTCTAATCCTGCCTACTCTAATTTTTCATCTGTATTGTGCAATTTCAATTTGAAAATTATAAGGTGTGTTTAGTTGCGGAAAAATGGGTCGTTTTCCGGAAAAAATTTCCAAGACAATGAGAATTTTGAAAACGTGTTTAGTTCGTCTATTTTTCTAAATTTTTCACGGAAAATGAAAATTTTCTGTTTTCTAAAATTACAAAGAAGTTGTAAATTTTTGGAAAACTGATAATCATTGTTTTCCACATTTTTCTAATTCCAAAATTTTTCTAAAATATAAACGCACACCCACTTCCACCCCCATCCACTTCTACCTACCCCACCTTAACACCCCCCACCCACACACACACCCACCCGCGCACACACACACACACACACCAACCCACAAACACACACACACACACTCACCCACAAACACACACACATACATACCCACCAACGCACCCACACACACAAATACACTCGCACACATACCCACCTACACCCCCACAAACACACACCCATACACACACACAAACCCACACCTACCCCTACCCCCACCCCCACCCCCACCCTCACAGACACACACACCCACACACATGCAAACCCACACCTACCCCCACCCCACGCTCATAGACACACACACCCACACACACAAAAACCCACACCTACCCCCATAAACACACACATACACACACATAAACACACACTCGCACCCCCACCCACCCAACACCACCACCACTAACCCATCACTAGCACCACCACCACCGCTGCCGCCGCCATCACCACAACTGACACAATTGCTGCCGCCACTACCATCGCCTGTCATCACCACCACCGCCGACCCGCTACCGTCACCGTCACCGCCCCCACCCACACCCTACCACCACTACCGTTTTCTAAAAATGAAAACCGATAGAAAAATACACATCTAAACACGTTTTCTAGTTTTCTAAAACTGAAAATGAAAAATGAATAAGTTTAACTAAACGCATTTTCTAAATTTTTCATTGAAAAATGAAAACGGAAAACGAAAATCGAAAAGGGAAAACAAAAAACAGAAAATGAAAATTGTTTTTCCGTAACTAAACGCAACCATAGCATTCCTGAAAATTAGGGGTTGTTTAGGCTTGCCATTTGTTTCTTCTCCATACATTTCGTTTTAACCCTCAACTCCACCAGGATCCCTTAAATCTCGTTGCCTTCCCTTATTCATTCAAATCTGAAGATTCGCAACCCTCAATTTAAGGCAGCTCCTTCTTTCACATTCTTCCACACCACCTTCCTTCTTCCCTACACACAAATGCTTTCCTCATTTAAACCCTCAAAAAGTTTGACATACAGAGAACCATAGATGCAGTTCAATCAGTTTTGCTACTTTGTATACATCATAGATTTATTAAACCCATGTTTTCTCTCTTTTGGATGTCCTCAGTTGACATTCACCACCATCAAAGATGCTTCACAGTCCTTTCTTCTTCTTCTTTCTCTGGTACAAATCTATTTTCTTTGTTTTTGTCTTTTTCTATTTTTCCCCATTTTCTCTATCTAAGCCTTAGAAATCAACGAAGACTCCTCTTTGTTTACTGTTTGAAGCCTAATCCAGAAATGACTCAGTTCTTATTTATTCATCTTTTATTTTTCATTTTATGATTTATGTTGTGAAATGATTAATCAAAATTTTAGTTCTGATTGTTATGTAGTAACATGGAGTATTGATTCAGGCTCTTTCCTCAAGAATTCATCATGGGAATTGTGAGTCCATAATAAGTATGGATTGTCTAAGATGGTAATCAATTTCCAAGAGCCCTTTAAAATGTTGATACCCTTAATTTTGATATACAAATTTTGGTGTTACAATCATTGTTTTTTAAAGTTTTTTTTACCTGTTGCAACTGTGAATGAAGAAAACTTTGTTTTGATATGTTGACTAGATTGCATAAAAGAAGGCTACATAGTTAATAGATGGACCTGACAGTCAAATTAGATTCCCTTGATCCCTTGAGCTTATAACAGGTGATGAACTACTACATTTCCTGCTCCATGGAGGGATGAAATCATCATTTCCCAGCAAGTATGCAAGAGATTATTAGTGTTATTCACTGTTTAAGCAGAAATTTTTATTAGAACTTTTCAATGTCTGTCCATCTCTCTGTGGTAGAAAAGAAAATCCACTATTTCTCAAAAATTTTGTTACGATCATAGGTTTATCATGACAAAATGATTTTGTTACCCTTTTGTAATACATGGTTGATACAAAAACAATTCAAAGAGTTTGATTACATTGTGAAAAAGAAGTGAGTGGTAAAAGTTTCCTTAAAATAATTCCATTTTGCTTTTCATGGTATTGTTCTTAAGTGATCAGATGTTAGTTTGCAATCCTGTTTTCATAAGTTCTTAAATGAAAATGATAATGATATGGAAAAGGAAAAGGAAAAGGTAAAGTTATTCTTAAGTTCTTAAATGAATGATCTCAAATCATTTGGGCTATCAGATCTTTGTTTTTCATTTTTTTTTGTACTTAGATTATTTAGCCAATTAGTTAAGTTTTTAAATTTATGTTTCTATATTAAATAATGATGTGAGATATTTGGGTGGATTTATTGTAGTAGTTTCCTCTAATTAATGAACAAGGAATCATATGTGATGACAATTGAAGTAGCCATCTGGTAACAAAGAAGAGACCTTTTAGAAATCAAACTTTCTGAAAATGTTTAAGAATGTGATACAACTTTTTTAACAATGTGTAGACACATTTTTCAAAGATAAAGGACCAAGATACTATAGTGATCTAAAGTTGCACTTTTGAACACTCTACAACTGTCACTTGATCATGTATTATGATTTATGAGAATTGTTTTTTAATTTAAAATCGAATGATGACTTGTTAGAAATGGAGTATAGAAAAGCTTGGAAATTCTGAGAATTGTGGCTTTCACTTTCAGATTAAAGTATTTGGATGGTACTCCCAATCTTTAATCGGATAAGACTCAGAATTGAGAGAAAACAGAAGAGAGAATGTTTTGATGTTATGAAGAAGAAGTGTACCAACCACAAATTCGGATATGATCATATAACAGAAAAAACTTCTTGTCTTAAAACTGTCACATGACAGTTTTATGTCCTAAAACTGTCCACAAACGGTCATAAACAACCTTAAATCCAGGTCTAGAATATAAATCACAAAACTGGGTACATTTATCAAAATCCAGATTTCTGATGCAATTTAATATAGCCAGGGGCTCTGCCCCTTGGACCCTGCTAGGGGCTGCCACCCCATGGACCCCGCTCCCAGGGGCGCTACCCCCGGACCACCGTCGGTTTAGGGGTTTCGCCCCTAAATAACAGTATACTTTCAACAAAGACAAAATTAAACAAATAGGCACTCCACACCATACCGATTTGTTCAATAACTTTCAAAGTGACATTGATCAACAAATTAACCCCATTACACTTAAATAACATTAGTGATACAAAATCACCAACATGACTCTTCAAGTGGGTTGGGAATAAAAGTCGAACAAAGAGTAATTTAACATGTTGATTATTAAACTGAGGGAAAATGTCACTGTAGCCCCACAAACTTTCACATTTTGGTTTAAAATGTCCCTATTGTTATTTTTTGGCTTTATAAGGGCATGAATTCTCTTTTTACCGGCTTTTAAGGTCATTTTCTAGAAAGTGAAGGGGTCATCCGATCACCCCTTTCACAATTAGCCAGTTATCTTGTACACATCATTAAAAAAAGCCAACTCATTTGCCAGATCAGATGCCACCTAATGTATACGAACAGGAGAGCACGAAATTGAGGGAGAACAACCATGTGGAATCCATCGCCATTATCATCACTTCTCCTCAAAATAGCATTCATCATTTCTTTCTTTCTTTCTCTTTGCTTCTTCTTCGTCTTACTCTCCCCCAACCCCCAACCCCCGTTATCATTCCATCTCAATTCCGAAAGTCAACTCCAAGAAACAATAACCACTGCCACCGTTGGAGACATACTCACACTCTTTGGCACACCACAGCAGGCTGCATCCGTCGACCCCCAATTGAGAATCTGAGATAAGTCAAGTATCCAACAACGAACCTATTCGTCCAAATCGATCAAACACAACACCAATTCCGAGCCGAACATTCGCAGGTAGCATAATTTTGACTTTCCCATTGACCCGTAAGAACATCTGTTCAATTTCCGATGGCAGATGAAAGTTGCGCTTCTGATATCTGTACTTCAAATCCGATTACACCATTCACAGATCAATAATTCCAATTTTGACCTTTTTAGTTTGACTCACAAGAACACCCTTACAAACGCGATTTCATCCCATTGAGTTCCTGTCACGATTTCATTCGCTCGTATGACACAACTTGTGAGTTAGATTAACCATTCGGAACCCAGCACATCATAAACACCAAATCCCACTTCTTCAAATTGATTTTAAGATCAAACAGCTCATCAGTCGAGTTCATTACCACAATTATCTGTATTTTCAAAACTTTAAAACATCGAATCTTCATATCATCATTAATTTCATCGAATGACATATACAAGAAACTAAACTGATGTTGAAACAAGAATGAGTCGATAGACTTTTTTAAACAAAGAATCAATTGATAAAATCAAAATTGATGTCGATAATGCCATTACTCACAAAGATCGATTCCGGAACAGATGAGCAAAAGATTTAACAATCATGGATAAGAATCGTCAATTGTTGTTTGTTGGCTCCAGCTTCTGCCCCCGGCCCTGGATGGCCTTTCCACCATTTCGATGGCGAGAGCCAGGTCAAGGACTTCATCCATACACTTTTGCATCATCAAAAATCCCTAATTCGATTTCATGTTAAGATACAATGAGATGGCTGACAACCTGACATTTTGGTGAATCTCACAAATTTGGCAACGAAATGGGTGATGAATTGGGTGACCACTGTACCCTTAGGGCCCAAGCAAGGCAACTCGTTAGTGAGTCGTTGATGTGTCATCTGCATTGGGTGAGTTGACTCTGTAACTAAGTTAGGTGATGACTAGGAAAAGAAACCGGTTAAATTGGGGCAAAATCTCTAATTAGCCGGTAAAAAGAGAATTTATGCCCTTATAAAGCCAAAAAATAACAATAGGGACCTTTTAAACCAAAATGTGAAAGTTCGTGGGGCTACAATGACATTTTCCTTTAGACTAATGCTCAAACAATGAAATATCAATATCCAATTACAAAGTAAATTTATATTACTAGCAAATTTATATGTATAGTAATAAGATATAAGAAAAATATAAATAGTAATGTATTTTCAATTATTTGTTTATTATAACATTGAATTCTCAATTCTTCTTATTTAAACAATATAAAAACTAACGAATCCAACTTTTTAGATTTCAAAACATGAAACCTCAGTAACCTTCCTCGTGTCTTTGAGTTTGATTTTGTTTTTTTTAATTGGATGTACTTTCATCATTTGTTTCTTTTAATATAAATTTATGTGTGTGTGTGAACTAAGGTGTTTTATAATTTGTTGTTTAGCTATTTGATGATGTTTGATTGATATTTATTATGGTTTAAAACATCTTTAATCTTATTAAGTAATAACATTTTAAAAATATTTTATCCGTGGTTCCACGGGTAGTAACCTACTCTGTGTGTGTGTGTGTCTATATATATATATATATATATATATATATATATATATATATATATATATATATATATATATATATATATATATATATATATATAGAGAGAGAGAGAGAGAGAGAGAGAGAGAGAGAGAGATGGATGTTATAGTAGTATTCTTACATTTTATAACTAGTTTACAACCCGTGGGAACCACGGTTATTAAATTAATTAAACGTTTATAATAAAACTCAAAATTATTAATCAATTATTTTAAATAAATTACTAATTAAGATATATTTTTATTAGTTATGTGAAATTATAATCGATGACTCAAATAAATATATAAAATTAATTTTCAATATATATATTAGATATTTTTTATTGTGAACTAATGAAAACAATAATATAAACTCTAAAATTTGAAATAGAGAAATCAATACATTGACAAATAGCATCATATTAACGAGGAGATCTAATAAATTTAAAATAGAGAACTAATAGATTGACAAATGACAATACATTAATTAAGAGGTCTAATATGATGATACATGGCAAAAGAACTACTCTTTTATTAGTATAGAGATGATAAATATTGACCGACAATAATGAATAGAATATAACCGATAAGATAGTAGTTTGGTGTTTCCCACGGATGGTACCAACCTAGCTGTTAATAAATAAAATTGATTATTAGTTATTAAATTCCAGTTTTCTATTAAAATCCCAATTTTCTATTAAAATTCCAATTAGTGTTTGTTGACTTCCAAAAAACCAATTTAAGTAATTGTTTTTTTTTTTTGAAAATTTTATAAAGTATACTTTATTTTTGAGAGAGTAATAAAATTATTCACAACAGAGAATTATAAAATATTGGAAAAACACTGTTATTTTTATTAAACAGTGTTGCAATTCTTATAATATATAAGTATTAAGTATGTGGTCTTTTAAATCGTTGTCACATTAAGAAACTTATAATAAGATATAAGCCAAACCATGTCAAGGAACAACAATTTTATGCATCAAATCCAGCATTTCATTTCAATTCTTCACAAGAAAAACAATAATCAGGACGAATATGGTGACCAACACCTGTTTTACAACTTTTCGCAATCGGTAGGTTTAAACGATACCTTTTTGTTATCTAAATCAAAACCTACCATAAAATTCATCTGTGCCAAGTTCCCGAAAACTGGAAGATCCGTAGTCGACCCCATGGCTAAGCAAATAATATGTTTACTAACCGTAACAAATATGTTGTCTCTTGTCAACTCGACATCTGCTCCATCAAAATGCATTATTACTTTAGGTACGTCTATAACTTTTGTAGCACGATAACACAGATTGAGCTGCTTTTGTGGATCTTTCATCGTTCTCAAATTAAGAGAGTCTTTGATAGCCATCTCAACGTTTTTATAGAGTCTATGGGGTAACATTGTTAACGTTGTCCCTGAATCCACGATCATGTTTCCTTTTGGCACCGGTTTTGAGAAGTTCAAGCCATCGTGTATATTCATTCGCCTACTTCCGACACTAACCGCTTCCAACGTTACGTAATAAAATGTTTTTGGAGATTTTGGGACAAGTGGGGTCGAAACAATATTTGGACCAAAGTCAATGTCACCGAAGGTCATTTTACTAGACTTGTTCAATAAATCATCGTTCAAAGGGTATGGAATAAGACAATATGAAAACCTACCAGGCACAAAAGAACGTATTTGTGTCACTAGAGACACGTCTCCTCCACCAAGGCCGATTACCCCACCCCATGTTGATCGGAAAATACCACCGTTGCTAAATCCACAACCAAAAACAATATTTGGGAGGAACCGGTCACCTAATCCTAAGGTTTCTGTGGAGACACTGCCGTTGCTAAAAGATCCATCAGCATAACTCTCAAAAAACTCACAAGTTTTGGTTGGAGAGCAAGATATATCGACAGTATCTATACCCTTACATATTGTTGAGTCACAATCTAAGGGTTTATAAGTAGAAGATTTCTTCGGGTCAAAAAGAGTACCCTTGTGTTTATAACATTTGATGCAAGGCTTGCACTGTATCCATGACAAATCGCTACCAGTATCAGCGATGGCCATGACTTTATGTGATGGATTTCCAAACGAAATGTTCACAAGAAATTCACCATGATCGGGGATTATTTGGGTTTGGTATGTCGTTGCATTTTCTTTGTAACGTTTTGCATTGATGAAAGAGCGTTGCAAAGCATGAGCAAGGCGTTGCGAAAAGGTCATGGAACCATCGTAAAAAGGGGATTTGATGGAATCACGATGGATGAGATCAATGCTAAATGTACCACCGGATTCCACTCCGGTGGCTGTTGCCGGAGAACTAATATATAGAATGGCTAGTGTTATTGCAAGTACAAGTGAGGGAAATGCCATGACTTTTTGAGTGAAAAGTTTGTGTTTAACTTGGAGGATTGCAAGAAATTTATATTGAAAAAGTTTTCACATTTAATTAATGGTATGCTTTGACTCATTGTATACAAAAGCTACATAAGGTAATGCCTATTTTTTGAAAGTTAAGTTGATAAAAGTCAAATAAACTTAATTACTATATATTTTTATAATTGGAATATCATTTATTTTGTAACCGATAAAACAAGTGGTATTAATGATTTATGTCTATGGTTATGGTGTGTTCGTCTTTAAGAGTATCAATATCATATAATTATAATAAAGACAAACATATTAAGTCATTTAATTTTTCACTAAAAACTGGAATTGTATAAAAATGAAGTTGATCCGTTATATGTATATACCAAGTGCTATACACAATAAATTTTAGAAAATTATATAATTATACTATTAAACATAAATTGTTGTGTATGATAAAAATTTATTATTTATAAATCACTTAATAAAAAAATAAAATAATATGATATAATTCTAGTAAACGTATATGTAAAACAAACTTGTTGACAAGCATTTGCATTAATTATGTTGACAAGGATTTGCA
Source organism: Lactuca sativa (assembly GCF_002870075.4). Taxonomy (NCBI): domain Eukaryota; kingdom Viridiplantae; phylum Streptophyta; class Magnoliopsida; order Asterales; family Asteraceae; genus Lactuca; species Lactuca sativa. Next base: position 117,060,628 of record NC_056623.2, read on the forward strand.
TTAATTAAGGCCTTAAATCAAATGTCTTATGAGTTTTGAGTAATATAGAATACTAATTTTATTTGTATTATGTGTTATTGAGTTTTCACTGATTATCATTTTCAAAATACATTATATCATTAATGGTTTTAGAAAAGTAAACTGTGGATTACATAATTCACTTAAATAAGTTTTGTCTATTTTCCCTACTAGCTCCTTGATATCCCTGCTAGCTCCACATCTTTCTTTTCTCTTTTTACAATTAATATATTTGTCGTTTCAAAAAACTTAAATAAGTTTTGTATATGAATATGATATTTGAACTCAATATATGACAATTACTAAAAAAGTTTACAAAACGGACACACGTTAACAAAACAATTTTAGAAAAAAAAAATACAAGAAACTATATCGTTATAAAAAGAATTTTTAAATATCTTTTTATGTTTTATTAATCTTTCTATTTATATATAATAATATCATATGTGATCTATTTATTTTTCTCTCTTAATCACCCTTATTGATTTTTGACATTTACATTGATTTAACAAGTAAAAATAAAAGACAGGCGAATATTTTATTTCTATATCAACAAACTTACTGTGTTAATAAAGATATATATTCTTCTTTCCCACCCCCCCCCCCCCCCCCCCCCCCCCCCCTGTCGGCAAAATCTCCTTGTCCATGAGTTTATTAGTTTCGTATTTTATCTAGATTCTAGATTTAGATTCCTAGTTTATCTTTATATCTTTTACTACTTTCCTATTTATTTAAATTTTGGATTCCTAGTTTATCTTTATATTTTGTTTCCTTTTATTAGTTTTTTCTTCACTATTTTAAGCATTGAGATGAATGGAATTATTAAGTGTTTCCATTAAGATATCAGAGCAGATCTTATATATCCATCTTATAAGACACATCTGACGACTTCATTATAAACAAAGGAGAAGAAGTGTCCAACAAAAACGCATAACACCTACTCTCCATATCACATTCATGCCTCTGTCCGACAACATGAGATAGATGCAAATGAATGATGTTCTAACAGACAACAACTACAACGACTGGTCACAAGAGATGTTAAATTTCTTGTTTTCCAAAAATAAAGTTGGCTTCATCAATGGGACAATCCAAAAGTGATAGATTATGTGGAAACCTCATTAATTAGGGTTGCATGTATAGATATCAATATGTAATATGTAATGTAAATATATTATATAAGAGCTCCTATACAATATACAAATGCTACTCTAATAAAAGACTACCATTTATGCCACGTGTCGTTTGCTCAGCCCTTCCTAAGCTTATCTTCCCGCTCATTTTCCTTCGAGTGTAATTACTAAACTATCCTTTTATAGCTTCAAATTGGTCGGCCCTTATAATCTGCATTAATCAATCCCGTTAAATTTGCAACAAATTGATCGACTAACTATAATATGCGTAAAGATACCTAATTTTGCGTTTGCATTTCCAAAATCAAATCAAACAATCATATTCGCTCATCGGTTTAACCTATTCACTCCATTATTTACGCTCAAATTATCTATGCGATGAAACTTGATCCCAGTATACATGATCGTGAAAAATCAGGGACGGAATCACAAGAAATCACATACATATCTTCTTCCTTTCTCTCTCACGAACACTTGAGAATTTTTCTTCTGTCTTCTGTTGCTCCTAATTTGAATTGATTTATTGGTGCAGGTATCTAAGTAATTTGAAGAAGTTTGGTCCCGATAGGAGATAACATCAAATCATCGTTGAAACAAACAGATCGCAAGGTTACAATTTTTCCTTCATTATCGCTACCTTATCGCAGCTCTATCTCCATCCTTTTCAAATTCCGATTTCTTCTCCATGTTCCCTTATTGCAGGAGGCAGGAGATGGTTCGGTTATATTGTCGTCTTATGATTCTGATCTCATCATTTGGTTTAACATGTACGGATGTTAACGATGGTGGATTCAATTTGAGAATTTATGGTTCACGATTTCTTCTTATTAAGGTTCTTAATTCATGGTATTCAATTTTATTTTTTCTGTTCTATGTTTCTGATTTACAAGGTCTTTTTACATTAAAGTTTGCTCCTTCGTTGGTTGAGTTCTTGGGCAAAAGTTAAGGACAAACTTTGATTTAACCTAATTTCTTTCCAAGAGACATCTTCATGATATTCTTAAAATAAATGAGAATTTTTTTATGGAAGCATAACAAAATCGGTTGTATTCTCCTTTACCCTCCACTAATTGCTGATGAACTCATTTATTTAACACCTGATACCTCCCCTTCTCAACACACCGATGAACAAGTTAATCTATATCATCCTTTCATATTCTTTTTGAAAAAAAAAAAATTGAGCCCTTGTGTATGTTAATTTGTTTTTTTGATAGAATTCTTTGCTTAAAGATGCATTGGATTCTCTTTGGTTTACTAATTCAAATTTTATGTGATTATGTTCTTTGGCCAATAGGTAACATGTTTGTTGGTGATTTAACTTTTAGTTCTTTTTGTACTACGGTTCAAGTGTATAGGGTGAGACAATTATTCCTTTTAGTTGTGCATTGGAACAGAATCTTGTTGATCTTCCAGAAGATCAAGCAGAAAAATACTGTGAGGAAATCTCTTTATTTTAGGTATAAATTCTCTGTTAAAACCCAAAGGACGTTTTTTTTTTGGTTTAGAATTCCATGGATAATGGACTTATATCCTGCCTTGCAAAATGACTCATTTGATTGCTAAACACCCCATCTTTCAGTTTTTTCAGATATGAAGGCATACCTATTCTGCTTGGTTTCAATTTCAGCTTACACCAAAAACTTTCAAACATGAACTGTTTTGTTCATTTTGTATAAAATTGTTTTCTATAATGTCAGTCAACCTCTCATCTGAAATTAGGTCAAATTAGGTTTATTTTGAGTTGACTTTGAGCTTTTTTTAGTTGGTTTTTTACCTCAACACACAAGATGAGGAGGCCCATGGCCTTGGTGCTGTCATAGTATAGCCTCTGTAACATAAGGATGCTAACTAGGGATGATAAAAATGGTGACATTGTTTAGAAACCCGTTTCTCTAACTCCATTTTGCTAAGACTCACACTCATGTGTCATTGATTACTAACAATTTAGAATGGGTGAATAGTAACTTTTGGGTGTTTCTTTTTGAATTAATAGAAAAAGGCTCAAACTTTAAAGTGGAAGGATGGAGGGTGTATGTATTCAGACCCTAAACTATGTTAGAAAGTATATATACAGAGTATAAGAGGTCATCAGCCAGATACAAACAGGGTAATAATTTGCGTGATGCTGTGAATTCATATAACTAAGATTAAGTTACATTTTGAGGCCTTCAAGCATAAATCGATTTGCATTAACATATTTGAACAAACAGGGACGGAAATTTTGACATCAATCTTATTCCATAAATTATATTAGCTAATTGCAGAATAAATGTTGAAAAGAACTGTTATCAATTTAACAAACAGTTCTCTTTTTTTCTCCATTAAATGTTATCTAAATCCTGGCGTTGGTTAGAAGAGAATGAAGATGTATCTCTTGGAAAGCATATTGAACAAGGTAGGTTCTCTTATACATCAGTAGCCTACTTTTGCAGCAAATTAACCCTTAATCTAGGATAAATCTAAGATTTTTTCATCATCTTGAAGGACATCTTCAATGATTTTCAGTTATCTCATTAGGAAGCTTGTTGATTGTTTGTGTTGGAATAGTTTATGATGTTTTTTTGTTTTCTGATTATTTGTTTGGTTATTGTCTTTATATTATTCAACAGCTCAGATGGCTATTGCAAATGGTGGAGATTGGCAAAAGGAAGTCTATCAAAAAGATGGTGCATATGAAAGTAGATGTGTGTAAGTTTTGCCATATGTTATGGTCCAACATTCTGTAGATTTGCTTAAATTTTTGTTGTATTGCTAGCTAAGTTTTGTAGTCGCATCTTTGCAAGTAAATGATGATAAAGTAAAGTCTGTACTTGAGCTGATGGTGGCCGTGTTATAGAAAGCATGAATTATCATAGTTAAGATGAATGTGTGATGTCGAAGTAATTTAGTATGATCAAAATGATTTAACTTAACGACTTAGATGTTAAAGTTGTTAAATCAACATTTTCTCCATACCATGGTTTAGTCTATACAAAATTTGATCATAGTGGAAGTTAGTTAGCAGTATGAGGTGTGAGCATAAGGTAATTGGATTATATCTCATACTACACCTGAAAGGTATTTTGGTCATTTTACACAAACATTTTAACATGTATGATTTGTTTAATTGTTACACTCAACTACTTAGCCATTGGTATTATATGTATTTTCAATTACGAATATTATAAATTATATGTTCAGTTATGAATATTAGAAATGTACTTTTACGGTATTATATGGATTTTAACCATCAAAATTCATTTTATTTTGTAACCGTGGTTCCCACGGGTTATAACCTAGTGAATAATAGAGAATTATTAATTAACACCCGCCTATAATTGGAAAATGCTCAAACTATTTCTAAAATCCAAAAATAACTGAGTAGGTAGGCCCTTTATAGAAATTCATGTATACTGATAAGCTGAAGGAACATGTAAAACACACACATGACCAATCGACACACGCTCCCTAACAAAATTTAAATCTATTTCCACATGTTTGGTTTTTTGGTGATGTAATGGGTTGGAAGCTAAATACATGACACTAAAATTGTCGCAAAAGACAACAGTGACACGCAAGAGACGGAAATAAAGCTCGAGAAAGAGATTTCTAAGCCATGCAGTTTCTACAACCACATTAGCTACATCTCGGTACTCGGCTTCGGCAGCAGGACATGACATGTTGTCGTTTAGAGGACCATGAGATGAGATTATTACCTAGATAAACACATAACCCATAAGTGACCAATGAGTAGTAGGACAACCGACCCAATTAGCATCAAAATATGAAAACAGGCGATCAATAGTTGAACAATGGATGTGAAGACTATGAACTAAGGTACCCTTGAAATACCTTAATATACGCTTGAAATCCTGAAAATACAGGACACCAAGATCATTCATGACGAGACAGATTTGATGTACAACATAAGCGATATCTGGACGGGTAATGGTAAAATATTGTAAGGCACCTACAAGACTACGATACAAGGTATGGTCTAAAACAGACTCAGCGTTGGTGGAGAGTTTAGATTTGATGTCAGTTGGTGTGCTACATGGATTACACATGACCATGTCATCATGTGTAGGAATCTCTTGAGCGAATGCAGTTGTAAAAGAAAGAGGGTAGAAGCACTCTGAGTAGCAACAATACCAAGGAAAAAGGAGAGACAGACAAGGTGAGTCATAGGAAACTCCTAGGATAGTAGCTTGATGACCTTGGATACCAGAGCTGGAGAAGAGGCAATAAGAATAATATTATCTACATAAAGTAGAAAATAGATGATGTCCTTTCCACGATGGAAGGTGAATAGTGATTTGTCAGATTTGTTGCTACGAGACCTAAGGGAGGAGAAAAAAATGTTAAAATGTAGGTACCAGGCACGAGGAGCCTGTTTGAGTCCATAAAGAGCTTTGTGAAGACAAAAAAACATGATCAGGGAACTGGGTGTTGACATTACTAGGAGCTTAACACATATAGAAAGTTTCAACAAGATCACCATAAAGAAAAGCATTTTTTACATCAAGTTGGTGGATTGGCTAGTCTTGAGAGACGAAGATGCTTAGAACAATACAAATGGTGTCTGGTTTGATGACAAGACTAAATGTGTCACCAAAATCAAGACCAGCTTGTTGAGAGAAACCTTAAGCAACAAGACGGACTTTGTATTTCTCTAAGCAACCATTGTTCTAACGCTTGTGACGATACAACCAATGAAAGCACACAACATTAGCATGTATGTGTTTTGGGGACGAGATCCGATGTATGGTTAGTGTGAAGGGAAGACATTTTAGAATCCATAGTTACACTCCAGTGAGGATCACACATAGCCTGAGTAGTTGAGCGAGGAATAAAAGAAACATCAGAAGAGATAGAGTGATTAAATATTTGCTAAGGTTTTATGCTACTAGCTCGTGATCTTGTAACAATCGGATGTGCAGAGGGGGGGGGGGGGGGGGGGGGGGGGAGGAGACGGAGAAGGATATGAGTTTGAAGAACTCAACAAAGCGGATTCACTACTTGACTCAGGGTTAGAGGAGTTGTGAAACACTGTAGTAGAAACTGGAGTAAGAGAGGTAGTTGTAAGAGACGAAAATGAAGATGGTAAAGGATAAGGGTCATCTTTTGAAATGAAACATTGATAGTCATTTGGTAAGGGAGACATGAAATTCAAGAAATGGAAAATGGTTTCATCAAAGGTGACCTGATGCAAGAAAATCACTTTTTTAGTGATCAAGTCAATACAATGATAGTCACGATGATCAGTAGATGGGCCAAGGTAAAAACATGTTGATGAGAAAGGTGTACGTTTGTGAGGGGTGGCTGAGGAGAGATTCAAGTAGAAAAGACATCCAAAAACCGAAAGGTGAACGTAAGAGGGAGAGAAAGAAAAAAGGATTACAGACATGTTTTTAAGATGCATATCAGTCATAGGAAGAAGATTAAATATTTGAGTAGCAGAAAGAAGAACCTAACCCAAAAATGAGGAGGATGAGAGGCTTGGATGATAAATGTGTGCATGATGTTGTTAATGGTTCAGATAGAGCAATCAACTTTACCATTTTGCTGGGAGGTATAAGGACATGATAAACAAATTTTAATTACATGCTCATTAAAAAAATTACAAGAATGGTTTGTTGTTGAATTGTCGACCATTATCTCATTAAAATAGTTGAATATCAGTTTTAAATTGATTTACCACATAAGCACAAAAAGATTTAAGAGTAGAAAACACATCAGATTTGGAACGTAATGGAAAATCCATAAAAAAATAAGAAAAACATCCTAGAAAAAGAATGTAGTATATAAAACCACTAAGACTTGGAATAGGAGAGGTCTATAAATTAGAATTAAATAATTTAAACACGCAACTTGTTTTGGTTAGAGATAAAGAAAACATTAAATGATAGTTTACTCCTAGCTGACAAGCATGGCACAAAGATGTGTTTTAGTAGGAAAACAAATAAAACTACATGACTTATGAAACTGAAAAATAGTGGTGCTCGGGTGACCAAGTGTTCTATACCTTGTTTTTTTTTGACAAAAAGCAACAAGAGAAAAGAATGAGACGTATTGGGAAGTAGATGGAAGGACATGATAAAGATCAGAGTGGTTGTTATCACATCGTTGAAGTGGATTACCAGTGCTAAGATCATTCACAGTGAAACCAAAGGATCAAACTCAACATAAATATAATTGTTAGTTGTAAATCTACAACAGAAATAATATTCTTCACCATTTTATATATATATATAAAAAAAAGAATATCCTTGAGAAAGAAGCAATTATTAGAAAAAAAGGAAAAAAATTGACCTATAGAATTAACTGGAACTACAAAACCGTTACTAACCATAATGAATTTAAAGTTACATGGAGTTAGAGAGTGTATTATACCTTGATTGAAGGACATGTGAGAGCTTTCTCCCAAATCCATGTGGTAGTTGTCACGAGGTGGTTAGATAGACATTGCTTAGAAGAACAAAGAAAGATCTATGAAATATTGGTGAAAAGCTTGACCACCAAAGGCATGAGAAGGAGGTTGTTGTGGTGGAGCTGCGGAGCTGTAAACTTGTTGATACAGAGTAAAAAAAGGCTACTGATATGGCCAAAGTGGGACAACACTTGTTGATGTTGTTGATCGAGGGTAGGCAACAATTGCGGAGGCTGTTGGTACGTCTGGAAAGTAACATGTGGAGGCTACTGATAACCTCTTGGGCAGCATAGGATGCTCATGATATCTGCCAGCATCAGTGGGCTGTACAGGAGATCCAAAGGCAGGATGAGGTCATTCTAATAGGATTCCAAGCTACTTTTGCAGAGGCGGGAGTCTGTTTTGAGCTCCATAGAAAGCTGGAAAATGACCGGTTTAACCTTGAGAACCTAAAACATGAGAAGCACTAGAAGAAACATTAATATTACCCCTCCCTGGAAGATCCCCGCTCATTATTCTTGCCTTTATTAAATGTATTTCAAGAATTTCCATGATTCGAGGAGGAATAAAGAGCAGTCGATGAGGTAGGTGGAGCATCGCCAAGTAAGTCGGTTGCTTCTTCTCGTGACTCATGAACCAACAACATGTTTTTGGCTTCAAGGAATGATGGAAAAGGTTTTGTATTTTTGATGACATCAACAATTATATGGTAGGAGGGAGGAAGATAAGGAAGAATTTTCATCACCAACTCAACATCATCAATTTGAGAGTCACAATCCGCCAATGCTTTAGCCAAGTTCTTCAAGGAATGAAGAAAATACTTAATGGTGGAGGACTCTTTCTTGGTGTTATGGAATTTTTATTGAAGTTGGAACATTCGTGGCATTTTTTTCTTGAGAAGAAATCATGAATCTTATCCCATTAATCTTTTGAGGTGTATCCTCACTGGAGATGATTTCCAGTAAGTTTACATCACATTGAATAAAACCATGATTTTATCCTAGAATCAGTAGCATTCTAATCCTCATCATCATCTCCTTGAGGTTTCAATTTTCCAATGATATACACATGAAATTTAGCAGCTTTACACAAGTCCAAGATAATCCAACGCCATAATTCGTTTTGGAGCCATTGACAGATAACTTGAAGCTAAATTGTGGGTAAACATTAGTAAGGGAAAACTGTAAAGCCCCACTTTTACTACTTCCGTTGATTGTAATATTAAGAAATTATATTGAAATAAGAATTAGAAATATATTACTTTTGAGCGAAAAACTCTGGGGATGATGTGCAGTCACGACGGGCCCTTCTCTTTGAATTCGGAAGTACCTGAAACCTTGAACATAAAACCATAAGCAAAAATCTTAGTGAGTTCCCCAAAATACCATATACCATACATAGAATATAGAATGTTATGTGTCAACCATAGTCTTACCATTATTATCATGCCATGAGCCAGATCATGGTCTTTCCTTCCCAAACCAGGGGCCAAAACCCCAAGTCTTACAAACAAGTGCTAAGAGCCACCTCCTGGTCTTCTGTGTAGGCATCACAAAGACAACTAGCTACCTACAAATAATTGTCAAGGTCTAGACCTGGTTTTACATACAGTTTGTCGGGATCTATATTCGGGTCTTTTATATAGCTACCAGTGGCCACCACCTGGTCTTCCTTATAACATAATCTAGTGGGCTGGTATTGGTGCCTTTGACCCACGAGTATAGTGATGAGAATCACATGAATCACAAATCCTACTAAAACCTAGCTCAATGTCACGCCGAACACAACTAACATCTCTCACCACGAAAAGATGGGTGCCAGACACCTCCTAACATTCTACATGAGGTAAACCTTAAGTATCCCTTCTAAAATTAGGAATTTGACCAAAAGTCAACCCATGCCAAAAGTTAATGATGAAATTCAAAGTCAACATCTGAGAATGTCAACCATCTAGCCTCACATCATAACTAGTCCGTGGTCAATCCGTGAGAGTCCACTCGGCCTGGTTCTAACACATCTCAACCCCACTCAATCATGGAAAAACATTTGAGTTGATCTCATGATAGTAGCAACCTTCTGTCACATCGTGAGCCCCAAAAAGGTCATCAGAAATTGGGGTCATTCATTCTCACATCGTGAGATCTTATGTCTCACGTCGTAAGCATTTTTTCAAGCCAATATCCAAAGATTCAAGTCCTTAATCCGTTAAGACTTTTACTCTAACTTTCCAGAAGGTCCTATAACTCCAAAATACAATTAAAATTTGATGCTTTGTAGACAAGTATGTCTAATACATGTTTAGATCTCATTTGGGTCAAAAATGTAGAAAAGGACACCAAGCTCTTCATGCAAGGATTCAAAACCCAACCACTCACTAGATCTAAACTTCATGACATTTTAAGGATCCTTACAACCCATAAAGTTTCGAACTTTATGGTTTCCTTTCATTCAAACTTGCTTAATAAGGAGAAAAGTAGGATAAAACTTAGATCTAGCCAAATGCAATAATAAAGGTGGAAGCTTTGACACTTACAAGGGTCCAAAAAGAATATGAGATGATGATGTTTCCTTACAAGCTTCACCAATAGAACACATTCTCCTTCTTCTCTTCTTCTTCAAGCCAAATAAATGTTCCAAAAAGGCCAAGAATCTTCAAAGGGGTTAGGTTAAGGATTTTTTTGAGGTAAAAAGGGGTTGGAGGCTAAAAATAAACCCTAAAATTGGTTTAGAAGGGTTTAAATATGAAGGAAACCCCAAAAGATCATGGGCTTAGGCTGTAGGTGATCTCATGTCATGAGACCTTGTTGTTGGATTAGTGTATAAGTCCATAACTATAATTGGTATGTACTTGACCCGATTGGCATGGTCCATTTGGGTTGCATGGCATCGGAACAATTGGGATAGACTTTTATGAGAAAAGGATAATTATGATTTTTTTAATATATTATAAGTTCTAATATATTAATATGAAATCATATTATTTAATTAGTATTAATCAAGAATTAATTTGGAATTAATTTTATGATCAAAATGAGAATAATTAAATATATGGGGATTGATTGTGTAAATCATTCATTCTTATATATGTGGGCTTATGATCCATAGTTCTTCATATTGAGCTAAATCCATGACGTAACCCATGGATACTCCATTGAGGTTTTAACCAATGGAACATGAAGAATATGGAAAGGCATGAGTTACATGGTGTAACCCTAATAGCCACCATATATAAGGACCCCATGGCTCAAGAAATTGGCACTAGTGTGTGTACACATGAGGGCTAGCCGATTTGAGCATAGAAACCTTTTCTCTCAAGTTATTCCAATATGTTGGTGATGTTGTGTGAACCATTTGAGGTGTAACACTTGAGGCACTAGGCTTTTAAGCTCCATGGAATCAAGCTACATGAAAAGGTATGTCTTATAGCTTGTTTATATTACCTAAATATCAATGATTGTATGCTAGCTAGGGTAATACCTTAGAAAGTTCGAGTTTGCATGTATCTTAGAGAAAAAATAGATCCAAGGTACTTAGGGTTGCATGTACACAATAGGAGTGTTAGAATGCTCAAAACCCTTCAGTGGTATCAGATCCTAGGCTTGTTTTCATTTATACTTGATGCAAACTTGTTTTTCAAAACCAAAATTTTCCCAGAATGGAAAACTCGATGAAATCTGGCCAAAAACTCGCCGAGTTCATGTGTTAAGGCATGAACTCGACGAGTTCCTTGGGGGAACTCAACGAGTTGTGCTTCCAGTTTGCATATTTTTGTGTTTTTTTGGCTGGAATTGGACTAGAGTTTACGGCCGTAAACTCCAAGTGGGTCGTAAACTCAACTCTATATATCAAAGTCTTGGCCATTTCTTCCATTCTTTCCTTCCTTGACCGATTTTCTTCCATTCTCTCTCAAGTATCATCCAACATTTCATCTTAGATCTTCAAAGGTGTAAGTGTACTTCCTTTAGTTTATTGTTACACTTCATCTCCAAGTTACACTCCTTGATTTCATCCATGAAAATCATGTTTTCTTAGATCTTCAAGAAATACTAAGAACATACACTAGTGTTCTTGGCCAAAATCAACCCTTTCAAGCCTCCATATCGTAAGTATTCCTTCATTATACTTCATATCTACTAGGAAGCCTTGAATCACACCCTTGAAACATACATTTTCCCAATAACATCTTGATTTTACGGCCCAAGATCTCCCTTGGTCGTAAACTCAATGCCATAGCTTGTATGGACCTTAAAACCTTCCTAGACGCAAAGCTTGTGACCAAGAACCATTCATTGATGAGTATAGGACCTTAAACCACACTCATTTCATAATTTCCATGAGTTTACAGCCGTAAGCTCCTTGCTTGGTCGTAAACTCATCAAAATCCTTCCTTATGATGGTCTTTATCATCCTTGTGTAGAGCAATGGTCCCTCAAGTTTCCCTAACCTCCAAACACCCTCTTATGCATGTTTGACCATGCGTTTACGACTGTAAACTCCCTTGGCCGTAAAGCCATATCCATAAACACAAGATTAGTGCCATACACATTCCTTTGATCAATCACATGTGATTCCAACACTTGGTCAAAGTGTTTCCTATTCCCGTGAGGTATTTCTTTGCATTTGGTTACTTCTAAACACTATATTTACGTCAATATATGCCATTATATGTCATTTAGGACTTATTAAGTCTCAGGACATCATTCGTGGAACTTATCATCCTTACGCGCAAGTATCCGTTGAATCACCTACATCAGGTGAGTTCATACCCCGTAATGAATCTTTTAACAGTTTTAAATGCATTTATGGGGGGGGGGGGATACAACTTGAACACAATGATAATTGTGTAAATGTTTTTTATAAACATCTTTCAAAAGATTGCTTATGTCTTTTATAAGTGATCAAAACATTTCAAAAACTCTTTTAAAAGTTATGTTGCTTTATAGTTTAACAAAACTCCGTTTTTAAAGTACAAGCATAACTTAGTAGATAAATGAGTCTTTTCAATAACAGTTCAAGTAATCATACTAGTAAACTATAAGGGGTATAGTTTAGAGGTTCAGTTCATATTAGATACAATACACGATAACAGGAAGAACATACTATGACGAGAAACAAAGAGAACACACTACACTATACATGATAACAGAATGAACATACTAAGTTGTTATAGCATGGAACAACTATAGGATCTAATTATACCAATGAATCACTAACTCATTGTTCTAAACAAAAGGTGATAGATAAATTGGGTATACATGATCATATAACTTTAATGTGGATTTATACGATGCAACAGCCGATTTGCCGAAGTCGTGTTTGGTTCCCAGAATCTTCTGAAAGGGAGAGCGTATAGTATGGGAACTAGCTATCACATTATACCTTAATAATCAATTTAAGGCAATTATTACAACAGTAGTACTATATACAATACTATAGTACTTACACTTTCCCATTACTTTCATAAAGTGACAGTACCACTTGAAAGTCAAATGCAAACTATTTTTGAGATAAGATAGTTATAAACTAGGTAAAACTTATATTTTTACAAACACACATAACATTTGATGCCCTGGGTAGAAGGATAAGTTTAGTAGAAGGGGACCATAATGCTAACCTTATGATTCCTTAATGTGTACATCAAGGAATATATATTAATAGGATCCGATAGGTAATAGGATGTGTGCTTTCCGCTTCATTTCCTGTTCCTTGTTTGGTTGTGGGCTTAGAGCGGATTCACCCAGCCTATTATCCATTCGATCTTAGTTATATATGTGTTCCGTATACATTAAGTCATCATAAGGTGTACCAAGTATGAGTCAAGTCATAGGACACTAATACAATGCATAGTTTTCTCGTACAAAGCATACTTTTCAAATCAGATCTTTTGGTATACAAAACTAGAAACTTACCATTAAAGGGTTTAATCCATTTTATTAAACCCGTATAAACTTAAAGGACCTTAGGTGATTAACTCTATAATAGCTTAGTTTATACATCATGGTTATATATCATTAATACCCAATAGGTAGTTGGATGTGTGCTTTCCGCCTTACTTCTTGTTCCTTGTTTGGTTGTGGGCTTAGGGCAGATTCACCCAATTAACTATCTATTTGATATTAGATCATATATAGCCAGTATAAACTAATTGATTATAGAAGTAATCACTGTGGTCACCATTTTATTATAAGAAATAAGGATTTTCTTAAAGAATATTTTCATTAAATATAAAGGAACTATTACAATTAACTCCATGAGTAACAAGTGAATACGCCAGGGTTATATACAACAATGATCTAACAAACAATGGGATGTGTGCTATCTGCCTTACTTCCTGTTCCTTGTTTGGTTGTGGGCTTATGGAAAATACACACAATCGATTGTTTGTTTACTCTGAGTTTTATATAACTCTTATCCATTTAGTACTCATAGAAACGATTGTAGAGTCATTTTTACTTATCTTTCATCAAAGCAGGAAATATAGGATTTTTTGGAGGAACAGGCAAAATTTTCTAAACAGAACTTACAACTTACTACATTTTACTACAACTTTCTACAACATACTTACATCGCTAAAATCTTATGAACTCACCAGCTTAATTGCTGATCAACTCTTTCAAAATAACTTGTATTCTCAGGAGACTAGTAGACAGGTACTCGCGCTGGGAATTCAGAAGATGGAGCATAATAACTTCAAGTCTTGTTTTGTTATTTGCTTATGTATTCTATGTTTTGTGAACACACACATTGTAAACACTTTCTTTCTAATGAAATGCCTGTTCATGACTTTGATTCCTATGATGCATGTCTTGTGATACTAAATATGACGTCCTCCACCCCCGAACGTTTCTGCCGTTCCGGTTTTGGGGTGTGACATATAAGGTTACTGCCTATAAAATGGCAGTTTAATGGGTGTCCACTCTCACCGACCGCTTCCTTGACTGGTGGAGGGTCGTTATCCGAACGGGTAGGACAAGGACTATATATCTCCCTCATTATAAGTATAATGATAAAGTAACTAAACCTTTTATAAATTTCCAATCTTAGTTACTTAGGGAAATGTGAATTTGGTGCTAACCCATGAAATTACACTTTTCACTTTGCTTAAGTCAGTTAGTGGTTCGTGTGTGATTAACCGGCACACTAGCTTGGTTTAACAAGGTAGGCAAAGGGTAACTTAATGTTTATCATAGTATCGATGGAGCGCGTGTGGTTAACCGGCACATCGATTGAGGGGTAAATATTAAGGGTACCAAGTATAATTGGATGGTTATTCACACCTTGTTTTGTGATCCTCGGCATCCCAGTCACAAAACTTGAGAGGGCACAATCGAGATTGAAACATGTCATTAAAAAGTTCAATGAATCTCAAAAGATCTTGGAGTTTCAAATCCAATTAAAACCTAATAAATTATTTAGGTTTTCATGGTGGAAATTGGTGACTCGTCATTTGCCTACCTTCAAATATTATATAGCTTGGATTACGGCATCCCTCTTCCAAGTTATAAAATATTGTGTTGGGTCCTAGCCTTAATATTTCATATTGGGTGTTATATTAAGGACTTTAAATCAACTATCTTGAATATCTCCCATATTAGATGTCTGGTATAGACATCTATGATCTTCCTAAATCTCTTGGAACAAGCTTTCCTAATGAAAATGATGTCCCACGGTTAGATCATGGAAATGATTCTTCACTTCCTCCACCTCCTCCAATCATTCTCCCTAACCCATAAGTTCAAGGTCACTCAAGCCCTATTGGCAAGCAAGGTTTATCTGATCTCACATCTTAGAGATGAAGCCACATATTGACAAGCCGGGAGAGTTGGGTGTCAAAGTCTTGAGAAAGTTGGTTGTTTAATCACTTTCTAAGTCACATAGTGAGTTTCTTTGGGACTACTATGTTACAGACTATGACATGACCCTTAATGATTTTATTTATTTGCTTGGTGCTACTAAATCTACAATGATTTGGAGTTCTAGTAAAGCAAATTTGATTAATAGATCAACTTTCCAAACTACCATGGACATTGACAATTGGTTACATTGAATATCCAGAAAAGCTTTTTCTTCCCAATGGAAAGGGAAGAAACGCCTTAGTGATTATATATATATATATATATATATATATATATATATATATATATATATATATATATATATATATATATATATATATATACTTATACTATTTTAGGTATGGAAAATACTTATGCATTCCGGTTTTTGGAACTTGTAAAGCCACCACTCAGTTATGGAAAATATTGAATTTTCTAGAAACAAACTCGAATTTCTTTATACTAAAAGGCATACTATTCCTATACAAAAATGCTTATGAACTCACCAACTTAATTGTTGACACTTTTTCAAAACTACTTGTATTTCTCAGGGATTCAGTAATACAGGTAAACACCAGCTTTTGGGGAAGTGACGTTAAGGCGTCGGTTTCAAAATTTATTAAGTCATCATATTGTAATTTATTTTGAAACATGTATAACATTCAACAATGTAAATTTTAATTTATATTTATGATGGTTGTGTTTACTTTCTTTACAAATACTCAACTGTTATGATACTACATGAAGTCATCCACCCCCAAATGTTTTCGCAATTCTGGTTTGGGAGTGTGACAGGAACAAGTTGGATAAACTTTTGTGAGAAAAGGATAATTATGATTTCTTAATATAGTATAAGTTCTAATATATTAATATGAAATCATATTATTAAATTAGTATTGACCAAGAATTAATTTGCATTTAATTTTGTGATCAAAAGGAGACTAATTAAATATATGGGAATTGATTGTGTAAATCATTCATTCTTATATATGTGGTCTTATGATCCATAGTTCTTCATGTTGAGCTAAATCCATGGGGTAACCCATGGATACTCCATGGAGGTTTTAACCCATGGAGCATGAAGAATATACAAAGATATGAGTTACATGGTGTAACCCTAATAGCCACCATATATATGGACCCCATGGCTCAAGAAATTGGCACTAGTGTGTGTACACATGAGCGCTTGCCGATTTGAGCATAGGAACCTTTTCTCTCAAGTTATTCCAATATGTTGGTGATGTTGTGTGAACCATTTGAGGTGTCACACTTGAGGCACTAGGATCTTAAGCTCCATGGAATCAAGCTACATGAAAAAGTATGTCTTCTAGCTTGTTTATATTACCCAAGTATCAATGATTGTATGCTAGTTAGGGTAATACCTTGGAAAGTTCAAGTTTGCATGTATAATAGAGAAAACATAGATCCAAGGTATTTAGGGTTGCATATACACCATAGGAGTGTTAGAATGCTCAAAACCCTTCACTTTTGTCTCACGTCATGATAATGATTTCCATGCGTTTGTTCATACATTGCTTGCTACGTCATGACCACTCAATGGTCACGTCATGACATCCAATTTCTCAAAAAATTAACCTTTTGAATCCATAAAACCCTAAGTTGATCCATCCTATAAAACAGGTGTTACAACTCCCCCCCCCCACACACACACTTAAATTAGATTTCGTCCTCGAATTCATTCCCTACTACTCCCTCTACCACACTAGTCGATCCTGCCCAAACCTCCTAAATTCTGATTACGACCGATAAGCCATCTCATATAGACGACCGCCTCCCAATGCTACCATCATTTCCCATCCTTAATGGACTCACTTACCCTAATGAAGAAGCGAATCTTGCCCTACTAACTTTAACCGATGAAGAGTAACCATCATTATTCTGCCCAAAATCTTAAAGTTGACACCATGTCTGACTTCCAAGAAACAGAATCATTCCATCGTGAACATAATGACTCCATTCTACAAAACAAACCTATCAAACCTCTCTGACCTTGAATTACCGAAGAAACAGAATCCCTGACCATAAATTGCTATTTAACCCTTCACTTGAACACAAAGGCACCTCCCAACACGAGTCATAATCATTGGTGCCATACCAACATTTAAGTCTCATCTTACTAACCAACATTCTCATTTCCGATTCAACCAAGGTATCCATAGCCTCATACTGACCTACCAAATAACTGAAGTACCGGATTTAGAATCGGTTTCTGTAGCTGATAGCCTCGCAATCGACCGCACCACAAGACTCCGACCCAGAGTTTTCCTGATAAAATTTATCGTTGCCTGTTTTCCAACATGGCTCCAACAACCCTCCTGTTCCAACCATGGACAACATAACCTACCATCACATGAATGTTTGATAGCCCAATTCGTGCTAGGTGAATGATATCTGTCCATCCGTAGTCTTACGTCACAACCGACCCCAAATCAGCCTATAACCTTCCTCAATCCCATGAATGTTGTGGCCCTACTATAGCCTCACGACCCTTCCTGACGCTGTCTAATTCTACCTAGTGAACGCTACAATCCAAATTGTAGATTCACAACACTCTCACACTGCTCATCAACCTGGTGAATGCTATGGGCCACAAAGTAGTATTACAACACCCTCCCACTCTGTTATCAGCTTAGCGAATGATACGATAATCCCCACAGTCATACAACACTTCTATAACTGTCTACCAACCTAATGAATGTTGCGTCTACCCTGTAGTCTTACACCACTTCCACTATTGCTTACCAATCTAGTGAATGCTACGGGCCACCCCGTAGTCTTATAGCACTTCTACCACTGCCATGGTCCCAGCCCATGGTCTTGCCAGCTAACCATGAGAAAAATTAACTATGAAACAATTACAAGCCGGAAATCCAAATCTGTTGAATCCCATCTGGTGCTCAGGTCATGCTTTGAACCTCAAAGGCTTCACCAGACAAGAACAGGCAGAGAAATCCTAACATAACCCTGAACATGAGACTAGCCATGAACCCAAAGTGAGCCACAACTAATGCTTCATATCCTTGAACGAGATATCCTAATTTCCAACCCTTTCTTCTCTGATAATAACTTCCCAACGGACATTACCCCTTGCATAATATTTCGCTCATTACACTATTAGTACTAGCGATCCTCTTGCTCTTGGCAAGCCATTCCCAGTGGACTCATATTGGGAATATTTCCATTACTCCCAAGTGATTCTCCCCCACTTGGAATCATCTGTACCCTATCAATCTCATTCCTATTTGGATTTCTAGCCATCAGCAATTTTGTTACTTAGAACTATCGCCGAACTGATCTTACAAGAATTCCCCTTTCATCACCAACTGACCTAGCGTACATACATACTGAAAACCTAGATAAATACACCCAAATATCTCTATGAAAACTGTTATCTCCAGGCACCTTCCGCTTATACAACTTCCAAAATCATGGATCAAATTTAACGGATCAACAAGAACGAATAACCCTTTATCAAAACAGGTAGGTAACCAATCCCACGATCTGCATTTAAATCTTGACACATCCATACTACTTCTTCCTCGGACTCCTTGTTGAACCACCAAATATAAGATTGGCTGTTGGTTCTCCAAGCAGAACACTCATTCTTCCTCCACTTAAGGCTTGCTTTGTCGTAGGTCTATGTCCCCCACATTGAAGCCCTGAATTGGTTCACTAAAATACCTTCTAAGCATGGTTCTCGGTACGTAAAATGGCATATGAAGATTCTTGGAATATAACAAATAGACCTTCATATAGAAATTATGATTCCTAGGTAGATAATTAAATAAACTAAACATAGTGTCTTGTACACACAATTACATAATCTTAAGAACAAATAATAATATGAGCATGACAGAAATGAATGTAATATATACTTGTGACGTCACCTGATGAAACTCCAAGCTTCCCTATCTGTAGTTGAAATGCCCGACTCCTCACCATGAGAGCCTCCACTCCGCCCTCGCGTCCATCTGTAATCCTCAGAGTGGCTGGATTTGGTGCTCGTACCGCTCCATCTAACAATCATGTACATTCGGCCTTCTTGTGGCCCATTTGGTTGCAATGGAAATATATCGAACTCGATCCCTGGGGGCAATCCCTGCTGAAATGACCAATTCTTCCACACTTGTAACAACCCATACCCCTAGATCGACATATCCCATCATTATATTTCCTACACGTGTCGCAACAACCTCGGCCCTGCTGGAAACTCAATCACTAATCAGAAGTCTGGGGTCTCATTATAGGACCCCCAACTATATACACATGCTTTTTCTTCCTTTTCCTGAGGTACTCCAACTCATTCTCCAGTTCTCGAGCTCTAGCAAGTTGAAAAGATAACAAACTCACTGATATCATTCCTGAACATTTCAAGGTACCGAGTCTTCTTTGTCACCTCATATGTGGCATACTGTGGAACTAGTAAAGATCTATCCCTAAACTTGGCGGTGATCTCCGCCATAGTCTCATTCATCTGGCGTAAGTTCTAAAACTCCCTCACCAACTGTTGCACCTAGATAACTGGTGTAAACTCCTCCCTAAACCGGGCCACAAACTCATCCCAATTCATCGACTCAATGACCTCGCCTCCCAAAGAAAAATCTACCTCCTCCTACCAATCATGAGCTCTGTCCTTTAGAAGACAAGATGCAAATCTGACCTTCGACCCCTCGAAGTAGAAGCTCATCTAGAAAGCATTCACCATATTGCTAACCACATCCTGATAGCAATGGCGTCCTTCTCTGCAAAGAACTCGGGAGCCCCACAAGCACTTAACTCATGGAAAGAAAGAGTGAGAGCTCCCAAAATAGCAATAATATCCGTGCAAAATGTGCCTAGGTGCTCGTCCAAAATATCTAGGATCCCCTCCTTGATCGGACTAAAGATCACAGGTGTCTGCTCCAAAATACCGTGGGTGATCTTCGATGAGATGAACTCCTGCATCTGCTCATCCAACTGTTGGGTTTTGTATACTACAACATCCTATAGTGCACATACAACCCAAAATGCTTTGGATCTATGATTTTTCTAATTATACATGCAATATTGTTTCCAAAGCATAAAGCCTACAACTAGCATACAACTGACATAATCAACATAAAAGTGAGTTATAGAATTTCCTCTTTGTTATAGCTTGTAGAACTTGTTGTATTTGTCCTTTAAGAACTTAGCACCCCAAGTGTGATGCCTCAAATGGTTCACAACACACCTAGGACAAAGGAGAACTTGAGAGAGATGTTTCTAGCTCCAAAATCGGCTCTAATGAACTCCAAGAACTCTAGTGGCCGATTTTGGGTGCTAAGGCAGTCCTTTTAAAGTGTGGCAAACTCTACGGTTACATCCATGCAAACCCTAATGCCCATGACCTTTCATATTACTTAGGCTTCATGGGTTAAACCTCCATGGACTATCCATAGACTACCATATTGGTTTAGCCCATCCTAAATAACAATGGACTATCCATAGACTACCATATTAGTTTGCATGTTCAACTAGTTAAAACCTAGATCTAAAGCATTAGGGTTGCATGATCACATAGGATTTGTAGTTATGCTCAAAACCCATCAGAATCAACTTTGGAACTTTGGTAGTAGATCCAAGCAAGTTCGTGAAATTCATCATGGTATTGACGTTGAGATTTGCCATCAAATTAAGTTGAATCGAGGTTTCAAAACAGGTTGAAATTGATAAAATTAAAATCAGGATCCAACAGACTGACAAATCAAACGCATAATCAATCAATCACGGTGATTAATCAAAGAATTATGTCTCCACTTTGTGTAAATATTGAATCGGACTCAATAAAGTGAAAACACGAACGAAATTCTTTAATCAATATGTTGATATCTACTCTGATACCAATTGAGGAGTTGTTTAAATTAATGTTTTAATCAATAAATAGTAAATTAGAGTAAAGAACATGGAGATCTAAATAAGATCTTGTTTTAGCTCAATATATTCTGGAAAAAAGTACAAGAGATATCACAATGAGAATAAATGCTCAGTGCGTACAACTATGCAATAGATGTTATGACCTCTAAGTACTCACCCTATTTATAGGAAACTCGCAGAAACAAAAAATAATAGGACTCGATATTACATTACGAATCTATAAGATGCCTAGTTAATACATTAAATAACAAGGACTTGTGAACACTCTTTATTTACAAACTAATAAATATTTACATACCTACCTATTCGACATATCACAACAAAACATGACTTAACGATATAGTCTATGGATCCATTGTTCACAAGATTTTTGATTGCTTTGCTTTTAGTGAAAAGTTTTTCTATTAATTGATTTAAGCATACATTTTCGGCTCAGTATGGATCCCATTGATTGAAATTTACATCTAACTTAGTTTCATTAAGAAACCAAACAACTTTTTCTAGCAACAAATCCCTCTCAAGCATTGTGACCTTAATCTTCTTGTCTTCTAGTCAAACCCTTAATTGATACAGTTCTTGGGTCATTATGTTCTTTTCTTCTAAGGCTTTGTGATAATCTGAAAGGACGTTATCACACATTTGAGAATGTTTTTTAGGTGAGGTTCACAATCTTCCAGGTTATAATTATTAGATAATATCATAAATCTTACCTGCTCAACGTTGTTGATGCTTCACTCTTTTTCCATGAAGTAGTAATTTTTTTTCATTTTTGTCGACCCATATTTGGTATCAACTCCTTTCCTTGATACAAGACATAGTTTATCTCGCTTCCTATTGTTTTCATTCTCCTCGTCTTCATCTCTTGATGACCAAACTTGATGATTCCTTCACACATGTGCCACAATTGCTTTTTCTTTCTCTTTCTCATCAACTTACTATGCCATTATCAGATAGTATGCTTTATATTTCACCATGTTGGATTTACAATCTCTTGCAAAGTGATTTTCCTTATGCCACTTGTGACATATAAGAACTCCGACTTTCTTTTCTCCAGAGACATTTGAGGTTTCAAAAGGTGTACCTTTATGTGAAACTTTGGTGGAGTTGGTAAGTATCAAGGGTGTGTTTGAGACTACGGTTGATATGATGAGTTTCACAGATATCTGGATGGTTGAGTGTACTGGTGAGGTAGGTTGTTTTGTGGGTTGTATTTGAAGTTAATGGGAGGTCTATTAAATTGATGATTTTTGCAAAATTTGGGTGGTAGGGGTCATTTAAACTATTAAATCACTAGGGATAAGGAAATCTAAAAAAGCTTATTCATCATCAATGTCTAGTTTTATTTCATGTCATTGTGGTGAGTTGTCATATGAAGTTTGATATGAGAGTTCTCCGGTATGAGGGCACCACGGTCTTTGTCTAGCATGTTGCGGTAAGTGAGCAACTAAAGCGAGTGGTCCACCGAGATCCATGTAGTCCTTCATCCATTTGGATTCTTGAGCTTCAAGTTCACCGTAGAGTTTATATAGTGTGAGGGTCTTGATCTTACTATCTCCATGAACTATCATATTCGCCATCGTCTACTATTTTCCTAACCTATTGAAAAATTTTATATCTGTTTCAAGGGTACTTCATGTGATACTTTAATTTGAGATTTTGGTGATGATGAGGTTGAATCTATTGAAACAGTCATCAAGATTTTCTCCAAGGAGCACTTTGAAGCTTTTGAAGTCATTCCATGTGGTTTTAAGTTTCTTGTCTTGAGCTTGTTTAGTTCCTTCATAGAATTTTTTTAGAACATCCTAGATTTCTTTTGTCGATTTATAATTGATGATGAGATCAATGCTATTAGGAGGAACACCACAAGAGATTTCATAGAAAGCTATTTCATCTTTCTCCATTATATATATATATATATATATATATATATATATATATATATATATATATATATATATCACTATTAGTGGGTCTGGTCATGGCGATTCCTCCAGCGCCAACTTTGGTCTGAGTTCCATCAGTAACAGTGGGTGTGATGATAGGTACATGGGGTCCTTCTTCTATAGATCTCCAAATTATTTTACCCAGTCTTTTTAAACACCTCTCCACTCTTTGAGATCTATGATGATACTCACTTGTAACAAGTATTAAAGCTCGATTTAAGCCTCCAACACTGTTAAATATATTTAAAGAGTAATTCCTATGATGATATTCACATGTAACTAGAATTGGAGCTCGATTTAAGCCTCCAACACTATTAGAAATATTTGAAGAGTAATTTTGTGCCAATATCTGTTAGTTTTCTTTGAAAAAGATGAGCTAAGTGGTATACAAGGCCTTTTAAGTAAGAGATTTTCTAAAAATATTATAGTAACTTTTTAGAAAATTTAAAAAGCAACCACTGTGGCTCTAATACCAATTGTTGAGAGAAAAACATAAGCTTAAGATTTTGCTGTAAAATTTAAAGTTAATCTCTTGGATCTTTTGGTTAGCTCAAAAATAATTAAGTGTGGAATTATAAGAAAATATCATATCAAAACATAACAACAACATACAAAATAAATATAAGCAATATATCAAGAAGCTTTGTTGAATCATAACAATATTTGCACTAGAAAAACAAGTTAGTAAGTGAAGAACAATAAAAGGATAAACTAGAGATAAGGATACTTTCTATTTCAATATTAGAGAATACAAGGAAGATAAAGATCTGATAACCCATACCACTTATTTATAGCTAAACAATATTCTAGCTAATGACTAGACGATACAAAAGGTATGGTGAATAGGTAGCCATATTTGTCATGCCTATTCTGATAGACATCCACCAAACACTCAATGTCAAAACAAAACTGAGTGAAACACTTTACTCTTCGCAAAACCAAAAGACAAAACATCTTTTACTCTTCGCATAAGGTCTACAACTCCATTCTTCTCATAAACAGCTTCAATCAACTTAGTTCTTCACATATCATCCAAAATAAACTTCATCGCATCACCAAAAGTACTTCACATCACCATAATAAAAATAAACTCCGCAAATAACCAAAATCCTTTAGTTGTCGAGGATCACTTCATGCTTCAAAAACCATGATAGCACATAACGCACCACACTGGTGCCAAACAGAGGCTGGAATGCATCATATAGCTTGGTTATAGACTCATGTAAAACCGAGTACACTCTTAAAGCACTCATATAATTAGAACTAGTATTTATATGTAGTCTAAACACATACTTGAACGGCTTAAAAGTATCTATATTTTATATAAGTTACATAAACACTTATATACAAATTGCACAAACTTTTGTTGTTATAAAGCTCATATTATTCTATAAGTAAACACTTATACACATCAAAAACATACTTGTACATTTTACAAGTATGATTACACATAATTCAGGTAGGTACTTATACATAACATACATACTTGTATGGTTTACAAGTACGATTACACATAAGTCAAGTAAGCACTTATACATTGTAAAAACATACTTTCTGGCAATAAAATGTACATTTTTATATAAGCTGTAAAAGCAAATGTATACTATATGATCATACTTTTGTTATAAAAGTACACATATTCAAAACTTGTGAACTCACCAACTTTATGCCGATGTATTTATGCAATGATTATGATCTGTGAATAAGGCGCACAGTCTGGCGTTTCCACCGTCGGCCGAGGGTGTAACAGTGAATTGGCTGTTATAAGAATTATAAGTCTCTCCAACTAGTTCTACTACTTTATTCTTTGATAACCAGGTTGTGTGTCATATTTTCAATAATCTGGTGTTTCATGAACATACTAAGCATGTTGAAATGAATTGATATTTTTTTTAAAGAAATGGTGAATTCTCAAGAAATTAGGACTCAATACATCAAGATTAAAGATTAACATGCAGATCTTTTCACAAAGGCATTGAGTACAAAGCGTACACATCTTCTACTTAACAAGTTGGGCATGCGTGACCTTCATGATCCACTTGAGGGGGAGTAAAGAAATGAATTCTTCTTTCTTCCTTATCGTCCATGTCTCCTTGTCCACCAAGTTTACTAGTTTCTTATTTTGTCTAGATTTAGATTCCTAGTTTATCTTTATCTTTTGTTTCCTTTTATTAGCTATTTCCTTTTGTATATAAACCCTTGAGATTAATGGAAGTATTAAGCTTTTGCATTATCAAAATCTTTATGTAATGTCCCAAATTTTCACAATAAAATTTTCATTTTTAAATAAGATAAAAACCCATTTCATAAAATCATAATTAAGATAAAACCATTTTCTCATAAGCCATGATCCAAAATCCAAGATTAGAGTATAAATAAAAATCATCGCGGAAGTCTCAAAACATAAAAAATTGTTGATGTGTGTGTACAGTGACGCCTTTGCCTTTCCCCCATTAAAAGAAGTACCTAATACATTTAATCCATATTTGTAAGTGAAAGCTTAGGGAGTTTCTCAAAATACCACATAACACATTACACATACAATGCATACAAATAAGGCTCTCGGCTCTCGTGTTGATACACCTGGACAAGTAACGACAAATGGATCTAGTAAATGTCTAATCATGACTAATAGCTCTAGTACATGTCTAGTCATCCAAACGGTTAATGGATCTAATGTACATCTAACAATGTACAGAAGTAATCTAGGCTCTTGGATCTACTGTCAATCCACCATCAACTCCAACATAACATTAAATAGAATATCAAGCAATTAACAGACAAGAGACTATACTAGAATACTTGCTTCAAAACATACTAGAATATACTAAATTTATAGCATACAAAGGATATATGTTGAGAAAACTTGCCTTACTGAAACACGTAAATCATAATTGCACACGTTGTAACGACCCAATTTTCATAGCCAAAAATTTCATTTTTAATTAAACATTTTTCAAAACATTTGAAAATAAACAACATTCGATCATATCGTTTCTTAAAACATATAACGTGTCTGAAAACCAAAACATGGGATCAACCATAGTGTCAGAGTACAAATCCAAGAACAATCTCATAGTGCGGAAAAACAAGGGGTGTGTATGATGTGCCGCTACCGTGCCAGCTCCTTCCCCTTCGCTGAAGAGGTACCTGAAACCAAAACTCTAAACTGTAAGCACGAAGCTTAGTGAGTTCCCCCATAATACCACATACCATACAATCATATAATGAACAGCTAGGAGATACGAGCCTCGCCCACACTCATGGAGATACGGGCCTTGCCCACACTCCGCTAACTGGGAGATACGGGCCTCGCCCACACTTCGCTATCTAGGAGATACGGGCCTCGCCCACACTCCGATATCTAGGAGGTACGGGCCATGCCCATACTCCGCTATCTAGGAGATACGGGCCTCACCCACACTCCACTACTAAACCATAACATACAAGTATCACACAGACAACGAGTATAAACAATTCTACCACGCTAGCATATTTCATCATCAGACTCAACTAAGAGATACGGGCACTGCCCACACTCCGATACTATCATATCATCTATACGGACCGGCCTTGGTGCCTTAGACCCATTCCTACTGGAAGGAAACTCACCTCGAAAAGTAGCTACTAAAAGTCTAACTGCTGGACGTCTGACTGTTGCATCGGTAATCCTCCGGCTACAAATCCATAAACATAGATTAGCCACTCATAAATACCCTTAGGTCAAATGACTGACCCACCCCTGGTCCAAGGTCAACTCCTTGGTCAAAGTCAACTTCCAGTTGACTGGACCCGCCGAGTCATGGCACAGACTCGCCGAGTGCTTCTCCTACTAACCTGGTCCTACACGCCAAGTCCCTATTCCCACTCACTGAGTCACCCTCAACTCACTACTTGGGATTATAGAACCGACTCGCGATCCGACTCACCGGGTCTCCACGAGCAGACCTCCCACTCGCTTCCAAATCCTCATCAGAGCATCCTTTATGAGGATTTGGGTTTCTAGAACTATTGCTACACGTTAAATTGATAATTCCGCGTGTAGATACGAAGGGTTGAACCTTCAACACTTAAACCCTTCTTACTTAGTAACAGTTCATATGGCTTGCCGAGTTTGAAGAACAACTCGTCGAGTTCCAGGAAATATTCATAGGACTCGTCGAGTTGTTCATCCAACTCGCCGAGTCTAAGGCCACCTTCATAGAACTCGCCGAGTTCCACTTTGGTACTCGCCGAGTCCCTTCGACCCATTTCCCATACAAACCAAATCTGAGACATGCAACGCTTCCAAACCATAGATCTATGTTCCTAGGGCATGCTTATCACGTAAAGTTGCAAACTTTACGTGCATGTATGGCCCTATAAGCTCCAAAAGGCAAAACCAAGCTCTTAATGAGGTCATACACTCGATGAGGACCTCAACCACTTCAACCACAGAAACTTTATACTTCTATATGTCCATAATGTCTAGATTTGAAGTCCTTTCAGAACATAGAGCACAAATACATGGAGTTTGAGGTTTTAGGGCTTGAAAACCACTAATTTGGGACAAAAAGGGGATCTAATGAACTAGTGATCGAGGTAAGAACTTTTCTACCTAAATGGAAGCTTTTCTCAGTGAAGATTCCGGATCTACCTCCCCTCCTTGCACACTTCAACCTCTTCCTTCTTCTTCTAAGCTCCCAACCTTCTTAACAAAGCCAAGAACACTCTCAAGAACAATATGGGGGCTAGGGTTTCACTCTACAGCTCTCTGGAAGTGTTAGGGACAAAGGGGGCCAAGTTAGAGCGTTTAAATAGGGTGCAAACACCCGGATTAGGGTTTTTGCCCAAACAGGGTCTACTCGCCGAGTCCAAAGCTTGGACCCCGCGTCTCATCCCGCTTCTACTCGGCGAGTTGGTTCTTCAACTTTCCGAGTCCAAGGCAAAAAGGGAAGAAATAAGAATTATTAATTACAAGGAATACGTATCGGGAACTAGATGCTACAAATCTCCCCCACTTATTTTAGACTTCGTCCTCGAAGTCTGTTGTTCGCCCCGATAACAGCTCGGGGTAGTGCTCCATCATCTCTTCCACCGGCTCCCAAGTCCACTCTAATCCCTTCCGGTGCTGCCATTGCACCTTCATGAGTTCCACCCTCTCTTTCCTCAAATCTTTCGACTTCCGGTCGAGGATCGCTACAGGACGCTCGATGTAATTCAGGCTGCCCTAAACCTGAATGTCCTCCAAGGGTACTACTGTTGAGTCATCCACCAGACACTTCCGCAACTGAGAGACATGGAAAGTGTTGTGTATCTGACTAAGTTCGGCTGGCAAATCCAGCCTATATGCCACCTTTCCCACTCGGGCTATAACCCTGAACAGGCCAATATACCTCGGGCCCAACTTGCCCCGCTTCCTGAATCGAATGACGCCTTTCCACGGCGACACTTTCAGGAGGACCATATCTCCGACCTCGAACTCCAGGTCTGATCAACGCTTGTCGGCATAACTTTTCTGCCGACTCTGAGCAGTCTGAAGCCTGCTTCGGACCTGCTGAATCTTCTCTGTAGTCTTGAGCACTACTTCGGTGCTCCCCATGACCCTCTGGCCAACCTCTCCCCAACATATCGGGGTTCTGCACCTCCTCCCATACAACATCTCGAATGGAGGATGTTCGATACTCGCATGATAACTATTATTATACGAGAACTCCGCCAACGGAAAGTAAGTATCCCAACTACCCCCGAAATCCAGAACACATGCCTGCAACATATCCTCTAACGTTTTGATGGTCTGCTCACTCTGAACATCCGTCTGCGGGTGAAAAGCGATGCTGAAATGCAGACGAGTACCCAACTCGTCATGAAACTTCTTCCAAAACCTGGAAGTAAAACGCACATCCCTGTCTGAAATCATGGATACTGGCACCCCGTGCCGCGCCACTATCTCCCTGATATAGATGTCGGCCAACTTTTCGGCTGATATGCTTTCCTGAATCGGAATAAAATGGGCGCTCTTAGTCAATCAGTCCATGATGAACCATATAGAATTCACTCCCCGCGCGGTCCTGGGAAGCTTCGTGATAAAATCCATCGTAATATCTTCCCATTTCCACAATGGGATGTCCAACGGCTGCATTTTGCCATGCGGTCTCTGATGCTCGGCCTTGACCTTCCTGCAGGTCAAACACCACTCAACGTACCAAGCCACATCCCGCTTCATGCAGGGCCACCAATATTCTAGACGAAGATCCCTATACATCTTCGTTGCCCCGGGATGAATAGAGAACCGGGATTTGTGCGCCTCCTCCATCAGAACCTGACGCACGCCACCATGATAAGGGACCCACACCCTACGGTGAAGGGTCAATAACCCCCGACTATCATAGTCGAAGGAGGAAACCTGACCCACGATCTGCTCACTCTTCCGATGTTCCTCCTTCATAGCCTCCTGCCGAGCCTCCCGAATCCGCTCCAATAGCAGAGTCACTACTGTCATCCGTAGGAAGATATCTCGGATCGGCGCTGCCTTACGGCTAAGAGTCTCGGCAACCACATTGGCCTTCCCTGGGTGATAGAGGATCTAGCAATCATAATCCTTTACCACATCCAACCACTGACGTTGCCTCATGTTTAGATTCGGCTGATCCATGAGGTACCTCAAACTCTTATGGTCCGTGTAAATGGTATAGCGAACCCCATAGAGGTAATGACGCCAAATCTTGAGGGCGAACACAACATCCCCAAGCTCTAATTCATGCGTTGGGTAATTTGCCTTGTGAGGCTTCAGTTGCCTCGACGCTTAGGCGATGACATGCCCTCTCTGCATCAATACCGCGCCCAACCCTGAGATCGACGCATCGCAGTACACAACAAAATCCTCCATGCCCTCTGACAGGGCTAAGATTGGTACCTCGCACAATCTTTGTCTCAGTGTCTCAAACGCTGCCTGCTGCTCAGGCCCCTAACGAAAGACCACGGCCTTCCTTGTTAGCCTGGTCAATGGTACGGCTATCTTGGAGAAATCCTGGATGAATCTCCGATAATAGCCCGCTAAACCCAGGAAACTCCGAATCTTGGATGGAGACTTTGAAACCTCCTATCTCATCACGGCCTCTACCTTGGCCGGGTCTACTGAAATCCCGTCCTGATTGACAAGGTGCCCAAGAAACTGCACCTCGCGCAACCAGAACTCACACTTGGAGAACTTAGCATATAAGCTCTCTCTCCTCAGGGTCTCCAACACCTCTCGGAGATGCCCCTCGCGCTCCTCCTGCATCTTGGAATAAACCAAGATGTCATCAATGAAAACTATCACAGACCGATCTAGCATCGGTCTGCACACGCGGTTCATGAGATCCATGAACGCGGCAGGAGCATTGGTGAGCCCAAACAGTATCACCACAAAATCATAATGGCCATAGCACGTCCGAAACGCGGTCTTCTGCACATCCCCCTCTCTGACCCTCATCTGATGATAACCTGAATGCAAATCGATCTTGGAGAACCAAGATGCTCCCTGTAACTGGTCAAAGAGATCATCAATCCTCGGGAGTGGGTAACGGTTCTTCACCGTTACCTTGTTCAGCTCCCGATAGTCTATACACATCCGATGCGACCCATCCTTATTCTTCACAAACAGGATCGGGGCTCCCCAAGGTGAACTGCTCGGTCTAATGAATCCCTTGTCTAACAGCTCCTGTAGCTGTGTAGACAACTCCTGCATCTCGGGAGGAGCCAACCGATACGGTGCCTTAGCTATCGGAGCCGCACCAGGGACTAGGTCGATCCTGAACTCCACCTGCCTCTCCGGGGGTATCCCAGGCAGCTCCTCGGGGAATACATCCGCGAACTCTCGTACTATGGGCACCTTGTCCACTGTCGCTCTACCCGCCTCCCGGGCATCCGTAACATACACGACATAACTTGCGCAACCCTGCTGGAGGTAGAGCCTTGCCCTCGCCGCCGAAAATAAGGTTGGCCCTCGTTGTGGTCTCTCGCCCTGAATCACCAACTCTCCCCCACTTGGGGCTCGGACTCGCACTAGCTACTGCGCGCAGTCTATCACTGCCCCATTGGGGCTTAACCAATCCATACCAATAATCACCTTGTTCCCACGCAACGGAATGGGAACCAAATCCACCAAGTAGCACTCCTCAAACAACCTTAGAACACAATCCCTGAACACTGCTGATGCTCGCACCGATCGATCATCGGCAATCTCTACCTCTAAAGGGCAACCTAACATTCCCGGAGACTCAGGAAACTTCTTGCTAAGTGCAAGAGAAACAAACGACCGGGTAGCCCCCGAATCAAACAACACCTGAACTGGGATACCGTTCACATGGAACGATCCTAGACAAAGCACATACATATAGCATATCAAAATTACAGCAGCATAAAATAAAGCATAAATAAGAAATCATACCTGTCACCACATCGGGCGTGGCGCGTGCCTCCTCTGCAGTCAGCTGAAAGGCTCGGCTCCTCACCGCTGGAGCCTCCGATTTGCCCTGTCGGCCATCTGTGATCTGCAGGGTCGCTGGAGCTGGCGCCTTCACTGGCGCTGATGCTGCTGTCAGCTGGGGGCAATTGGCCCTCTTGTGGCCCCTCTGGTTGCAGTGGAAACATAGCAACTCAGATGTCTGAACAACCGAGTCAGGGGCGGTACAATCCCTGCTAAAGTGTCTCGTCTTGCCGCACTTGTAGCAGCCCGACGATCCCAATCTACATGCTCCCTAATGTGACCTGCCCATTTCCCGCAGCGGCCCGTTCCTCCTTGGCCTTTCGGCCTACCATCTAATCCCCTGGACTTCTTCCCCGAAGCCCCAGCCACCTGCCCTGCCTCTGCCTTCCTCTTCCGGATATGCTCCAGATCAATCTCCCTCTCCCTTGCCCTGAAAATCATGGATTCCAGGGTAGGGCAAGCTGAAAAGCTAACATGCTCTCGGATGTCAGCGCGGAGCATGTCATGATAGCGGGTCCTCCTCATATCCTCGTCTCCAGCATACTGGGGCACCAGCAATGCCCTCTCCCGAAACTTGGGGGTGATCTCCGCCATAGTCTCCGTAGTCTGTCTCATGTCTAAGAACTCCCTGGCCAGCTGCTGAAGCTCGACAGCCGGTGTAAACTCTACCCTGAACCTGGTCACAAAGTCCGACCAGGTCATAGCCCCAACAGTCGAGGCTCCCAACGAGTCATCGACAGACTCCCACTAATCTCTAGCTTTGTCTCTCAAACATCCTGCTGCATATCTCACCTTCGACCCCTCGGGCAGAAGCTAGTCAGCTATGCGGACTCAATGTCCACAATCCATCGTCTGGAAGCAATGGGGTCCTTCGTCCCATGGAAATTTGGTGCACCACTGCCCCTGAATTCCTTAAAGGATAGTGTGCGAGATCATGACTGGCCAGATACCATGTCACTCCTGAACACCCTGAGGTGGTCCTCCAACAGCTCAATTATCCCTTCCTTGATCGACCCGAAAATGATGGGGGTCGACTCAAGGATGCCTCTTGTGATCTCTGACGCGATGAACTCGCGTAGCCTCTCATCTACTGGCTCGGAACCTGATCCCGAACCCGATCCCTCTCTAGAACTGCCACCAGCTGGCCTCTGACATAGCACCACCATTCTACAATAGACACAGGCAACCATTAGTGACACTGATACTTCTAAAGGGACCATATCTAATTCAAGTTCCTTGGTCTTGTCTCGGCCTTCCTTATTTCGGGTACGGATCCTCTGCTTTCAGTAGTACGGGCCCATACTACCTTCCACATCTATCCGTACCTTCTTCAAGGACTGCCCCAACTTCACCAGATCCCTTTCACTACTGCTGATCAGTGATATACTCATCCTAGGCTTGCTCTAGGGAAATCTCTGACTCCACCCTACCTGGTCCTCAGCTGCTGAAGGCCTCCTTGTAATGCCAATTAGCCATTACCTGAATACCATCACATGTGATGAGGCTCAGATAATCCTTCGAGTAACAGACTCTTCCCTACAACGGTTAGACTCAAACGAGAGCTATGCAATAGGGCCAAATCCAGCACTCTAAGTTTATTTAACCCTGGTCACATGTGACGTGACGTATTCACCTAATGGTTAACTCCCATTACTCAGAGCCCCACAAAGCACAAAGCAAGCAGCATTCATACAAAAGGGAACAACCTCAAGCAAATTCGTTCTTATAGAGAGAAACTGATCTAGCATACAGTGCTAAACTCATACTGTCAGGCATAACCTAAACAGGCTATCCTACTGCTATCTACTCAATACTAGCATGCAATTCTCATAAGCTGAAGCACCTAAAGCAGGCATGTAAGGCATCACTCCTAGATCCTTAGTCCTATTCTAGCATGTTGTTCTATTGAAACTTTTAAACATAACATAAACTTGTATGGGTATTTTTGGGGAATACTTACTTGAGCTCGGTCGGTCGCGCACATCACACACTTCGTTATGTCGTAAAATTCTTTACTTAATCCGTTAGAAAACTTTTTCTTTTTTCGAAATCCTTTAATCCCTTGATTTGAGTTCAGACATCCCCGAGGGTGTGTCCGAATCCCACAAACCAGGGCTCTGATACCAACTTCTAACGACCCAATTTTCACAGCCAAAAATTTCATTTTTAATTAAACATTTTGCAAAACATTTGAAAATAAACAACATTCGATCATATCGTTTCTTAAAACATATTACGTGTCTGAAAACCAAAACATGGGATCAACCATAGTGTCAGAGTACAAATCCCAGAATAATCTCATAGTGCGGAAAAACAAGGGGTGTGTATGATGTGCTGCTACCGTGCCAGCTCCTTCCACTTCGGTGATGAGGTACCTGAAACCAAAACTCTAAACTGTAAGCACGAAGCTTAGTGAGTTCCCCCATAATACCACATACCATACAATCATATAATGAACAGCTAGGAGATACGGGCCTCGCCCACACTCATGGAGATACGGGCCTCGCCCACACTCCGCTAACTGGGAGATACGGGCCTCGCCCACACTTTGCTATCTAGGAGATACGGGCCTCGCCCATACTCCGCTATCTAGGAGATACGGGCCTCGCCCACACTCCACTACTAAACCATAACATACAAGTATCACACAGACAACGAGTATAAACAATTCTACCACGCTAGCATATTTCATCATTAGACTCAACTAAGAGATACGGGCACTGCCCACACTCCGATACTATCATATCATCTATACGGACCGGCCTTGGTGCCTTAGACCCGTTCCTACTGGAAGGAAACTCACCTCGAAAAGTAGCTACTAAAAGTCTAACTGCTGCACCGGTAATCCTCCGGCTACAAATCCATAAACAGAGATTAGCCACTCATAAATACCCTTAGGTCAAATGACTGACCCACCCCTGGTCCAAGGTCAACTCCTTGGTCAAAGTCAACTTCCAGTTGACTGGACTCGCCGAGTCATGGCACAGACTCGCCGAGTCCTTCTCCTACTAACCTATTCCTACACGCCAAGTCCCTCTTCCCACTCACTGAGTCACCCTCAACTCACTACTTGGGATTATAGAACCGACTCGCGATCCGACTCGCCGAGTCCAAGAACAACTCACCGAGTCTCCACGAGCAGACCTCCCACTCGCTTCCGAATCCTCATCAGAGCATCCTTTATGAGGATTTGGGTTTCTAGGACTATTGCTACACGTTAAATTGCTAATTATGCATGTAGATATGAAGGGTTGAACCTTCAACACTTAAACCCTTCTTACTTAGTAACAGTTCATATGGCTCGCCGAGTTTGAAGAACAACTCGTCGAGTTCCAGGCAATATTCATAGGACTCGCCGAGTTGTTCATCCAACTCGCTGAGTCTAAGGCCACCTTCATAGAACTCGCCGAGTTCCACTTTGGTACTCGCTGAGTCCCTTCGACCCATTTCCCATGTAGACCAAATCTGAGACATGCAACGCTTCCAAACCATAGATCTATGTTCCTAGGGCATGCTTATCACGTAAAGTT